>NW_022196905.1:156944308-156944675 GCF_008632895.1 Mastomys coucha | reverse complement strand
TATGTGGTTGCTGGGAATTGAACTCAGGACCTCTGGAAGAACAGTCAGTGCTCTTAACCGCTGAGCCACCTCTCCAGCCTCAGGAAAAGATAATGTTGTTAAAAGAAAATTTAAAAGAATATTACATTGTCAAATCTCTTCTGTAATGTGATTTTTCATTTACCTTCCCAAGATAACTCTAGTATGATGCCAATATAATATTATCCACAGCTGAGAATTATGATAATTTAGATATTGAAGACCAATTTTTCCCCTTTTAGTAAAAATAGATTCTTGACCAGGTGTGATGCACACCTTTAGTACCAGCACTTGGGAGACAGAGGCAGGAAGACCTCTGTGACAGTCTGCTCTACAGACTGAGTTCCAG
>NW_022196905.1:156940799-156944298 GCF_008632895.1 Mastomys coucha | reverse complement strand
TCCCTGTCCCTCCCCTCCCCTCCCCTCTCCTCCCTTCCCATCCCCCTCCTAACCAGATCCACTCCCTTTCTGTCTCTCATTAGAAAAGAGCTGGCTTCTAAGAGGTAACAACCAAGCATTACAAGATAAGATCTAATAAACAGCAACCATCACATCAAAGTTGGATAAGGCAAACCACAGAAGGGAAAGAGACTGAAGAGAAGAGAGAAGCAGAGACGCGCTCACTCATATGTTCAGGAGCCCCCATAAAACCACTAAACTGAAAGCTCCGATCTGTGCCCAGAGGACCTGGTGAAAGACCAATTTCTCTTAAGAATTAGAGCTAGCCATGCCACAGCAGGTCAGACTGTGAGTCTGACCGGAACGAAAAACTAAGATTAAAAGATAATAATCTAAGTATTCCAAGTGCAAATAAAACAGCTCATAGAGTATAAATAGCTGTGAAAACAGGAGAAACGTAGAGTCAGTCTTGGGAATTGTTTAAAGGGCTCATTTTCCTCATCTGTGCCTACACTCTGAGATAATGTTCTGGATTATTTTCATTTTAGGTATGCTACTATTAGATGTCACATTATGTCAAATACAGGTGATTTTTTTTTAAAGCATCAGGTCTCAATCATGATGGCTAGTAGATTTTAATAATATGATCCAGGACTTTCTCCCTTATCAGCTTTACCAACTGCTCTCCCAACTGCTCAAGCCTTCCCTCCATCAGGTCCCAGGAAGTCTTCCCTGTAGATATGGGGAAGTGTTTTATAAGGATCTATAAGTATTAAGTATTCTATAACACTTAATAAGCAATAAGTGATACTTGACCAATAGAACTGTAAACAGGGGCCCTGGATGGACCAGCACCTTGCCCTGAACCTTCGCCAGGCTATAACTGTTAAGAAGGGGTTGTAACGTTGCCACTCCGGAGTCTGATTACAGTTCATCTTGGGCTCTCTTTAGCCACCTTCATAGCCATCCCTTGCTGACCTCACAATCCGTGACTAACAGGAGCAACCTTTTGGAGGCCCAGAGCTGAGATTCTCTGCCTTTTTGTCGACCATCTATTTACTGTGCCCAGCAGTGTATTTGAAAAGTGCCTTTGTTCCTGACTTTCTTTGTCCTGCTAATATAAAAACTTCAAGGGGCTGAAGACACTTCAGTGCTAAGAGCACAGGTCACTAGAGTTCAGTTCCCCATGCTCAATCCCATGCTTTATAAGTGCCTGTAGCCCTGGGGGGTGTGTGTGTCTAACACCCTCTTCTGGACCATGCCAGCACCTGCACTCACATTCACACATCTGAAAATTGAGTTTAATAAACTATGAGTTATTAATATGACACAGCCAGCCCCCTCCCCCCAACAGCTGAGGCAGAGTCCTATGGATTATTTCATTCGCTCTTGCACAATTATTGGGGGATTACTTGTAATCTATATTCCTATAGGTTATTATTATACTTAATTTCCCAGCTGTGCTCCCCAAATACTCGTGGTTTGATTCTTCCGCGGCCGTATCTGATCTTTATCCATTTGGAAGGAATCCATAGCTTTTCTTTTCCTACTGGAACAGATGTAAATTCTCCAAAATAACATATCTTCTTTTCTCTGTTCTGGAGTTAGGGTTTTTATCTGCTGATCTAATGCAGCAATCTTTTCTAAAATCATTTGTGCTGCCTGTTTTGTTCTCAGCTGCTCTTCCCAAAAGCAAAGAATGGGTGTTCAAATCCCGTCTAGGTTACCTCTATCCAGAAGTCTGTCCTGGGAGTAGGGGTGGGGGGGACTTCATTTGGACACCTGTCTCTGTTCCATCACATGTAATGAGGATCTCCTGTTCCCTCCTCATTCACTCTCTTCTCGTGGTCCCCACCTGCAACCCCCAGCCCAGTGTCTGAAACTCCACCTCTTCTATTCTCCCCAGTAACTGGCTGTAGCCAACTTTATTTAACCCATAAGTTTAACTGGAGAGCATCACTGGTGTACATGAGGAGCTGCTCATCGGGAACACCCGGATCTCGGGGCCAGCGTTTAGCATTTGAATACATAGCAGCACCAGACCAATCCCCAACACAAATCCACATGCAGACATACACACACTCATAATTTAAAAGAAAAACATGTGTCCAGCTGTTACGATGTTGGAGCATTGAGTTTGGGGTCGTTTGAATGTGCTCTGAGGCAGTGGTCACTTGTCTTTAGCTGTAGAACAAACATCTATCCCCTCTGAGGGGAGAGTTGTATGCTATATTGACACCAGGGGGCCCCAACCCACTGTGTTTGCCGTCATAGAGGAGATGAAGAGACAGACCGGGGGACAGCCCATGAAGATGAGATCTGTAGACCCTGGAAGAGACAGCAGGGGAGACATCCCTGCCCCTCCTTGATCTCTAGCCTTCAGCTAGGAGACATTTTTCCAGTAGAAGCCATCGAGGCTGAGGTCCTGTATGGGCAGGTTTCTCTGTCCATGTAAGTTACCAAAATGTCTGCCACCAAGCCCAGCTCTGAGTGGTAAGTTCTGATCCATCATCCTGAATGTAAACCAGATCACACTGCCCCATTCATTTCTTTCCCTGACTCTGCTTCCTGCCATCTTCATGCCCAAAGACACAGAAAGATTCTCAAACGGGAGAAAGCCCTGGCTTCAGGAACACACATTGGTGAGAGAGACCCTGCCCTCTAGAAGCCCCTGGCTGTTAAAGAATCCAGAAGCACAAGAAAGCGGCAGATAGTAAACCACTCAAAACCAAACCTTGAGCCAGTGGGGAGTCAGGGACAGCCCTCAACAACCATTCAGCTCTAACTAGTGATGTCACAGCAGCGCCTTAGCAACAGTGAGTGAGCACTGCCGGACCACTTTGCTGGCAGAAATGCCTTTGGTCTGAGGCTGTGCTGGCGGCTCCCTCCTTCCCTCCTGGTCAGGATGGAGAAGGACCCCACCACTCACAGGAAGCACCGGCCTGGGCCTGGAGCCCTGCCCTCAGGAATGACCCCTGTATACCTCAAGGTGGCCAGTGAAGGGGTGGAACTCCAGAGGAGCAGGAGTGTGGGTGGCTTGCCCCAGAAGGGGGATCCACCAGTCTGCATCAGGAAGCTGCTACGCAAGGAGCTAGGTAGGGGGTGGCTCCCTCCTGGAGGGCTGGGAGGGCAGGCAGACCTGGCCCAGCCTCAAGAAAGGGCAGTGTGTGGACATGGGCAGTTTGTGAATTATGCAAGACACATTCTTAGTAGGAGAAGGGAGCTGGTTTCTAACTCCAGACCTGCACCAAGCAATGGAGACCCTGCCTTTCTTCTGACTGCTCTTTGCTCGGTGCACTTAATACGGAGGATCAGGGCTGGAAGAGTCTCCTGACAGTCAGCATCTCTGAACCACAGTCATGTGTGAACATGTGTGTGGGAGTGCCAGGAGCTTCCAGTCCTTTATTTTTTTTAACCTTATGTATATGGGTGTTTTGCCTGCATGTATGTATGCTCACTGTGTGTGTATATGTATATATATATATATATATATATATAT
>NW_022196905.1:156905640-156940789 GCF_008632895.1 Mastomys coucha | reverse complement strand
TATATATATATATATATATATATATATATATATATACATACAGTGCTGTGGAGACCAGGAGAGGGCGTTGGATCCCCTGGGATTAGAATTAGACTTGAGTCCCATGTGCATTTTGGGAATCAAAATCAGGACCTCTGGAAGTACATTTAGCACCGTTTCTCCAGCCCTCCCAGTCCATTTTTAAATCCTTCTGGGAATATTTAAATCACCAGCAGGCCTATCAGGCTCCTTCCTCCATCATTGACCTTCTGGACTCTCATCCAGGCCGGGATGGGACTGAAACCTGCCCTTTTTTCTCCCTGGAGCTTGTAAAAACTGTCAATGTCTGAATTATCATGCAAAACTGTGTAACATCCCTCAGCCCCAGCTAAAAGACATCAGCCTCCTGCTCCTCACCGTTGGGCCATCCACAGACTCCACAACTCTGAGTTCAGCCCCTCAGGCAATGGAGAGACAAGCACAGGGTCTCCTGAAAAAGGGACACAGGACACAGCCAGGTGCACAGAGCACAGGAAGGGACAGGCTCCCTTCTAAAAAGGAGGCAGGTGGCCAGGCACCTGGCATCTCTATGAAGGACTGAATGGGGGAAGGTTTGAAATGGGTGGAAAAACAGATTAGCCAGTGAGGGAGTTTAATCCCACACTGCCCTCAACTAGCCTACAAGCTAACCCCAGGAAAGGGCCAGCCAGCTCTGTGAGGGAGCCCTCCAGAGCAAAGCAGCCTTTCAACTCAGGCTCCAGGCTTGATTTCTGTAAGAACCCTCCTTTAGCACTTTGGCATTCCTGTCTGAGTCACAACGCTGCCGTGGGAAACAGGTAATACCAGCTGAGGTCTGGCCCAGATGACAACTCTGGGGGACTCAGAGAGACTATCTGTGTACAACCCTTGCCGTCAGACACTGCTGAACTGCCAGGTCCCTGAGAGTTGAGGGAGCAGGTTATACGCAGGAGTACGTATGCCAAGTTGGGATAGCTCCCAGAGCAACCTCCCACCCCCAGGATCACCTGGCACAGTTCTCTGCAGTTACTGCCCTGAAGCGAGGGAATTCATGTCAGCTTGTTAGGGTCCCCTCGGCCTTGAGCACACTCAACGTACCTCCTGCCTCATAGGATAGAAGATAATTAAGATCACCCCAATGACAGTCCTCAGAGCTATGAGGCATCAATGGTCAGGATGTTCCTGAACAGGTCATCCCATTTCCAGCAAGTGGCCATCTTGGGAGGTCCCTTCTTGTCTCCTGCTCTGCCTTTAATAATCCATGCTGAGAGAAGGACATTTGCAGACCTGTGGGTGTGTTCCAGGAGGCCATGGATGCCCAGCCTGGGTCCCAAACATATAAGAGAGCAATGGAGGTTGTGCCTTTACAACAGTGCATGAGGTGGGCTCAAAGCGCAAGCTCAGGCATGCAAGATGTTGGGACAGAAGAAATAGAAGTATGCTTGGAGCATGGCCAAAGAAGCCGATAAAGATGAGGAAGGGGAGTCTTTTTAGCCATGGCTGTTTACCTCAGACTGGCCTTGATCCTGCTCTGAGAGGAGTGCTAGGCAGAACAGCTAGCCTGTGAGAAACTGTGGGAAGGTCTAGATGCAGGAGCCATCATATCTTGCTTAGAATGCTATACACTAACCAACCACCCTCACTCCTCAGATTCTGAGGACCAAGATAAAGACCTGAGAAGTGACACAGATAATGGCACCTGGTGAGTGGAAGAGGCTTTCTTCTGAAATGTGACCACTAGGGTGTGGGGAGTGGGCCTGGAGTCCTCCCTCAAGGTCAGGACTTGGGGGAACCCAAAGGAAACGGGATCCTTTTAATGAAGGGATGATTGAGGGTTGATGAAGGGATGATTGAAGGGATGATTGGTAGGGTTGAGGGTCCTCTTTATCCGAGAGACTTGTCCTAAAAACAGAAGCCACCATCGTGTGACTCTGAGCTGCAGACAGCAGACAGCCCTGAACTCCAGGCGGCCGCCCTGGCTGGTCTTTGTCTGGCATCGAGCTGGTTTGGTGGCAGTATCTCAACAAATATCTCCATGTGCCTCTACCAGAAGGGAGTCTGCACCCCGTCTTGTGTCAGCTGGACCCATCAAGGTCTCCTTGCTGAGCAGGGAGGGTACATAGCTATCCTCAGTATGAAATGGAACAGGATGTCTATTGGTCAGATAGAACAAGATGTCTGGCCACCTAACACTGGGGCCACCCCACTATACTTCCTACCATCAGCCCTCTAGAGGGCTTAAGAGTCATGGAATCCAGGGGCTTTCCTCAGTCCTCAAAGTCTATTCACTGTGGACCAGGAAGAGGCCAGGCTGCCCGTTTACAAATGACTTTCCCACCAGCCAATACCAGTGGAAGGTACTAGACTAGGAAATCTTGAGGTAGAAGGATGTTGGCGACTAAGAAGCCACCGAAGGTGTCATTGGTTGGTGACCAACATGCCACATAGGCCTATTGCATCTGTCTAGACTCAGATAAAGGACAGGGACTTTGGGTAATGTAAGCCCAAACATGTCAAAGGCCAGCAGCTATCGGAGTCTTCTGTCTGGCAATGGGAAGGAGGTAGCTGGGTTCCCTGTTCTTATTGCATTCCCCCAAGCCACACTCAACAAAATACATGGGGGAGAGGAGCCACTAAGGTGGTCCTGAGTGACAGACGCGGATCCATCCACTGATGCCCTAAAGTCTCTACCTGGGGGGAGCGGGGCTGGTGTCTCCAGACAGGATGAGCCACTAGAGGAAAAAAGGGGGGGTCTTCCTTTTTGCCTCCAAAAGGCCTGTAGGTGTACCCACTCCTAGCATTAGTAACTCCTGTCCTGACACTTATCCCAAACTGCTGCTTTGATGCTCCATCACACTGACCTCCAGTCAGGCAAGCCTAGAGGACAGCAGGAAGAAGACGACCCAGGATGAGGAGGAAAAAACAGACCCCAAGTGTGCGAAAATGGACCCAGAGAAGATTGACTCCGAGGCGAGCGCCACAGGAGAACAGGACGATGCCTGCGAAGGAAGATGTGTCTCTGTGGCTGAGGTCAGGCCTTGGGCGGCTCTGCCCACTCTGTCTGTCCTCCTGTAAGGTGTCCCTGTACTCACCTATTGGTGTCTTCTTGGATTTATAGGAGCAGCATCCAGAGTCCATGAAGCTGGATCACCTTCTAGAAAAGCAGGCAAGAGCTTCTTACTTTAGCCACAGGAGTTAAGACATGTAAGTCCGTCTGAAGACAAGTTCCAGTGGGCTATGAGCACACTGCAGGCTCGTAGCCCATAAAGCCATCTGAGCAGGTGACATGCTGTCCACCATTGGCCGGTAAGGGGTAAAGGGGTCAAGCTCTGGACTGAGGTGCCTGGTCCTGAAGCATCCTGCCCTAGCTTGCCAAACAATGAGGTCACTAAAGGTGTAGATCTTGAGAAGACTCCATCTTCCAGTTGAGCTTAGCCCACAGTCATACATCCCAGAGACCCTCACCCAGGTGTGCTGACCGAAGGCACACCTGGCCTTGGCCAGTTGCGTCTCTGCGCAAGCATCACACTGACTTAGACATTTCTCAGGGACTTTCATGAAGGAAAGAGGCTTTCTCTCTTCCCCAGTCATGTCACAGGGAAAGGTGGCAGTAGGACACCAGGACTTTACAAAGAGTCCTTGGTAAGATTCTGGGCCAGCTAAAGTGCCAAACAGAGACCAAGGTGGCATGCCCTGAGCTGTTAGATCATCCCATCTTGTGGAGTAGATCTCATGTCAGTGAAGCTTGGTTCTAGACAAGTAAATGGAGGTGACTCATGTGCTCCCAATAGATCAGTGCTGAGGAGAGAGCCCCAGGTCTCAGGTACCTTGACATCCGAAGGCCCTAACACTCAAAGTGGAGGAGGAAGAAGCCCCTTGGAATATCAAGACCTTGCTTCCAATGGGTAGGAATGAGGCAGGAGGCCATAGTCCTCCTGCTCCTGCTTAGAGCTGACCCTCTGGACACTTTGCTGTCTGTTACCATGGGGCCTCTGCCAAGCTTCACAGGACTCCTCTGTCATCACCAGAGTCTGGTGGAACCACTCAGACCCAGATGTCTAAAAGTCTGCATTCTGTCAAGCTCACTCGTAAATTATCACTTCCATCCATAGAAACCATCTGTGTTTGTGGAGATCGACCTGGGAGACCATACTGAGGAGGAGGTACAGGCAAACACCTCCAGCCCAGAACTCAACACTGCCCACCAGGAAAGGACCTGCACTGAGGTTGGAACAGAACAGACACGTGTTGAAGGGGGAGGCAGAGACAGACCCAAGGCCAGACAGCCTAGGGGCCCTCTATGATGCTGGTTCTGGGGACCTGCCTTTGAGAATAGAATGAGAATACCTATGTTCTCTCTCTCTCTCTCTCTCTCTCTCTCTCTCTCTCTCTCTCTCTCTCTCTCTCTCCTCTCTCTCTCCTCTCTCTCTCCTCTCTCTCTCTCTCTTCCTTCCTCCCTCCCTCCCTCTGTCTCCCTCTCTCTCTCCCTCCCTATCTCTCTTATTCTCTCCGTATGTCTCTGTCTTTCTCTGTTTCTCTGTCTCTATCTCTCTGTCTATCTATCTATCTCTGTCTCCCTCCCTTTAGCATCAACCTGTGCCCTTGGGTACCCAGAGCTTCTGTAGGAATCGTGCTGTGCAGAGAAAATGGTGCACTTGGAGCTGGGAGAATGGGAAGTGTATGGCTTTGTCAGTAACTGCTCAAACCTCTTGTGCTTGATGCTTCATCATGGAGTGGTAACCATAGTAACCGCATCTTAGGGTTGTTTCCTAAAGCTGGCAAACAGTGACCTTGGAATTCAGTATCACCAATGTCACCACCACAATCACTACACTGCTGTCTCACCATCTCTCTCCATCACTGCCATCACCACCGACACCACGGTGGGGGCCATCTTTACCATTAACGTTATTGCTACTGGAACAACAATTGCTGCTATTTTTATGTCTGTCACCGTATTTTCACACACAGTATCATTGTCACCATCATCACCACCACCACCATCACCAATATCGCTGCCATTATTATCATCACTGTCTACATCACCATCACCATCATCACCATTATTATCCATAAAGTGATGAGATTTTTCTCAGTGGCTTGCTAACATAGTGATCTAGAGTCTCTTCCTCTGATTCTCTACTGTAATGAGCAGATGTCTTTTTGGACAATTCCTAAGGATCTCTGTTGACAAAGGGTGCCTGAGGGTTGGTTATTTTTCAGATTACACCTGGTACACCTTTAGCTTTTGATTCACACAATATGGTTTAAAAAAAAAAAAGACTGACCATGAAATCTCTGTGAGGCTACTGCTCTATGAGACCCTGAGTTCTAAGGACTCCAGAGAGGTCAATCAATAGAAGAGCTAGACCAAGGAGCCAGGTTTCCCCATCCTAGCCCGGGGGCCGTGGAGGGTCACACAAGGAGCCAGGGTCCCTGATGGGCATTCCCACTCAACAGAGTAAAGTCTGGAAGGACATGGAGGGTCAGAGGGCCTCTGTCCCCGTCTGTTCCCAGGGTGGGTCCCCTAGGTTGTTCTGCTACCTCCCACAGGTAATCACTTGTGCCATAAAAGAAGAGGAGAGGCTCTCCAACGACATAGGAGACTTGTCTGAAGATGAGTAAGTACTGACGAGGGACTACATGGATGGGGGTGCTTATCCAGAGTGACATCCCCACCACAAACTCCTATGATGGCAGCACCATGCCTCCTGCCTTCCCTCTGTTCCCTGAGCCAAGCATAAGCCAAGTGATTTGGGGGACCAGAGAGGCTAAGGAGCAAGACACAGCATGGTAAACTTTCTCAGAGCTTGGGAACGAATTTACCAGGAGCCACATTTCACTCCACCATCAAACCACAACTCGTCATCCCATCAGTCAGCAAAATGGCCAAGAAGCAGACGGTAAAGGCTGTGGCATCAGGGCTGAAGTTTAGCTAGAGAAAGTTGAGTTGGAAAGGCCGTCACATGGATGCCGTCACATGGATGTCACCATCAGGGACAAGACAGCCCTTCACAGCTGGGCTTATGCCTACAAGGCTTTGCACACTTGGTAGGCCAGCAAAACTTCAAGACTTCCTGAGGTCCAGAGGCGTTAGCCACCAAGAAGGGTATTGGGTTCCAAGGACATGCCTGCCTCTGGCCCATGGATGCAGTTTACTTCACTTCTAACAACACGAAGAAATAAGAAGAACACAATAGCAATTACTCAAACTTCCACCTCTCAGAATTAGTGACTTTGTTAGTATCTTGCCTTATTTACTTAGACTTTCAAAATAAGTTTTCTCTATTGGATTTGTAAAACTGACATGTGGTCTTCAAGGGACTGACAACATATAGAGTTGCACAGAAAAGGGGAGGAGGTTTCAGAATCACCCCTAATCCAACCTTACAGAACCAGGGCACTGCTGGGCTGCACAATCGTTGGTAGCCTACTGAGACCCAGGCTGGGTTTGTGCAGGCTGGTGGGTGCCCTCTGGACCATGAGCCACTGAGAAGCTCTGCTCTTTGGTCAAGCAGCGCTAACACTCCGCCTAGCCCTCTGCTCGGCGGCCAGTTGATAAGGTTCTGTTCAAGCTTGTATGTCTTAGGGGAAGCAGCTCTGACATGTCTTGTTCATCCTCACTGGGAAGTTCCCTTGACTGGCCTCCAGGCCCAGGCCATGACAGGTGGCCACATCCGCACTTACCAGATTTTCCCAGGCCCAGGCCATGACAGGTGGCCACATCTGCATTTACCAGATTGTCCCACTCCCCAGTCCAACTGACAGAGGCAAGTTTTCCAAGTGATTCCATTTCTTACTGTCCATGCATGGATTTGGCCACAGGCACACAGCTATGTGGCTTTATTCTTTGTCTTGAGGGCTGGAAAAGTTAAATCTGTTGTCTGGATTTGGGTTCTAATCCCTAATACTTAATACTCCAAGTAGGGCAGGTGCCAGAGTAACCTGAGAACTGTTGTTTCCTTGCTAAGGACTAAGGTTCTATGTTACCTGACCTGGCAGATGACGGGACACCTGTCCGTACCTCTCCCCTGGTGACCTGCCTGACTCATTTCCAGTTTGATGCCCAGGAGTGAGAAGGGCCAACCATGCACCAGTGGCCCCATTGCAGCCCAGCTGGGCAGCTTTGACCATGAGTTGAGCGATCGCCTTTGCATCACAGTGGGAGCATTGCCTCCTACAAGAGGAACATAAATGGGGGTCCCCTTTCTCCACC
The DNA here is from genome assembly GCF_008632895.1 of Mastomys coucha. Lineage (NCBI taxonomy): Eukaryota > Metazoa > Chordata > Mammalia > Rodentia > Muridae > Mastomys > Mastomys coucha. Next base: position 156,933,576 of record NW_022196905.1, on the reverse strand, counting down.
TCCAAGCTTGTGTGACTGGTCCAGCTGGCTTCTTGTGTTTTAAGAGTCCCTCTAGCCAGAGGACAGGAGACCTAGGTACCCAAAGGACAAAAATAAGTAGCTAGCTATGAAATCTAGTTTGTATAACACATAGGTTGGCTGGGGGTAAGCTTCACAAAGCTCTGGGACTTTGTAGAGTGGGAACAGTGGGGTTTGAGGGAGCAATCTGGAGAGCCTGGGGTGGGGGCTGCTAGCCAGGAGGTTGGCGTGTTACAGGGGAGGAGAAGAAGGGGTTCTTACATCTTCATGTTCCTGGCCTCCAGGATAAGGACCAGCTGGGTATGCTGCATCCCATATCACACAAAGAAGAAGGCGAAGGAAAACACCAATGCTCTGGAGAAGGTACTGGAGGCCTAGAGGGCAGAGGAGAGTGGGGCTCTGCACAACTTGGGGCGCAGGGGTTGTGTGCGCACTCTAGATCCCTTCTGACCAGTTCCCTGGGGTTTCCGTTTGCATCTTGTAAGCTTAGCTGTGGCTGGGAGAATGGCCAGTGATGCTATGATGCAGAAACCCCTAGTCTGTTGTAGCCTGAGGATGCTCACAGGGCATGAACATCATCCAGGTTGCCTTGACCACCACAGGCATGATGAGATGTTTGTAGATCATTTTCTTCCTCAACGGGAGGTGGACAGAGGCAGGAGGGTGGCTATCGTAGGCTCCTGCCAGTAATGGTGGGCGGTGCTGGAATGTTTAGTCCTAACCTGCAGGTCCTGGAAACATCTAGAAGCAGCAGTTGGCCCAAATACATAGTAGAACATGGTGCCCTGAGGAAGACACAGTGGGTGCCAAGGTCTCTTGTAGGGTAAGGTCCAGGGATGCCCTGTAGTCTGGCCACTCTCTGATTGTCCCTGGATGGGGCCCTGGTAAACTGGAGAAACCAAAGTCCAGCATTACCCTATGATCATGGGAAGGCCTACCTTTGGATCTGGCCATGGTCATATGCTCCCAGCCCAGAAGAGACGATGCTCCTTCACCAGGTGTAGGAATGTGTGACATAATGCCTGGTCTCCTCATAATGCCTAGCTTCGTTATTATCAGAGATACAGGTTAAATGTGCAGGGATAACCCGGCTCCAGCGATGCTGTTCAGTGCTCGAGGCCTCTTGTAACAAACCCCAAGACCTGGCAAGTGGGGAAGGGCCCATGACAGCACCAGTCAGGACAGCTGGCTTCCCAACCTGGTGCTAGAGCCATCTTCTTTCTTGACGATCACCACCAGCCATGGTCCTGAGAGACAGATGCCAGGGTCTCTAGAACATCTAGACATTCTGACACGCAGACAGGGAGCCCAAGCTCCCTGGGGAGCTTGCTTAGAGCACAGGGTTGGGAACCAGGACAGCCATGTGGGAGCAGAAGGCAGATGTGGACACCTCTCACCTTTTAAACCAGTTGGATAAGAGCAGATTGCCACAGGCCAACAGTTACAACTCATGTGGCTCTACTTCACCCTAAGGGTAGGCCTCACTTCTCTCTCACAAGACATGCACCTCCAGAGTCCACTTAGAGAACTCTCATACGCTCAACATCCGTACAGGTATGTTCCTATGTGCATAGAGCACACACGTACACAGCCATGTGAGTGTGCACGGTTGTGCTCCTTAGATCCTCATACACATACCACACACATATGCCTACACATTGTACATTCATATGTATAATACATAGTGCATACATATTCACACTTGCATGTATATTCCTAGTGCACACACCCCTTACATAGTACAAATGTACGGGGTCACATATAGGCATGCTCTGTGTCTGTGTTTATATACACATAGGCACACAGAGCAGGGGATGAAACATCTAAAAGTCAAAGGTCAGAGGTCACAAGCCACAGACCAGTATTTTGTATGTGTCTCTTCAGTTTTCTTTGAGACACATGGAGTACTGGGTGGAAGTTGAGGTCATTTAGGTCATTTAGCTGTAGAAGGACATGACTCTCAGAGTGAGAGTCTTGAAGGACTTCCTTTCCAGGGAGACTACACTCTGGGTAAAGAGGGGCGGGGGGGAGGCCCGTCCATCAATTTCCACCTAGACCTCTACAAGGATTTCCTTTCCAGGGAGACCACACTCTGGGTCGATTTCCACCTAGACCCCTAGCTGAAAGGACAATTCTTTCCCCATATCATTCACTGGCAATAAACGGGCCCAGATGGCCCTCTGAGTGGGTCTACTGAGTGGTAAACTGAGGCAATGCTTAGGGCCCACTATGTGGCTTTGAATCAGGCCCATTCTCCAGCTGCCACCACCGAGACAGGTACCTAGGGACACTTGAGGACAGACAGCTGCTTGGTTCCTCTGTCAGGATGGAAGAGGAGGCCTTGGCCATTGCTCTTAGACTCTTACCATCAACATGAGTCTGTCTACCTGTCCATCTTTAGTGGGCATCTCTGGATAGCAGTTCTGTATTGGCCACAGCCAGGCACCTGGGTAGGAGAACCCTTAGCTTAAATCTCAAGAGTCGCAGCATCTTCCAGGTCCGGGGACTGATATCAGATTCAGGAAATATTTAGGGCTTTGTTTCTGAGCATTCCCATGTGCCTGAGAGCTAGCTCGCACTCTCCTGCCTCTATGCACCTCTCTCTTTGTGCACAGACTCAGACACTTAGCATCATTTGTCCCATCAGAGAAGAGGTTCCCGCAGGAGCTGCTCAGAGCCCTTGGCAGCTCAGCACCTGAGGAGAAGGAGGTGATCTATGTGCTGAGGACCCAGGGCCAGGGCAGGAGCTCAGTTATACTTGGGTAGCAGCCAGTTTAACTGGAAGGATGAAACAGACCTGGAGCTTGAGGGACAAAGGGTGCCTGCCTTCTGTCCAAATTTCCATGGGTAACAAAACACTGGGCCCATCCATCAGTGGGCATTTTGTTACTGCTTCAGATGGCCAGAGGCTATTGAAGGATGCCTGCCATTATGATCCAGCATAGCTGCTGGCTCCCAGATCCGAGTGATGCTGGAATTCAGGGAGAGCTGACAACCCAGTTTCTTAGGGTCCTGTGCCCCACTACCTGGTGGTTGCCAGGAGTCCCAGTGACTCAGACACCAAGGATCCCTTCATCTCTGGGCCTGATCTTTCCAGCCAGGGCACTAACACAAGCTTGGTTTTATTAGAATCATCAGTCGTCTCAGAACAGGACCCCTCTGACTCAGCCACTAGTACAGCTCTCTGGGGACTAAGGGAAGAGAGCCTGGGCCTGGAATGGCTTCGTGATCCTCCCCACGGGCAGGGCCAGAGTGACAGCAGCCAACAGCAGCCAACAGCAGATACTCAAGGCAAAGGACCCTCTTCCAATCCAAGGCCAATCACAGGTAAGGTGACAACAATGGTGAATTCATCTTCCAGCAGATGGTTCCTGCAGAGGGAGGGAACAGGGACCTCTGCTCAGGTCCGTCCACATTGCCCCTGAGGAGATGGAGTAGCACATGGACCAAGTGTCCCATGGGCCCTGCCTACATGGAACAGACAGTAGTAGCCTTTGATACTACTTATTTTATCTACAAAAGGTTTCATAAAGATTTGACTTCGGGTAAATATTAGCCAAATTTACTTAAGACATGAAGACAGGAGACTGAGGGAACTGAGAGGCAGAGGAAAGGTACCCTGTTAGCTGTGCAGGCTTGTGGTAGCTGCTCTGCACCAGTCCCTCCCTTCATCTCTACAGAGTACACCCTTCAGCAGCCAGCCAGCCTTCCCACAATTCCCCTCTATCCTCCATGCACATCGCTGCTGCCCACTCCCTCACCCCACCCCACCCCCACCCCAAACACCCCGCCTCCCAGGCTTATTTGTTCAAATACCAGGACATGTGAAAAGTGGACATGGCCACTTTCGCCTGTGTGATGGCGCCCTCTGGTGGCATAGATTCTCCTAACCGCTCTGCTTTCAGCCCTAGGAACCAACTCTTCAGGAACAACAGGCACTCCCGCTTCCTGGCTATCACAGAACTTAAGCGCCAGCTAATTGTTCACTAAAGGAAACAACACGATATGAACACATCGCTGGAGTTACAATGTCATATATAGACAACTTCCAGGCTGCAGCTGGAGAGGAGAGGGGACAAGGTCACCTCAGAACTGGTCCTCCCTGTACCCCACATCCTTACACCTCAGGTCCTGGGCCACAGTTCTCCTTAGTACTTCTACCTGGAAGCTTAGTTCTCTAAGGATGCTTGGGGAGGTGAACTCCCCCATCATCTTCCCATGTGACCCCACCATCACCTTCCCATGTGACCCCACATATACCAATCAAAGCAAAACAATTCCTCAAACATCCGAGGCCGTAAGTACCTGGACTCATCAAGGATATGGTAGACATGGTGAGTCCATTGAATGGAGGGTGGGGTAGTAGAAGCTTGATCCTTTAATGGGTTTCTGGGGTTGCCATGGTCACTAGGAGGCATGGGAGAGGGTGAGAGGGTCTGCTGCCCCCCCCCCCACCCAGAGTAACGTCCTATTGGGTTCATAATTGACAGAAGTCTAAGATATGTACCAACAAAGAACCCAAGCTGGGATGGGAAGGCCAGGAAAAGGGATGGGTCAAGGATGGTCCTGATGGAATTCAGGTTCATGTCTGAAAGGCTGAGAAAGACCCAGGGCCACTGAGCGCCTTGTCCTTTGTGGCGAGTAGTTGCTTAGGTAGGTAGATAGGCATTTGGAGAGTCTAGTAGGCACTCAAGCCCATGAGGCAGAGTCGGGTGGGTCCCTCTTGTAGGTGTAGAGGAATGGGACGGTCCATGTACTCAGTCTGTTCCTCCCTACTGAGAGGCTGCGGTGGGGAGGAGTCTTACACTGCCAGGGAAGAGCATGCAACTTTAAGGATGTGAAGAGGTGTGGCCTATTATGGTCCATTTGATGTCCTAGAGTCTGGCAACCTGTAAGCTTCATGGGAAGATAAGAATGGCAGCCATAACTCCCCTGGGTCAGGACACCTGGGGAGTTTGCTAGGGGTTTAGAGACCCACTGCCGGTTCTGAGTGAGGAGCTTGCTCTCTCCATTAGAAGAGGCTCTAGTAGGTGGGTCTGCTCTGATCCCAACAACTTTCTTAGCATCTCCCCTGTGTGAGCTTAGCTTTGGGGGACATTTTCAGAGCTCAGTGCATTGTGGCATCAGGACTCTCCCCAGGGGTGAACAAGGGTAAGACAGACAGGCTGTCTCAGTGAAGGATCCCCTGGTTTCAGCCCTCTTGTTTGGGTCTGACAAAGCTTAAGGCAGCTTAAAGGACGACCCTTGCTTTACAGATGCGGAGCTCAGAGACTGAGCAGTGCTGGGGTGGAGCATACATCCTCCCGGGCTACTGACAGGCTCCTCCACTCCATTTCCTGAGCTGATGATCTTTCAGGACAACTTTGGCCCCTCTAATAATCCATCCAGTCCTAGAGTAGATCTAGCCCATCATGAGGAAGGCTTCCTTCTCCAAGGGCCTCCAGCCCACATTCGAGAAGCCTTGCTTCCAAAGAGACCTAGCCCACAAAATTAGTCCCCCTCCCAATCCAAGACCTTTGTTCCCAAGGAGTTCCTGTCTACTCTACCCACTCAGCTCATGTTCTCGGAGTAACAGTCCCATTGGATTCTTATGTGGCCTCAACTAGCCTGAGGCTAAAGAGTTCAGGCTCAGCATAGCCCCAGGCTGTATGAGGGTGGTTACGAGGGCATAAGCCCTTGGGGAAGAGCAAGTGCTCAAGGTTAAAGCCACATCACGAGACAGTTCTGTGTCTGGTCAGTCTGACTGTGAGCTTGTCCTTCCACCTTCCCGTCTCCTACCCCACCCCTGGCATCCAGGCAACTTGGCAGCAAAGTTCTCTGCAGTCCCGTGTCTGTCACTGGGAGAGAGAGGAGCCTCCGGGGTGAGAGCCACAGGGAAAGGCCCAGGCAGCAGCTCTGCAGAGCCAGGTTGTGGTGCAGGCCCAGGCATGCAGAGACATGCCTGCAGCTCCCCCGGAGCTTCCCTCTCCTCTCCACAAGGCGGCCTAACTTGCCTCCCACTCAGGTCCTCTGAGGACTGGCTGGCTCACATCCTCCTGAGTTTGCTGCCAAGTTTCCTGCCTGAGGTGGGAACAGTCACAGATTCCAAGAACAGAAAGGGGACCTGGAATGCTAGTTAGACCTGGAATGGACAGGAGTTGAAGGAAGCCAGAGCCCCAGAACTCACCACCCTGCAGGGTCCCTGCCAGGGATGAGGGTCATGACTCTGCAGGTCCTCATGTTAGCCTGGCTCAGCATCTGCTTAGCACGGCTTGTGGTTTCCCAAGTAACCAGGGGAAGGTGATTTTCCTTTCCAGATTTGGAGGGGTGTGTCTCACAGCTGGCTTTGTAAAATGTCCCACAGTCTGCAGCTCAGACACCCATGACGTCAGGACCATTCATGCCTCTGACTGGGAACACCTTGAGTGTCTGCAGCCAAGAATACAATTAGTGTCCTAGGTCCACTGACAGGATGGCCACAGCGAGCAGGGGTCAAGGGTACTAGGTCCTTCCCTGGTCCCACAATCCTGCTGGCAGATGGAGAGCAGGGAGCCCAGCAGCTGTAGACTCTAGGTGGCACTGTCCCCCAGGAAGGGATGAGGTTCCCTGAACTCAACATTTGTCATGAGTGTGCTACATCAGGAACGCAGTGAAAGATCTCCGTTTTGAGATTGGAGGACCCTGACGTAGAATGTTCTTTTAGTCAAGAAGTTTATTAAAATTAATATGGACATACAACAAGGGATCTAAGGAAAGCCACTGGCATGGGTGCTGGCATCAGAACTCAGCTCCTCAAGGATCCTCTGTATGTGTTGCTAATAGCTGAGCCATCTTTCCAGGCCTTATTACAATCTTACAAATGCTCTCAAATTACACATTACATATCACCCACTGAGTGTATCCCTATCATGTATCTATGTAGGTCACAGGCTATAAAGTGTTGAGTTCAAGCACTTAAACGATCTCCCTGAGAGGTTTCAACCTTCCTAATGCTGTGACCCTTTAATACAGTTCCTCATGTTGTGGTGACCCTCAACCATACAATTTTCATCACTCCTAAATAACTATAATTTTGCTACTGTTAGGAATCATAAATATTTCTGAAGATAGAGATTTGTTGAACCCACGGGTGAGAACATCTGTCCTAGGCAGCTGCAGATACAGAGTCTCTGCAGAAGTTAAATAACACACCAGGTAGAGGTCTGCTGAGGGCACTGGGCTAGAGGCAAGCTTCCATAGCGTTGTAGCTGCCTGACCAGGTGTGGAGCTGGAAGCCATGGATACAAAGTATAGAACTGGCTCTAGACAATGAGAAAACAGAAGGCTATTTGAGATTCTGTATCAACTGTGGAGACCAGGCAGAGATGATGCTCCTGAGACTATCAGGCACTCAAGTCTTCTCAGTTCTTTTACAGGATGTTCAGGTGACAAGTAGGTGACCCTCCCATTGACCCACTGCTGACTTAAGGTGTCTTCTATGGGTGTGTTGAATTGATATGACTTTAATACAAGTGTTTACTTCTACCGTGCCAATTTGATGAGTTTGTACAGTGTCATCTTTTAAAATTTTAAACAAGTTATGAGATGATGCCTCTCAGAGGTATGGGACAGGTGGTTTTAAATGCTAAACAAGGAACAGAGGCATCCTGATTCTACGTTCCCACTGCAACTGGAGTCTCAGGTGTGCTGGCAAGTTTTAGGTCAACTTGACACAATCAGAAGTCACAGGAAAGTAGGGAACCAATTGAGAAAATGTTGCCTTGAGATTCAGCTGTGAGGAATTTTCTTAATTAGTGATTGATGGGGAGGGTCCAGCCCATAGTGAGTAGGGCCATCCCTGGGCTGGTGGTTCTGGGTTCTATAAGAAATCAGGCCCAACAAGCCATGAGGAGCAAGCCAGTAAGCAGCACCCTCCATGGCCTCTGCATCAGCTCCTGCCTCCAGGTTCCATCCCTGCTTGAGTTTCTGTCCTGAGCCTTCAATAATGGACTACAGTGTGGAAGTGTAAGCCAGAGAAACTCATTCACGCTCTCTAACTTTTGGTCATGGTGTTTAATCATAGCAATAGTATCCATAAGATAAGTTGGTACCAGGAGTAGGGAGTATTGCTGTGACAGACCTGATGGTGTTGTTTTGAGGAGGATTATAGGAGGACTTTGGAACTTTGAGTAGAAAAGCCATTGAGTGTTGAGAGCTCAGTGAGCTGTTCTGTGGGAGCTTGGAAGATGAGATTGTTGAGAGCAGTGCAAGGTGATGGAGGCCTGGCTTGTGAAGCTTCAGGGGAAGAAAAAAACGCCATCCGCCATTGGTTATGAATCTGTGGTTATGGACAGACAGCTGGGACTGAAGAATCAGTGTGACTGAGTCCAAAACAATAAAGGAAAACTGATGTTTACTGAAACAATAGATGCCCTTCAGCTGAAGCTGAGAAATTGGCAGTGATTAAGAAGAGACCAGCATCACTGAGGTGAAACCTTCTGGGAAGTGTTTACTCAGAGTCAGCAGACAGAAGTTGTGCTCCAGAATTAGCCAAGGTTGTATCTTGTGCTGGCAGCTAGACTTGGTAGTGTAAGAGTCATCCAGGTGGTGCTGGTTTTGAAGGACTAAAGAGGTCATGAAGAGCAGCTGAGGCTTGGCACTGTGAAAGGCCATAATGGGACATTGGAGAAGGTGTAGTCTCAGTATCAATTAAAGCCCCAGAATTAAAGGGTCATGAAGGGTCATGAAGAGGAGTTGAGGCTTGGCACCATGAACCTAGGAGAGGCTGTTGGTGAAAGCGCAGCCCAGTTGCAGCAGAAGACCCCAGCCTTTTGGAGATGCCAGTACCATAGGATGACCACCAAGACAGCAGCAGTGGTGGAGTGGAGCCAGCTGGAGCTTAGAAGACAAGCCGTGTGTGCTGCAGAGCATGGAGCTGGAGAAGTGACCCAAGCCCTTTAGAGGAGACTGGAAGATCGTAAGTGAATCGCAGATATATTGGACATTTTAATTTACACTTTGGAGGTTTGGGGCTGCTTTGTGACAGTGCTCTGGTTCTTCCCTCTTGGTCATTTTGATGATGCAGACGGTTCTCGCCTCTTAGGTCTGGTTCTTCCCTCTTGGTCATTTTGATGATGCAGACGGTTCTTGCCTCTTAGGTCTGATTCTTCCCTCTTGGTCATTAATGGTATAGTGTGAACCTGCCTCTTAGGACCATCCTTCATTGTGCTCCATAAGTTTGGGTGTGTAGCAAATTCATTTTTGCTCAACTCTAAAAGTCCTTAATTTCTTAACTTCTGTCTTGACCCATTTTTCATTCAGTAGAGAGCTGTTCGGTTCCCATGAATTTGTAAACTTTCTGTTGCTACTGTTGATGCCCAGCTTCAATCCGTGGTGGTCAGATAGGATGCAGGGTGTGGTTTTGATTTTCTTTTATCTGTTGAGACTTGCTTTGTGTCGGAATATGCGGTCAGTTTTGGAGAAAGTTCCATGAGGTGCAGAGAAGGTATATCCTTTGATATTTCCACTTGGTTCATAACATCTGTTATCTGCACTATTTCTCGGTTTAGTTTTTGTCTGGATGGCCTGCATATTGGTAAGAATATCCCACTATCAGTATGTGAGGATCAATATACAATTTAATCTGCAGTGGTGTTTCTTGTGTTTGGGTATAGATGTTAATAAGAATTGAAATGTCCTCTTGGATTTTTCCTTCCCTATCTTTTCTGAATAGTTTTGGTATGAAATCTATTTTGTTAGATATTAATATGGCCTCACTAGCTTTCTTCTTAGGTCCATTTGCTTAGAATATCTTTTTTCAACCCTTTTCTCTGAGGTGATGTCTATCCTTGGTGTTGAGATGTGTTTCTTGTATGCAGCAGAAGGATGGATCCTGTTTTCCCACCCATTCTGTCAGTCTGTGTCTTTTTATTGTGAGACTTGAGACCATTGGTGTTGAGATATCAGTGACCAAATGATTGTTAGTTCCTGTTATTTTGTTGCTGCTGGTGGTGGCTGTGTGTGTCTGGAATTATTTATCTCTTGTGCTCCTTGGGCGTAGTTGCCCTCTTTAGGCTGGAGTCTCCTCGCAGCACCTTTCCTTAGGGAGGTCTTTCCCTCATCTATGGTGATTGAATGTTTTCCTGAGCAGATTAGTCTCACCTGGCATCTGTGGTAGTGAGCGTCTGCAGCACATCTGGTCAGGCCGTCTGGCTTCTAGGGTCTCCATTGAGAAGTCAGGTGTAAATCTAATAGATCTGCCTTTACTTGGTCTTTTTTTTCTCCAGCTTTTAATACTTTTTCTTTGTTCTATGTGGTTTATTTTGTTTTTGGTTTTTTTGTTTTTTTTTTTTTTTTTTTTTTTTTTTTTTGGTTTTTTGAGACAGGGTTTCTCTGTGTAGCCCTGGCTGTCCTGGAACTCACTCTGTAGACCAGGCAGGCAAGCTTCGAACTCAGAAATCCTCCTGCCTCTGCCTCCCAAGTGCTGGGATTAAAGGCGTGCGCCACTGCCCAGTGTTGTATGTGTTTTGATTATTATGTGCCAAGGGGACTTTTTTTGCTGGTCCAGTCTATTTGGTGTTCTGTAAGCTTTTTGTACCTTTGATAGGTATATCTTCTTTAAGATTAGGGAAATTTTCTTCTGTGATTTTGTTTAAAATATTCTCTAGGCCTCTGATCTAGGTTTTCTCTCCTCCCTCTACTCCTATTATTCTTAAATTTGGTCTTTTCATAATGTCCCAGAGTTCCTGGATATTTTCTGTCAGTTGTTTAGATTTAACATTTTCTTTGACTCTGGTTCAATTTCTTTTATTGTGTCCTCAATGCCTGAGATTCTCTTTTCCATCTCTTCTTGTAATCTGTTAGTGATACTTGTCTCTGCAGTTCCTGCTCAAGTTCCTAAATTTTTCATGTCCGGATTTCCCTCACTTGGGTTGGTTTTCTTCATTGACTCTATTTCCATTTTCAGGTCTTGAACAGTTTTATTCATTTTTTTCTACTCTGTGCTATCATGGATTTTTTATTTTTTATTTTTACTCATTTCCTCTTTAAGAACCTCTTATGTTTACAATGGCTGTTTTAATTGTGCTTCGGATATGGTAGGATATTGATGGCCTGCTGTAATAGGGTTGCTTGTCTCTAGAGGAGACATTTTGTCCTGGCTGTGATTGGCTGTGGCTTTTGCTGGTGTTCAGCCATCTGGGGTTGGGAGGATTATAGTTCTAGGCACTGGTATCTGGCTTTGGCTTTGTTGGGTGGGTGTTTTGTTCCTTGGTTTCTGTTTTCTATTTGGTTCTTAGAATGTGGTTGCTGTGTATTGCCCGGTAGGAAATTTTCTGTGGACCTGATTGGTGTTGCCACTGGAGGTCCCAAGTAAAATGTGTTTCTGGGGTTGAGAGCTGGCATTAGGAGTAAGGACAGGCTTCAGGGGTCACAGGTCAGAGGACAGAGGAGAGCAGAGTGTTCTCCCAGGGTCTGCTTAGTCTTCTTAAAATGGGAGCAGAGAGTGAAGTGAGGTCCCTCCAGGTCTGCTATAGAGCTGGGGATGGGGGCGGGGTGTCTAGAGGAACAGAAGGAAGGCAGAGATCCAGAGATCCGCAGTAGCCTGCCTTGTTCCCTGGATAGACTGTCCTGTGGGTTAGCAGAGGGTGCCTGCTGGAGCTCTGGGCTGGGATAAAGCAATGAGCCTGGGGCCAGGGACGGGAGGTTAGCAGGGGAAGATCTATGGGATCCACAAGAATGTGGGCACAGGGTAGGAGGGTGGCTGGCTGCACTGGGTGTTTTGTTGCAGAGCAAAGGTGAGACTGGGAGGAAGGAAGGGTGGAGGGGATCTGTATAACCATTGGTGATGGGGTTAGAGAGGAAAGGGAGACCTCAAAAGGTGGTGTGCTGCAGAGCTGGGGATAAGGATACGGGATTGGATTTGGAAAGGGAGACCTCAAAAGGTGGTGTGCTGCAGAGCTGGGGATGAGGATACAGGATTGGATTTGGAAAGGGAGACCTCAAAAGGTGGTGTGCTGCAGAGCTGGGGTTGAGGATATGGGATTGGATTTGGAAAAGGAGACCTCAAAAGGTGGTGTGATACAGAGCTGGGGATGATGATACGGGATTGGATTTGCAGGAACAGAACAAGAGGTTCTGCAGTCAGTCTACCTGCTGCCCCAGCAAGAGTGGCCTGTGGGTTCGAAGGAGTTTCTGCTGGAGTTGGGATGAGACTAAATTTTTAAGTGTCAGGATTTTTAAAGACCAATGGACTTTTAAAACGTGGAATGTTTTAACTGCAAACCTATCAATGTGAGATCTTGAGGATGAGTAAGAAAGGAGATGTCATGGCTTAATAGAGTTGTGTATGTATGTCAAGTTGACAAAGAGTCAGCTGTGCTGGCTAGAGTCAATTTGACACAAGCTAGAGTCATTGGGAAGGGAGGAAACTCAATTGAGAAAATGCCTCCATAAGACCCAGCATTTTCTTAATTAGTTATTGATGGGGGAGGGCCCAGTCTATTGTGGGCAAGGTCACCTCTGGGCTGGTGGTTCTGGGTTCTATAAGAAAGCAGGCTGAACAAACCGGGGGGGACAAGCCAGTAAGCCGCATCCCTCCAACAGCTCGTGCCTTCAGGGTCCGGCCCTACCTGAGTTCTTGATAAGCAATGACATGGAAGTATACACCAAATAAGTCCTTTCCTCCCCAACTTGATTGTGGGCATGGTGTTTCATCACAGCCATAGTAACCCTAGCTAAGACACAGGGTAAGGCACAGCCTGAAAACCAACTGTTTTATATGCGTGGAGTAGCTTGGGGCAGACAACACCCTGATCTCAATACCATTCTTTCACTGTCTTGGAGAAGGGTTGGGTCCTGCAGGTCCCCAGAAAGTGGACATAGGATGTTCCTTGGCAGTGTCCTGCCCTGTTCTCTTGGGCTTTCCAAACTGAGTTCTGTGGAAACTGCCTGCTATAGGGATCATCCCCCATGAGTGTTTTTAATTGGACCAAAGGGCAGATCAAGGAGAGAAGATTATTATGTGTGCTGGACATGGGAGATATGAAGTGGTGAGGAACTACGGTAGTTTGCTGTCTCCAGCAGAGAGCCGTGGCTTCCAGAAACAGATGAATGCACTCTGCCAGAACACAAATGGATATGATTGTGTTTTCCTGCAATGTCAGAACTCACTGAATAAAAATAAACCCACAAACTGTTTCTTGGGGGAGGGTGCAAATTTCTGAGTGTCTTAGTTTGTTTTCTTGTCACTGTAATAAGACAATCTGGGAAAATGGAGGAGATGGAAAGGTTTTATTCTGGCTCACCATTCAAGTGTACACTCCATCATGGTGGGAAGCAGAGACAGCAGGAACGTGAAGCTGCTGGGCATGTCGCATGTAACTGGGTACCAGAGAGGGAATGCAGACAACCGCTTGGCTTTTTCTCACCTTAAGCTGTCCAGGATCCCAGGCTGGGAATGGTGCCACCCACCTCCCTTGACACAAGCTAGTCCTCCACAGGTAAGCTCAGAGACCTCTCTTGCTGGACATTTGAGATCTCAAATTGTGTGTTTAACCATCACACCAAGTAATTCTGATTGCCCTCGGTACCATGGTCATTAGCAATCAAAGGATCTTTTATTCCAACCTTAATTAGCAATACTCACACAATAAGGCATACATAGGCACACATCACACAGTGCGACATGCATGTATGCCACAGAGTGTATAAAAAGACTTAAATAGGGCATGGTTTAAAGAGGCTCACTGAAGGCAGACACAGGGAATAGACATGTCCAAAGACAGATACTGCAAGTGCTTAGAAAAACTGTTAGTGAGCCCTGCTGGAGACCTGGAGAGTACAGAGACCATGGTGAGTGTCAGAGACACAAGACTGAGCCAGACAGACAGATTTGACTGAGCCATGGCAACCAGTGGGAACTGTATTGAGTTGAAGCCCAGGGCACTGGAGAGTTTTCCTTATTGGTCTCTGATGCACATTCCAGACTGAGGCAGGACAGGAAGAAACATTGAGGGTGTACGGGCAGGAAGGGAACCCCAGGCCTCTAGCCAACAGAGTCAAGAGTACCAACATAAGTGCTGTGAAGGCTGCGGACACAGAACCTTTTTAGAGAGAGATTTTTTTTTTTGAATAAGTGTGATAAAATACCAAGAAACCTTAAGACCCGTGTGTCTATCTGAATGTGGCCTATTCCTTTCTCAAATCTTTTCTGGGAATTTCAGAGAACTATAAACGTCTCCTTACAATAAAAATCATCTTGGCTTCCCATGCAAGCCTCCAGATTTCAGGTTTCCTGGTCAGCTGTGAGCCCACCCAGAGAACCATGATCTCATTTAAATTCCTTAGCCACTCTTTGAGGGAGGTGCCTCTCGAGGAGGTGCCTCTTGAGACGCTCACACGCACGCACACTTCAGCATGTTGCATCCTTTACCTGGCCAGCTTTCTATTAACTCCCATGCTTACCTCTGTTCAGATCTCTCTTTTATTTTTAAAAGGGCCTTTTGTTACTTCTTTTAGAATTTTATACAATGTATTTTGATCACATTTAACTCCAGTCCTCTTCCAAACTCCTTCCCGACCTGCCCCATCTCCTCAGCAACTTTGTGGTCTCTTTTCAAAAAAAGAAAAAAAAACTATCATTTCTGAGAATTTCATGTATTAAGTACTTTCTTTCCCCTTCTCTAATTTGTCTCATGCCCTTACCTTGATCATGGTCTTAATCTTTGTTAAACATGCATGTACACATACACATGTGTGTATGTGTCTGTAAAGCCTGAGTGTATCTTGTAGGTATATGTCCATTTCCTATGCAGGTTTGGCCTGCCCATGAGCTGTCAATCATCTTTCAGGCCCTTCAGTGATTCTGAGAACGTGTTTGGGGACCCAGACAACTAGAACTCTGGACCCTGAACTTCATGGAGTTTCACAATCATTCAAGCAGGAATGACTGACTGGTGGGACAGAATTCACAAACCATATAGTCCCGTCAGTGCTGGATTGGAATAGCCAGACTGACCCCGGAGGCCAAGCGTGATGGCACAGATCTGTAATCTCTGTGCATGGGAGGTGGTGACAAGAGGTTCAGGAGTTCAGGATCAATCTCAAATATATGAGACGCTGTCTCAAAAAAGGAGAGCAGAGAAAAAAATAGAGGCCCTCACATAGGCCCAATATGGGCTGTGTCTCGTTAGCCACTAAAGCACAGCTGGCCTGATGCAGGAGACAGATCCAGAAGTGACCTTGGGTACAGGGCACTCCATCATGCCTGGCACACCTGAGACTGTACAAGTTCTTCCTCACAGCCAGAGGGACTGGACTCTGGTGGCTATTGTCAAACCCCAAAGTGTGCTGAGCACTGAGTCATATGTTGCATATTTTTGGCTCCTAAGCTGTGGCAATCTTAATTACTCACTGGGCACAGTGATGGAGGTAACTCCTTAAAAAACAAACAGGAAACCCCACATTTACTTGGGAGCTTGCTAACAGTCTCAGAGGGTTAATCTATGATTTTCATGGGGAGATAGACAGCATGGCACTGGAGCAGTAGGTGAGGGCTTTGCATCCTGATCCATACGTAGCAGGCAGACAGAGATCCAGCAAGACTGAGTCTGGCATGGGCTTTTGGAATCTCAAAGCCCACTCCCAATGACACACCTTCTCCCACAAAGCGATCCCTCTGAATCCTCCTCAAACATTTCTACTGTCTGGTGACTAAGCATAAAGGCCTTTTCATTCAAACCATCCCAGTGAGCTGATGTGAATGAGTGTCCTAGCACCACTATAGGACCATGAATTTGATGGAGTCCTTGTCATTAGCAGCTCCGTACTGCTCAATTCTGGATCCTAAGCCGGGGTTTCACTAGCTGGAAGAAGTGGAGGGTAAAGGTTGAGGGATGGTGTGTGTGTGTGTGTGTGTGTGTGTGTGTGTGTGCCATGTGTTTGGTGTGTGCAGGGTGTATGCAGTCTGTGTGGATGGTGTCAATGGTATGTGTGTGTATGTTATATATGTGGGGGGTGTATGATGTGGAACATGTGAGAGAGATGTGTGTTTGGTGTATGCATGGCATATGCAGTGTGTGTGGATGGAGTGTGGGTGCATATGCAGTGTGTGTGGATGGTGTGTGTGTGGTGGGGGTGGAGGGGATGTTGAGATGGACTTTGGGCCCGTACAGCCTACGTACGCCAACCCTGAACTGTGGATTTCCTGCCTACCCCTTCCACTCCACACTAAGGTTACAGGTGTGAGGTGTCATGACCAATCATAAAGTACTTTTTTAGCAGGCACTTGGTGACTACTTCCCATACAAGCTCCAGGAGCTGCCTCTGCTCAGCTTGGGGCTGCAGGCTGGTGACCAGGAGCAGAGGGGAGCAGGGGTATGTAAACAAAGGCTTCCAGGAGAAAGCTCTCCTCCTGCCAGCTGGAGGGCTTGGACACAGTTTACCCAAACAGTCATTGCCATGGAGACAAGGGAGTCTGAAGTGCTATTGCCAGCAGCATCCAGCATGGCTCCAATGTGGGAAAAGACTTGGCTTCATGGGTCCTCAGAGAGACGATTTGAAACGCACTGAGTGGAGAGCTGGAGCTGAGGGGCTGGCAGACTCTCAGCCCGAGCGCAGCCAAGCCTCATGCAGCTGCCCTGCTCTGGATCCCTAGGCCAGCCTCGCAGCGGGGGAGAGAGGCCAAGCATTTTTGGTTAAGCAGGCCACAGCCAAGTTGCTCATAAAAAATAGGGACAAAAGGCCTCTCTGCAGTCTGGTGTACTTAATCCTGAAAATGGCTTTTCAGAGCTGGGTTCCACGTCTCTAAGCTTTCGAGAGTCATGGTAAGACAGAAGCAGGATGCCAGTTGGGACATGGATTCCTGTTACACCAAAAACAAAACAGAGAGCCTTCCTGGAGACTCAAGAGGGTGTAGTTTCTAGGAGTTGCTGACAGGTCAGAAAGCCAAAGTGTCCCCAGTGATGATCTACCATTGTAATCAGAGTAGTTAGGGTCACAACCAAGATCCTAGCAGCTCTAGCAAATTAGATTCAGTCACCCATTCTCAATAAACCAATTTAAGAAAATAAAAACCATAGAAGAGATTTAGTCAATGTGATTCGAAAGGAAAGAGGGACAAAGAGGTCTGGTGATCCCAAGCCCATCATCAGAGCTCTGACCAGAGCTAAGTGCAAGCGTAGCTCTGCCCATCTTTGACCTGTCATTGTCTGGGCTCCACTCACCAAAGTGGTCTGAGTTGTCAACACTTGTGGGAATCGATTTCCACTCTGGCTACTACCACAGAGATTGCACTCAAAAGATTGTTGGGATTTGTGCCCTGACCAAAGTAACTTTGTGCTTTGTAAAACAATTTTTTCAAGTTGTTCCTTGCTCCAAGAGATTTCCATTTTACCCACAGCTTATGACACCATTTGGAGAATGGAACCTGGCTGTGAACTTGGGCGGACAGGTGGATGGTACCATTTGGAAAATGGAACCTGGCTGTGAACTTGGGCGGACAGGTGGATGGTACCATCTGTCTGGTGCTGCTTGGGTAGTAAAAACAGGCAAATGGCTTATCCCTGAGAGTAGAAAGAGTGCAACTGTATAAACTCACTGGGGTGAGGTAAGTCAGGGCTGTAATGCCCCAAGCCAGCTGCAGCTTGATCAGGAGTCCTGAGGAAGGGGAATTTTCAAGCAGCAGAAAAAACTCAAAGTCAAATTGTGGGTACAAGCAGACAGCCTCATGGTCTGCTAGAAAAGGCTCCCTAAAAGCTGCTAGAAAAAAAAATGTTGGATTTTTCTAGAAAAAAAAAATCTAAAAGAGCTGTTAGCTCTCCACACAGTTTTCTCTGGGTAGCCACTAGAAAAAAAAATTCTAAAAGAGCTGTGTTAGCTCTCTTAGTAATTCTTAGGATTTTCGACTATATCCTGTTAGAAAAATTTTAAAAGAACTATGAAATTTTTTTAAAAGAGCTGTGATTGCTCTCCAGAGATCCCCAGAAAGTTCAGCTCTTGCTAGAAAAAAAGTCTAAAAAAGAACTTTATCACTCTCTGCTAGCTCATCTCATACAGACCAAAAGACCAGTCTTTTATTTACTTATCAATTCAGTCATTTTTACTCCAGGTTCCCTCTTGACCATCACTCAAGTCAACATTCTGTGTCCTTAGCCCTTTGATTCTTCAAAGACAGCAAGCACACTTTTTTTTAACATGGCAAATGAATTCAGAGATCTGCCAGCCTTTGTAGGCACAAACAATAAATTTAGCTGGGTGGGATCCTGTCCATTACCGTTCCAATTGTGCCTGGACCTAAATTAGCTCTGTCCTGGGATGAATTTGAACTCAGAAATCTGACTGCCTTTGCATCTGCCTGCCTTTGTATCTTTCTGACAAGCTGGCTCATAGTAGTACAGTTGTCTCTCTTATTTTAGGTCTATGAAGACCTTTATATAATTCATATTGTAGCCTTTATTTTGCACAGGTGAGAAACTATATATTCTTGAACTCGTGTTTTCAGAGTTCTTTCCTACTGCCTTCAAGGGCTGTCCTGAAGGTCACAGAGTTCACCATCTTTGATAAGGATATAGACACACCCTGGCCTCCCAGACTCATGCTGTCTCTGATTATCATGGCGTCATTAACCTTGGCAGAGAGGACATCCCCCCCCAAAAGGAGGAACATAAAGTAAAATATACAAGTCTTACACCCAGCAACTGTCAACACTCATGGAGGCCCATGCCCTGATGGCTCTGTTCCAGGGGCAGGAAACCATGTCGCACCATCTCTTCCACATGGCCAAGCAGGACTCAGCATGGTAAGTGCACATTGGTATCTTAAAATCACATCAAGGAATCCCAAGAACTTAGACACTTTAACTGAGGAAAGAGTACACGTCTCGTGTGGACACTAGAAAGAAGACATCCAACACAGGGATTGGCAGTACCCTGCAGACCCCTGTCACCTTTGCCTCTTAAACCCTTTGTAGGCATTCTGAAACCTTCCTGAATACACCAAGACAGTGCACACCTGATATTTTCCATGCTATACAAGTCACAGCAGAGATCCCTCAAAACCCTTGTTTTCACGTCTCAAAGGCTGAACCAAACCCCTGTGGGCCAACAGTGCACCCACAGACTAACACAGTTCAACTGTCCCTGCCATGAAAGATGACCAAATAGATCAACATTCTACAAATTAGTTCAAAAAACAAACTTCTGTGGGCTGGTGAGATGGCTCAGCAGGTAAGAGCACCGACTGCTCTTCTGAAGGTCCTGAGTTCAAATCCCAGCAACCACATGGTGGCTCACAACCACCCGTAATGAGATCCGACCCTCTCTTCTGGTGTGTCTGAAGACAGCTACAGTGTACTGATTTATAATAATAAACCTTTGGGCCTGAGCGAGCAGGGACTGAGTAAGCAGGGCCATCTGGAGCGAGCGGTGTCTACTGGAGTGACAGGAGCAAGCGGGGTTGACCAGAATAAGCAGAGGTCCTAAAGTCAATTCCCAACAATCAGATGAAGGCTCACAATTATCTGTAGAGCTACAATGTGTACACATATGCATAAAATAAATCTTAAAAAGAAATACTTAAAAAAAAAACTTCTAAATTGACAAAGCCAGTCAAGTCACATAAACATTGTAAGGCCCAAATAGTTCAACAGAACCCCAGTGGCTCAGAATAAAACAAAAGACAAAGACAATCATTAAATGGCAGTCATTTGAAATGATTCAAAGTGAACAGCAGCTCAACAGAGCCATGAACTTAAAGGACATAATGCTCCCATCACAGAGACACACCAGGGCCAAACTCTCAAGTCCAAAACCAAGGCCCAGCTCTCACCTTTGCATCGCCAGGCTTGATGGAGCACACCTGTAACCTCAACACTGGAGGCTAAAAGAATTGCCACAATTTAGAGGTCACCTGCTCGGACTATTGAGTGGCATGGTGGAGAGGAGGGGGAGGGAGGGAGAGAGGAAGAAAGGGAGCTAGCTGGACATCAAATTAACCCAGCTGGCAGAATCACTTGTGGAGGGCAGGCCACAGGTTTGAAATCAGCCTTGGGCAGACCAGGAGATACTTTGGCCTCCCCAGATGATTTATAAGAAAGAAACGGACATAAGGAGTGGATTAGAAATAGATGATCTAATTTTGAAGCAGTAATTTGTGCTTTTTAATGTGTTGAGATAATTATGTAAAATGAATTAATGGGAAAACCACTATCAACCACATGTATGTTAGAAGTGCACATTGCATGGCTTTGGATACTTGATCACTACTGTCAGAGATAAAACTTTAGCAAATGGAGTTCAAAGGAATCATGGGCTCAGCTCTGGGGCTCCAATCATGGTTTCCTCCTCCAAGCAAACAGAAAGTTTCCTAAGAGTGTTGGATCAACAGGCCTGTGAGGGCTGAGGACACAGGAAGTTTCCTATGAGTGTTGGATCAACAGACCTGTGAGGGCTGAGACACAGGAAAGACCATGAAAGGTCATTCCAGAGCTGCTTTTCTTGCAGAGTCAGGTAGATGGCGCCTCTTTATCGCCCTGACTCTGGCGGGATGGTTTCTCTTGGTCTCTGGAGTTGAAATGGCACATCATTTAAGGTCTGCACTGTAGTCTACTTTGGTCTATGAGCCTTGCCAGAAGGCCTGCTCTAAGCAGAAGCCTTCTTGCCATAAGCACAGCTTAATTCATTTCCTCTAGCCATGGTCCCTCTTTCCACCCCTCCCCAGAGGCTGGCTCCTATCCTGGTCTCAGTGAAGGACTCACAGGTTGGGAATCCTGCATGAGAAGAGCCTTGGCCGCAGCCTCTCCATGGTGTGGCTTCTTGCACATAGCACAGAGATTCCGGGGCTCTTTCACAATAGTACACACATTGTTTTTACATTGCCTAGCGTTGCCTTGTGCCATACACTACCATTCGTGCAGATCCCTAATTGGTGGCCATTTGGGGGTTCATGATATTGACTCTCTCAGGCAGAGCCTTGTGTACACATCCTGCCATTAACGGGAGGTAATGTTTTGTTCCTTTGGGGGCAATCATGCAGGTGTTAAAATATCAGGCACAGAGCAGCTATGCTTAACTTCTTAGGATACGGCTAGTTTTCCAGAACAGCTACGTCCCAGACTTAGAGTGATGAGCTTTGCTTAGTCAGGTGTCTCTGTTGGCAGAGACGGCAATGCACACCACACCTCTTTCTGAGCATATAGGCCATCTATGTGCCTTCCTATATGGGCTTCTGCTCAAATCTGAGCAAATAGGAGCTCCTTGTTCATTATGGATATAATTCCAACGAGGGTCTATACTTCCACGGTGATGAGCCTTTTCTTTTTCCTGGCAATTTTTAAAGAGAAGATTACAGTTGTAGTGTGTGATGGTTTGAATATGCTTGGCCCAGGGAGTGGCACTTTTAGGAGGTGTGGCCTTGTTGGAGGAAGTGTGTCATTGTAGGGGTGGGCAACAAGACCCTCCTCCTAACATCCTAGGAGCCAGTCTTCTCCTGTCTGCCTTTGGAACAAGATGCAGAACTCTCAGCTCCCCCAGTGCCACACCTGCCTGGATGCTGCCATGCTTCCAGCGATGATGATGCTGGACTGAGCCTTAGAACCTGTAAGCCAGCCCCAATTAAATATTTATTTAACTCTTTATATGTTTACACTCTTTATAAGAGTTACCTTGGTTATGATGTCTATTCACAGCAGTAAAACCCTACCTAAGACATAATGAAATCCAACCTATTCTCATGAGGTTTGTGCCCTAGAAATCTTCATCCACCCCAAGAAAAGGTCTTATCCTATGTTTCCTTATACAATTTGTATGGTTTTAGAATTTGTATTTTGCTTTATAACCCATTTTGAGTTTTCTTTGTATGTGCTGTGTTAGATAAAAGCCAGTGTCTTGGGGGTTGGAGATATGGCTCAGCAGTTAAGAGCACTGACTGCTCTTCCGGACGTCCTGAGTTCAATTCCCAGCAACCACATGGTGGCTCACAACCATCTGTAATGGAATATGATGCCCTCTTCTGATGTGCCTGAAGACAGCTACAGTGTATTCATATAAATAAATTTTTAAAAAGCCAGTGTCTTAAAAGTAAAATCTGAATCTAACTGTTGGAAAGACTTTTTTTTTCCAGTTGAATTATTTTTGCACTCTATTGAAAGTTAATTGACCAAGAAAACACACCTGGGGATATGCCTGTAATTCTAGCTACTCAGAAGTCAGACATGAGAGTCTCCTAAGTTAGAGGCCAGCCTAGGGGGCATTGGGAGAACTTATCAAAAAACAGGCATGGAGGGAGGGAAGGGAACAGGAAAATAACCTAACAAACATGTGTGACCTATTTGTTTGCAAAATGATTTTTAAAACATTGTGAGATGAGATGTTTTCCTCTGTTTTGAGTCCATGCCCTGCTCCACTCTGTCTGACTGGCCAGTGCACATATATAAATGTGCACTTACTTTATGACCCAGCAAAGCAGCCGAGACATTGATCTTCAGGAAATAAGGCTTTGTTTACATGCTCCTAGATGCTTTATTCTTTATAACCTGGCACCTGGCACTGGGCCACACGTGGGCAGTGCGCCGGCACTAAAAGACATACCTGATAATGAAAGGACCTACCCCAGGACTGGGAACCTTCAGAGAATCATGCCAAGGCAAACCCAGTCACACACTGGATCACATAATACTCCTAAGGTGATCAGTTATGGCAGTGGAGAATAAGTCAGTAATGCAGAGGAGCCCAGGAGGTACAGGGGTCTGTGCAAATGGCAATTAAAAAAGTTTAAGGTAGGCCTAAAAACCCATTAGAATGGCCACGCTGAGCGCTGACTGTGATACAGAGCGTATAACTTTCAGAGACTCTTGGCTAGTACATAAAGCAATGAAAATCAGTTGAGAGTGGCTTGCCAGTTTGTTTGTTTGTTTTTTAACAAGGTAGATATGAACTCTCCTCCAATCCACTCACTGCTTTCTCTGTATGTTTAGGCAATGACTGGGATACAAGTGTTAGAAACAGCTTACCTGTCCGTGGCTGCACAACCCAGAAGCAACCTAAATGCCCTTCAAAGCGTGGGAGATGAACAAATTTATAAGTGACTCACAGAATACCGTTCGCCATTATTGGGCAAAATTCAAAGTAATTATGCTGAATGAACAAATAGTGGGCAATAAAAATGTTTCCCCACTTGTAGCAGATTCCAAAGCCTGTTAAATGCACTGCTGGGAAGACAAGTGCTCTCAAGGGAGCAGGGCAGGAATGGAGAAAGCTTTGGGGTAACCAGTGCATTCGTGATCTTGACCATGGCTACGCATTCATGCTTAGGTACATCTGAGGTATAGATGCTCCACTGTGTGCCCAAAAACCCATGAACAGAGATAGAAATGGCACGAAAATGCATGAGAAATGGCATTCTAATGAGAGGACAGAGGTTGACAAGCAGTAGAGACTGGTCACTAGAGGCCATGGGCTCTGAGAACTGTGGTGCTAATTATATGTGTCTAAACGCAGGACTAGTGAGGACCCTGGAATATAGTCTGCCAAGCATGGGAACCCCCATACTATTCTGCATAACCTGTGGGAAGAATGGGGGGAGGGATAAGTGGCCAGAATGTTAAAGTCTGCAGCAGTGGCATGCGCAGCAGCTGGAGGATTCCCTGTTGAGGCAGGGGCCCACTCCATCCATCCTTTTCCCTCACCCCCATCTCCATGGATTCAAGGTCACATCTCATCTCACTGAAGAGTTGACAAACTGGGGAGAGAGGAAAATGTTACCTCCACCCACTGGAAACCTCTCCAGGGACCACTGAGAGCTTCATGGACATGACGTTAAGCAAAGAAGCCAGACAAAGAGGGAGTATGCTGTGGTTCATTTATCTCAACCGTCTAGAACAGGCCAAGGAGCCCAGGGTAAGCCAGGAGTCGAGTTTGCCTCTGAGAAGGATCAGAGGAAACCTGGAGCCTGGCCACATCTGTATCTCTACCTAGGGAGCCTGCCAACTGTGTGGAGACATCTTAGAGACGTTGAGTAAATATATGCATGAGCACATGAACGCTGTAGCCCACGTTCTCCAATAGCCCAACCAGCTGGGATGAAGTCATCCATTCCTAGTCCATCTTGGACCCTCATGATCATCCTTCCTCCTGGTCTGTAACCAGCTCCAGCCAGACACCAATGCACAGGACCCTCTCCACTTCTGACACTGCAACCTGGTTAACTGGCACACCCTCGTTGCCTCTGGGGGACATGATCATCTTCATGGCGGCCAGCCCGTTGACAAAACTTGCAACCACAGACACCTTTGAGGTCTCCTTTGAGGTAGACCTTAGTGGCTTCCACTTTGTAGCCAAGCTCAATTTCCTGGCAATAAATACCACCCTGAACCCCAGCACCACTGAAATCCAAGAGGAATGTAAGTTGTCAGACAGGGACCTTTGGGAACACCCAGAGACACTGAGCCCTCAGACATAGGCATCTTTACATAGAGGCCAGGACATTTCAGGTCTGCTTGGACATTATGCTCAGAATTCAAAGGAAAGGACTTTGAAACAGCGCCTCTTGCTCATCTTCTGATCTAAGGGGTGAGCTTTTCATGCTTTATGTAATATTGCAGAGGTCTGGCAGCCAGCCGACTCATGGCCAGTGACACATTTAAGAACGGGCCATGGAGCGGAAGCAGGAGCTCGGGACCTCTGCTCCCAAGCCTGGGCCACACTCCAGACTCCCCAGGAGGATTCCTACTTTACCCCGTGATTTATCGGGCAAGGAGGCTGTGTCACATGGCAGCCTAAGTGGCTGAAGCCTAACCTGGGTGGCACATAAATGGATATGGCATAAAGCCAGAACTCTGCCTTCTGAGCCTAGGGCTCCACTGTAGCCCAACATTCTATCCTTGTAAGTCCAGCATGACCACAGGAGCAGGGACCAATCACCCTGACCTCCATGCAGAGGACATCCAGGATGGGTCCCAGGGCTGTCTCAGAACCAATCACGGTTTTCTGTTGGCCAGCAATCGAGTGGTAAGGAGAGAAGGCACTCAGCCTACCAGAGAAAAAGTCGGGATGCTAAAAGCTCTGGTGACATGGGAAGAAGATGCCTTGGCCGTGTCCCCGGGGCTTGGGTATGGGACCGTCAGGATGCAGCCACCACTTAGAGCAGAGTCGTCGTGAGTGGCAGTGCCTACATGCACTTGTGAACCCTGCCATACTATCTCACACTAGCTCTCAATAACCTTCGCTGCACACTGCAGTCTCAGCCCCCGCATGCCCACTCTCTGCCAATAGTCCAAGGAACAAAGGCAGGATTCAACCAGGCCAGAGCATTCCTGCAAGCAAGGCCTTGTGGCAATCTCACCATGCCTTTCGACCACCTGGCTCAGGAAGCTTGTGAAAGGAATCTCTAAGACTCACCATCCTGGGGTAGTGGGGGTGTTGAGTAGTTGGCCATGATGATTCATTCCTGCTCATCTGTGGGAGTTGGACATCCCTGGGGCTCAGTGTACAGATGGGAATAGCATTCTCCCCAAGCCTCTTACTACCACTCAGGCACCCAGGGCCTCATGGTCCTCACTTCTCATTACCCTCAGAATCAGGAGGCAATGGAGGGGCAGGACAAAGGGTGGCTTCGGGGGCTCCATGTGCGGGACAGGAGCTTCTCCTCAAGCCTGTGGCAGATATAAGCCCTCTCTTGGCTGGATGCCTGGTAGTTGGAGCCTGTGGATTCTGGCGAGGACGGTCAGGGCTTGGCTCCCTCCGGTCTTGGCTTAGCCTCCCAAGCCTTAGCTCTGAGGCTCTGCCTCACCAAGAGCCCAGTAAGCCCCATGCTGGGCCAGTCACCAGAGGGACACAGTGACCAGAACAGAGCACTTGATGTCAACACAACCAGTGTCAACAAGATTGGAGACAGGTCCTCGTGGGCACTGAGAGTGTGAAACTCTTGGAAAGGACAAAGTCGCCTGCAAGAAACAGGACAGAGAGAACGGCTCTCCCATGCCAGGAACACGAGAGTGTTTGCACATGACCTGTGTGCACTTTTCAAGTCCAAGGATGGGGAGATGGAGGGTGGAGAGACTTCTGCCGTGAGCTCACTTCTACCCAGGAGTGTGGAGAACTGCCTCTGTAGATGCCGGGCCAGCCGCTGTCCGAGGGCTGAGGTCTCATCTCCTCTCAGGTTCAGCTTTACGCTTCCTCCCTCTGTCCATCCATGAGCTGGCTCACATTCAAGGTCCAGCGAGGCTCCAGCTAGTCTATGAGCTGAGGAGGCCATGGGTGAAGCTTCTCCCCTGTGCGGGGCTGAGGTCCCAGTGCGAGAGGGTCCAACCCACTCCTCTGGCAGACCAGGCCGTACCCAGAAGAACATTCTTCCTGGCCACAGGGCCTCCACAGAGCCTATAAAAACAGCACTCTTGATGGCCCCGCGCCTCAGGAATGCGGTTGTCTTCCCAGACAACAGAATCTCTGGCTTGGCGGCAGTCAGACCAGAACCCTGTGCCTCCCTCACGTGTTCTGGAATTGACAAGATAAATAACCATCACTTCCAAGGAAAAACAAAAATTCCACTTTCCTTTTAAACACCCTGGCTACACATGTCTCTAAATCTGGAGGAACACAGAGTTTCTCTTCCAGGAATCTCCCTGAGCTTTGCGGGCCACCACAGAGTCTGCACACATTCCTTCACCAGCAGAAATGGGCCTGAGTTTGTATCACTCACGTGGACAGACAGCTCTTGTTAGGGATCTCAGCGTGTGTGCTTGAGACTACTGGAAGGGGTCCTGGGGTCTCAAAGAGCTGGAGGTCTCCAGCGGGGTGAGTTTACACCACGAGGTAGCCTGCTCGCAAGCTGCTAGTGAGGCGATCTGCACCTAGCCAAGGAGCTGGGAATTCTGTCAGATCTAGACATAACAAACCTGAATCGTGGTTATTAACCATCCAGCTCCCACTGAAGCAGGGGCGTGTGTATGGCGTAGGCCATCCACCCAATGATGGCGAACACTGGACAGGCTGGGGATAGGAGGTCTCTGCAGTGAAGCATCAACCATGAAGTGAGGGATAAATCTCTGAGGAAGACCCACAGGCCTTGACAAGCCAGGAGGAGGGGTAGAGTGAGTGAGGTACTTGTGATGCCAATGCCTTGGGACAACCACACAGCATGTCCACAGTGAGATGTCCGGCCATTGTCCCACCGAGGGCTCAATGACAAGAGAACTGCAGAGTTCCCAGCTCCAGTGCAGAAACCAAGGGTCCCCTCCAGGGACTCACGTCTCCTTGCAGAGTAAGGCCCACCAGGGTGGTACTTTCCTCTGCCAGCAAGTGGAGCTGCAGATTTTTTTCTTCTCCAAGCATCATTTTGCAGTAGAGACAAAGTCTCTGAGTAGGCTGAAGGCTCTGAGATGTGGGCTCCTGGCAGAGTCTCTGGGATGAATGGGAAGGGCGAGCTGTTGTTGCACCGCTCTGGCGGTGGTAAGATCCCCTCCATAGCACACACACACACACACACACACACACACACACACACACACACACGGGGTGGGGGGGAGACACTGGCTGTCTCGGTGTCTTTTATCTGCAGTAGTCACTCATCAAACACCTTGCTTTCTCAGTACTTATTGGTACTGAGATGACAGTCGTGTCGCCTAGCAACCTTCTACAAGGGCACCTCAAAGCACCGCCACATCCTTTTTAGAGTTTCAAAACCTTTTCATCACTCCAGAAAGGCACCACGTGCCCTGCGCGTAAGCAACCCGCGTTCACTTCCCTGGCAACTGGTACCCTGCTCCTTGTTTCTAAGGACTCGACTTCTGTGAAGAGACACCATGCCCAGGGCAGCTCTTACAAAGGAAGCATTTCATTGGGGCTGGCTTACTGTTTTAGAGGTTCGGTCCATTATTGTCATGGTGGGTAATGTGTGGCATGCGGGCAAGGCATGGTGCTGAAGAAGGAGCTGGATCTGCAGGTAGCAGGGTGAGAGAGAGAGAGAGAG
>NW_022196905.1:156896054-156905630 GCF_008632895.1 Mastomys coucha | reverse complement strand
AGAGGGAGGGAAAGAGGGAGGGAAGGAGAGAGAGAGAGAGAGGGAGGGAGGAAGGGGAAAGGGAGGGAGGGAGGAAGGGAGGAAGGGAGAGAGGACTGGGCCTGGCTGGCCACTCAAACCCTCAAAGCTCTTCTCCAGTGACAAGCTTCCTCCAACAAGGCCACACCTAATTCAACAAGGCTGCACCTTCTAACCCTTTCAGATAGTTCCACTCCCTGCTGACCAAGCATCCAACCATATGAGCTCATGGGGGCTGTTCTTATCAAACCACCACAAGCCGCTCTGGACATTTCATGAGAAAGGAGCCGTGTAGAGCATGAGCTCACTCATACATGGCTCCTCTCAGTGAGCACAATGGTCTCATGACTCACCGCTGTTCTGTGCACCAGGCCTCCAGTCTTTCTCATAGGTGAATAATGTTCCTAGTACAGTTCAGCATTAACTCTACCCGCTCCTCTGTTGTGGGCACTCGTGACATCTCCTCCCCCGGTCAGTAGTGCAGCTGTGAACATGACATCTAAGTCTCTTCAGGACATGTTGCCATTTCTCATGGGTAAATGAAATGCATAGGAGTCAAATCACTGGGTTTGACGATAATTCTGTATTTAGTTTTGTGGGCCCATTAAACGTTTACATAGCAGCTGTACCATGCTGCACTTCTGCTAGCACAGTATGAGGGCGTCTGGGTCCCCATGCTCTGACCTTTCATGTTGAAAGGAAAACCGCAGCCACCTCCATGGCAAGGGGCATATGTCTCTGTGGCCTGGATCGTGTTATTTTAATGATGAACATTGCTGACCATCTCTCCACTTCCCTGTTGGACATGTGTAGATCTTCAGAAGAGTGTCTGTTTAAGTCTTTTGTCTATTTCTGAATTGAGTTTTGTCTTTTGTGTAAGAATCATATGTATATATGTACATGTATATGTAAATGCATGCACACACACACCAAATATATGTATATGTATATATGGTGATGATTAATATTGATGGCCAGTTTAACCTCTGGGCAAGTCTGAGAGAGATTCCCGTTAATGGAAGTAAGGAGACTCACTGTGAGGAACATGGGTAGCACCATTTCATGGTCCGGGTTCCCAGACAGAATAAAAGGGGGAGCAAGCTGAAGAGCAGCCAGGGTTCATTTCTCTCTGCATCCTGACTGGCTGTGATGTGGCCTGTCACCTCCCACTCCGATAACTATGATTTCCCTACTGTGACGATGATGGACTGTCCCCTGTAACTGTGAGCCTGAGGGACCTTGCCTTATACTGTGTGTGTCAGATATTTCATCACAGTAATGAAATGTGTGCGCGTGTGTGTGTGTGTGTGTGTCTATGTCTGTTTGTCTGTCTGTGTGTATGTGTCTGTGTCCATGTGTGTCTCTGTGTCCATATCTGTGTGTTTGTCTATGTGTGTGTGTGCAATTCTGTGTGTGTCTGTGTGCCCATGACTGTCCATGTGTGTGTGTGTGTGTCTGCCTGTCTGTGTCCCCATGGGTGTCTGTGTGTCCACGTCCAAGTATATGTGTATGTGTTGTATGTCAGGCTGTGTGTGTGTGTCCATCTGAGTCCCCATGTCTGTCTGTGTGTCTGTCTGTGTCTGTGTGTGTATGTGTGTGTGTTACTGAGGACTAAATCCAGGGCCTCACACATGCTAGATAAATATTTCACTACTGAGCTATATCCACACCTGGTTTATACATTTTGGACACTAAACCCTTATCAGATAGAAGTTTTACACGTATTTTCTTCCATTCTATAGTTCTTTTCTTCTCGATAATGACATTGATGCACAGTCTATGTTTGCATGTAATCCAATGCACATGTTTTCGGTGTGTCTGCCTTTGGGGTCAGATCTGAGATTCCATCGGCAGACCCAATGTCGTGTATGTTTATTTACCCTTATTCTCTTCTGAGGGTTTTATAATTTGGGGTCTTTTATATCTGGGTCACTGGGTTTTATATTTGGATCCATTTTGAGTTAACTTTTATATGAAATGAGAGGATTCTAAATCCATCCTTTTGCAAATGGCTGTCCAGTTTCTCCTGAGCAACTGCTCTTCTGACTGCACGGCCTCTGTGCCCTCATAGCCTGGTGTTTGCCTCGTCTGGGCTCCCGGTTCTGTTGTATCTATCCACCTGCCTGTCCTCGGGGAACCCTTCACAGTTATCGTGAAGTGAATGTGACTTACCTGCTCTGCCCTGAAAGTCTGTGTCTTCCGGAATTCATGGACTGAAACCTAACACTCATGGTGATGTAGAGGTGGGCGTTCAGAGGTGAAGTGGTCTCGAAGGCTCTGCTTGTTCCTCTGCTTGAAGATGCTCAGCAGGTAGCATTAAAAGACACACCTTCCTGTGTGGTCTGGGCCAACACTGGTGCAGTCTGGTCAGGTAGTAACTCCTAGCCTGTGGTAGCCCTGCTGTGTTCACGGAAGAATTCCAACCGACGCCAGATACGACAACTCGACTCAACTCACTAGGGGTTTGGAGCCTATGGAAATGAATCAGAACCAGATACCCGGCTCCCTAGGAAGCCGTGAACTTTGATCTCCGTTCCTGTCCTGGAATCCTTTGTATTAGCGCCTTAGCTTTGATTCTGCCGAATGTCTGTTCTCACCTAATCGCTAATTGCATACCTGTACTACATCTAGTATATATGCTCCCTTTTCACTGAAGTAAAGTTACGCCTTGATGAGAACCCTCTCCTGGTGTCGCCTCTCTTTCTCTGCCCATTTATTTTGCAGGTCCCCAAATTCCCGGTTCGTGGAACCCCACGGAAGTAGGAACGCTGCGGGCCGGCTTCCTACACTAGCCCAGCACTTGGTCTGAGATCTCTCCACTCTGAGCCCAAGGCCAGCATTCCCAGGTACTGAGCACACCACAGTGTCCTCTGGGCAGGAGAGCAAGGAACCTGAAATCTTGTACGGTAACTGCGCTGCCAGCCCATGGTGACCCCCAGGTTTGCAGCCTGGCCCTCTGCTCTGAAGACATGGCATCAGATCCCAGTAGGAAGGGGGCCATTTGTTCACACAGGGTCCTGAACTCAGTCTCCTTATTGCCATTGCTTGAACAGATGGATTGCTCTGACGTCTTGCTCCCTAGAGCTGGGTAAGCAAGTGGGAAGCTCAGATAGGACATCAGGTCACTTGTCTGGGTGCCCTGACACCCAAGACTGCAGAGCACACAGAAGTGTGAGTGACATGTCCCCTTCTATGACGCTCAGCATCGAGGTATCAAATAAAGATGCTGAGTCTCACTGATGAAGCATCTAGTATAGGCCCCCCCTAAGAAGGGGGCCCCTCCAGCCTGCAGACCAACCTTCTCCTGGATGGCAGAGCAAGCCATATGCCACCATGAAAGAACACTTTTGTTTCTCAAAGCTAATAACTACTTGTAGAGAGCCAGTTACCGATTGCCAGGGCAAGTCAGATAACACACAGAGGCCTTGCTGGAGAATGAAGGCTGAAATTACATACCAATCCTGTAAGAGCCTTGAGGAAGTCTCTAAGCCACGTTAAGACTTTGTGTGTGTGTGTGTGTGTGTGTGTGTGTGTGTGTGTGTGTGTGTGTGTAGGAGATTTATTCAGCAGATCTCTTCACACAGAACAGGGCCAATGGGGACACAATTTAAGTCGTACTGTTGGTCTCTGTACTGTCTGGGCACTGCAGGCCATGAGCAGCAACAAAGGTTTTGCGAATGCAGGACATATTGTCTGCTCTGCTCACTGTACTGTCACAGTGGGTGCTCAGTGCCTGCATGTGGTGCTCACGGGAGTTGGGGGCAGCTGTATAACAGAGAACAGTGCTCTCAGAGCGAGCCACATAGTCAGTCTAGTTGTAAGAAGCAACGACTTAAAACTGCATCAGGAACCGACAGTTGAACAGGAATGGAAGAGAACTATTTTGGATGCTGGCCTCTGTGGCTGAATTTCATCCATCCCCATTAACAGACAAGAGTCCTGACTCTTGTTTTCGTTGTATTTAGAAGTGGGAGCCTTCCAATCATAACTCAGTTTTAATGGGGTAGGGAGAGTGGAGCTTCCACGAGGAAATACGTATGTTTATCACGAGAGACTTGGAGCCCTACCCCTACCATGTAAGAAAGTGTTAAAGACAGCTGGCTATAGGAGAAATGTTGCATTCCTTAACATTTCAACATTTACAACACTAAATGGAGTGTTGGAGAAATTCAACGCTACCTTCCTAGAGCTCAAGTCAGACTGCAAAGCTAGGTCCCATGTGTCCAGCTTCCCATCGGATGCCCTGTGCAACGTCTGCCCCAGTGTCCTCACATCCGATGCCCTGTTCGATGTCTGGCCCCAGTGTCCTCACTCTTCTGATAGACAATGAATTTGCCCCAGAAGATGGATGGCACATTGTAGACTTCAAAGCTACTACAATTGTTGTGTGTCAGTCAGAGTTTGGAATACAAACAAGGGAAAAGGGCATAACCACGCAACTGAGACCCACAGTACAAGTGGACACCACAGTACAAGTGGACACCACAGTACACGTGGACACCACAAACCATCCGGAAGGGGCAGGTGCAGAAGGTTCCTGGGAGCGCACAGAGGGCCCCTGAGCCCTGGGAAGCAGAAAGAGGGAGCAGGGCCAGGTGTCTGCCGACATGTGCAGGTAAGTGGAAATGTCTTGTGGCTTATATTGTGTCTCAGGGGCCACACTGTATCCTGACAGGAGGACGGGAATCATGCAGGAGGCCTCCAGGCTGGCTGGCCATACTTAAGAGTTTTCGTTTGTTGCTTGATACTCTGTTGTATCTTTGAACATCTTTTTTAGATCTCTGTATGTGTGTCTGTCGTTCTGTCTGTCTGCCCGCCTGTCTGGTGCTCATCCTGAGGAACTTACAGACTTTAGATACCCTGGAAGTTGGAGTTACAAGCATTTGTGAGCAGCCTGATGTGGGTGCAGGGTACCAAATCCCTCAGCGAAAGCAGCCCATGGTTTAACCACTGAGCCATCTTTCTAACCTCACGCTCCTCCTCCCCTGTAATTCTTAATAATCAAGGACAAGCATCCTCCCACCACAGGTCCAGCAAACCTTGTTGATCCTGCATCTGCACAGTCTACTTCAGACTTCATGACCCTGAATCACCTTCTCCTGCCCGCAGGCATTCAACCTTGGCCCCTGGGTGCCCACTGACTGCTCCAGCTTCACCATGGGGCCAATGCTAGCATAGAAAGGAGTCTCACAGCTTAATAATGTTCAGAGAGAGTCTTGTTTATTTGTTTGTTTCCTGGCTGTTCTGGAACTCACTCTGTAGACCAGGCTGGCCTCAAACACAGAAATTCACCTGCCTCTGCCTCCCAAGTGTTGGGATTAAAGGCATGCACCACCACTGCCCGGCTCACCATGGGGCCAATGCTAGCATAGAAAGGAGTCTCACAGCTTAATAATGTTCAGAGAGAGTCTTAAAAGTCATAGGCATGAACTACCATCATCCCTGCCATACTCCTTCATTCCATCTGGAGACTGCTGGTTTCTAAGTTGATTTTGCTTAATGAGGAGGGAGAAGCAGGTTCTGGACCTCTGACTTGGTTTCTCTCCCTGCTTCTCTTGCCTCTGCAAACATCTCTCTTGGATGAAGGGAAGTCCACAAATCCTATCACTTCTACCAGTGACTGCTACCCAGATCCCCTTCCTTGGTGCCCCGCCCCTCATCCTGGTCCTCTTGAGGCATTGCACTACTATTATGGCTGGCTAAAGCCTCATCCTGTATGAGTGTGACTCTGTTGGGAAATAAATTCCTTACAGATAATGGATGTAACAGTGTCTACCCCGAAGTAAGACAAGTCCTGACCTAAGAAGACGAGGAAAATCCAGCTGAGAAATACTGGAACCAAGAAGGGCAGATCTGCCGGGCAGTGGTGGCACATGCCTTTAATCCCAGCACTTGGGAGGCAGAGACAGGTGGATTTCTGAGTTTGAGGCCAGCCTGGTCTACAGAATGAATTCCAGAACAGCCAGGGCTAAACAGAGAAACCCTGTCTTGAAAAACCAAAAAAAAAAAAAAAAAAGAAGAAGAAGAAGAAGGGCAGATCTGCAACATCAGCCCACAGAGGGGGCCAATTCCTTGATGTTTTTGCTCATCTGGCCTTCAGGACTGCAAAATGATGGGTTTCTCAAACTGGTGTCAGCTACATATCGAGATCCTCTCATTAAAAACTGAAAAAGAAAGTTCTACACAAAATAATATCAAGTAGTGTTCAGCCACATAGAAGAGTAGTCCACCAGACCAATGCACGTTCACCTTAAGATTGCTAAAACAGATCAACGTTAGAAACACAGCAATTTGTTCATCAAAGGAGCTGGTCAGAGGAAAAAACTTGAAGGAATTTTGTTGGTTGTTAATACTGAAAACAGATTGAAATTTTGTGACTTTACCTGAAAAACTTTACCTGTGACTTTATGTAATAACAAAAGGAAGCTTGTTTTTGCTCTTGGAACGTGGTAGGAAACCGGCTTAAATGTGCCCGACGTTCCAGCTTGATCCACCTCTTCTGGCAGAACATCCAGAGAAAAGCCATAAATCCCTGTGTGGTGACAGCTGCTCTGCCTGCAAATGCTCTCTGGCTGGCTTTGCCCAGTGCATTGCAACATTATTATAAACTTTAAAATAAGTGGGGTCGAGGCACAAAGAGAGAGTATGTGGAAAGGTCTCCCTTAGGCATTATGAACCAACCTCAGGGTGGCTGGGAAGAGAAAGACTCAGGCAGAATATCTATAGGAGAGTCACCAAGGAAACAGATCCCTGGGCTTAGGCAAAACTCTGCAAGACCCTCAGACCCCAGGGCTCAGGCCCCCTCAGGTACCCTGACCCCAGTGCCTGGTCCATCCAAAACACTTAGACCCCTGTACTCAGAGTTATCAGTTCTTTGAACACATTAGTTTTTAAAAATTAACTAATATTGTACCTAAAGCAGAAGGGATAGACCTGCACTCGGTAGGTCTGAGGACAAGAGAAACTGTATCAATGTGACGAACCATATTGCTACATTCTTAGGAGTCTGTGTGTGGACTGAATATTTAGTTACCTAAGTGAAAGACGAGTCTGGCAGGGACTCACCAATGATAACCTGTGAATCCAAAGGCTTCATTATAACTTAGAAAGTAATAGTAGAATATGTGGTTGACTCACCATGCTTGGGAGACGTCTCTGTGCATTCTTTTCTGACGGGATGCCTGCCTCTGCTTGGCCAGAGTATAGATTCTGTCTGGATTCTGAAACTCTGCCCCTGTGACTGCGGGGTTGACTTATCTGTCCTTACGTTGAAGCAGACCTTGGAGGCTTTTACGGTGATGCAAATGCCAAATCCTTTGGAATCTTAGTGTTTCTTCCATCTTTGTCATTTTCTTGCATACCTTTAGTTTTACTGTGCTGGGAGGCGTTTTGCCAGTTTAGCTCTACCGAGTGTCTCTCACAGCAGCTGTATTTGAAAATCGTTGCAAGCGCACCTAGCACTGACTGATTGGGAATGACGCTGGGACTCCTCCTGAGCCCTCAGCTCAGCTACAGACCAAGGAAAGCTGGCAGAGAGGGAAGCAGAAGCCAGGCTAACCAGGTCCAGCACCGCTACCTGAGTGCCCTGGACAGGGTGGTAGGATTGCTGGTGAGCTGTGTGGGGGCTGGCTCAAGGCTAGACTGCTAACTCAGCATTTTCTAGGCCTACTTTGATCCCTAGCACCCAAACAATACCAAAACTGTAGAAATTCAAGCTCTCCACCTCGGTCACTATTGAAGTATTTATATTTTTCTTGCCTTTTCTTTGTTTCTTTGTTTGTTTATTTATTTTCTGAGTAAATCAAGATTCCCTTCCCCAGCTTAGGGTATCTAAAGGCTCTGGCTTCCTTCTGTCCCTAGCCAGAGTCTTGAAGCCCAATCAGGCACAGTAGGCTCCAGGACCATAGAAAGAATGGGGACATCTTTCCCCCCAATTCTGCAGATGCATGCCATTTGTTTTAGCAAGAATTCACAAACATCTCCCAATCCTAAATGCAGCCTGCCTAGGCTTTCAAATTGAGGACTGTCTGGATAGACACCAGTCTTCCCTTTCTCCAGTGGCCAACAGTTCCTTCATTTGTGATCTCTCTGCGACGTGTCATCTGGAGACGTTGCAGCCCACAGATAATGCTCTGGGCCGCATGCACAGGGTTCCTAACACTTTCTAATTCACCTTGTTCAGGGAAACAGTGAAAGCAATCTGTACCTTTCCATAGGTGACACCAAATTAGAGCTGAGATGGCAGTCTACCGAGGGGAGATTAATCACATGGTTAAATATAGCTAGACAATTGTCATGTAAAAGCTTGGCAGTGGCACACAAGGATGCGTGGGAAACCCTGCAGAGAGCCACACTTGA
Organism: Mastomys coucha; assembly: GCF_008632895.1. Lineage (NCBI taxonomy): Eukaryota > Metazoa > Chordata > Mammalia > Rodentia > Muridae > Mastomys > Mastomys coucha. Next base: position 156,897,254 of record NW_022196905.1, on the reverse strand, counting down.
GCACACAGCCTGTGCTGTGTTCACTGCTCTGAGCTTTTCTCTGATCACTCTCCCATGCCACTTCTGTCTTGTCTCATCGAAGAAGATAGTCTCCGGACCCTTAAGCTTCTTCTAAAAGATCATTTCTCCGGCTGTCTCAGTGTTACTGTGATGGGGTGCATGGAGGTTTTTGTTTGGTAGTTTTGTGGTGTGTGTGTGTGTGTGTGAGTGTGTGTGTGTGTGTGTGTGTGTGTGTGTGTGGTATGTGAGAGGTATGTGTATATGTGTGTGAGAGAGACACATACAGAGAGAGGTATGTGTGTGTGGTGTGTGTGCATTGTGTGTATGTAAGAGAGAGAGAGAGAGGAAAAAAGAGAGGTGTATATGTGTGGTGTGTTTGTTTTTGTGTCTGTGAAGTGTGTGTGTTTGTGATGTGTGTGTATGTGTGTGTATGTGCAAGAGAGAGACACATACACAGAGGTATGTGTGTGGTATATATATATATATATATATATATATATATATATATATATACATACATATATATTCTGTGCATGTGGTGTATGTATTGTGCGAGGGGAAGAGGCATGTATGTGTATGTTCTTCTGGAGGTCAGAGGATAACTTTCAGGAGTTACTTCTCGGTCTATCATTACCACTGAGAAAGGCTATATTTGATTATACCTGCTTAGGCCTTAAGCAGTTCATGACTGTTGTGACAGTCTTCTTGGAAATATCTGTATAAAGGGAGTAGTCCCTGTGGAGTCAACTCTCACAGGGGAACTCTCTTTTTGCTTTTATCATGCGTGGAAGAGAACTTGAAAGAGTCTGTTCTTTCCTTCCATGATACAAATGTGGGTGTCAAACTCATCTTGTCAGGCTTGGGTGCCGACATTTTAGAACAAAACCTCCTTACCAATATATGTGTGACCTAAGTACCAGGCAGCTGTGTGAGACTACCCCTGAGTTGTCTGAATGGAAGACTAGTGGGACACTCAGCAGCCATACCCACCCTGTGTCCACCCTGTGCTCATTGAGGCCTCTTCCTATGCTCTGGTTTGAGCTTAGCTTGAGTGATTCAGGGTTCTGTGATGCCTAAAGAACTCTAGAACTCTCCTGGGCAATGAGTCTGGGACTCTTCAGGCAGAGTGGGCTGAGAGAGGAGAGGAGGGGAGGGGAGGGAAGGGGAGAGGAGAAGAGAGGAGAGGAGAGGAGGGGAGGG
>NW_022196905.1:156888244-156895800 GCF_008632895.1 Mastomys coucha | reverse complement strand
GGGGAGGGGAGGGGAGAGGAGAAGAGAAGAGAGGAGAAGAGAAGAGAGGAGAGGAGAGGAGAATGCTATTGCCCAGCTGATCCATAGAGTAGTTGGTGCTGGTTTGAGGAACAACCAGGTTGGTTGGCTTGCCTTGAAATATCCACTGGGCTATTATGTTATAGATGGATGACAAACCGTCACAGATCCCCAAAGTGGTCCATCTCTGAGGGACAATTTCCAGGTTGTTTAGCACCTGTATCAGTTACCTTTCCGCTGATGCAATAGAGTGCCCGGACAAAAAGCATGCTGGGGAAGAAAGGTTCTTATTTTGGCTTACAGTTCCAAAGGGAAAATAGTCCCCCATAGTCGGAAGATGTTGACATGGCTATCAGGAATAGAATGATCACCTTTCATCCACACATGGGAAGGAGAGAGAGAACAGAAAGTAAGTCCAAACTATAAAACCCTAAAGCCCACCCCTAGTGATGCACTTCCTCCATCAAGGCTCCTAAGGGTTTGTAACCTTCTCAAACATCACCACCCAACAGAGGACTGCATGCTCGAATGTATGAGCCTATGGATAACATGTCTCATCCAAAGAGCACCACTCTGATTATCCCTGTTTCTGTGGCTGCAGATGAGCTGCTTTCTTCTCTCAACATCTCCAGCTTGGTAAGCCGATGCCAAGTGGGCGGGTTCCCTGCAGCAGTACTCTGGGTGAACTGCTGTCTACATGCCAGCCACATGGATGCCAGGGCCCCCTAATGGTCAGGGAACTTTCTGGGAGTTGGGTAATTCATTTCCATGAGGATGGTAAGGACTTGGAAGTTGTATCTGGATTGGGAATGTGTCCCAGCATATCAACTGTGCCAACTTATGCTTGGAAATTCTGAAAACTTTGCTTGCAACACAATGGTCTTAGGAGGCAGTGTGACTAGACCAGTGGAGGTATTTGGAAAGGACGCACACTGTTTCCAAGAACCCATCTATAGGCCCAAAAGGTTACCCATGTTCTGACAGCCTGGCTCCACCATGCTGTGAGGATGTCCCATCAACTGCCATTTCTTCAACTGTGAGGGTATGTACAGGTAAGATTTCTCACTACTCTGACCAGCCAAGGTCCTGCAGTACCTGACCTCCAGTCAGCCACCGTGGGCGCCAAGGCTGAAGAGCAACTCATTTGCTCAGGAATGTTCAGGACAAAGAGGGAGTGCTCAGGCAATGAGGTATCAGGAGGGTAGAAACCATACAGACAGAAGTAGAAAATATTGTGCTGGCTGAGGCCAAGGCTCTTTGGAATTTTCCATTATAATATACTCGGGGTAGGAGATTTGGGAAGGGAGAGGGGGGGAGTCACCAGATCCCTACCACCCAGGAAAAATCATGAACATGATTTATGCACAACATATTGTCTCTGCGAGCTTCATATCATCATTAAAACCATTGTCCTTACTTGTCATACATACAATTTGCTATTTCTTAGAGCAGAGCTGCTGCACAGAACCTGTAACCATGCATACGGGTAGATAAGTGTGGACCTAAGAATTTTCCACAGCCCATTTACCTCCTGCTGGACATTGAGATGATTAACATTTTTTTCACTGTGATTAAAAGAAAAAAAATGCCAGATTGGAAGTGAATGTTTGGGAGTATTGAGGTATTTTCCACACTTTAAATTCCTTGCTCTAGCTCTGTTCCCAGGGCAAAGCCCTAAGAGGAACACCCCAGAGACTGTGGTCTATTGGACCGTGACCTCACACCAGCGCAGCCTCCGAGTTGGTAAAATGTATTCATCACAGGGGCATTTTTATTTGGTTAGTGTCCGAGGAAGAAGTTTGTTTCCGTGTTTTATAGAACAGTGGGAAAGATTCTAAGATAGGGTTAAGAAGACGAGGGGTTAAGGCGAGTTCTGTGCTTCCTCCTGTGATTTGCAGGGCACCTGTTCCCCAGAGTTTGAGAGAGTGGAGGTAGAAGAAGTTCAACTCCTTGGTCATATTGCATCACCTCCTGGAGGCTTATCCAGAGTGAAGGAGGTTTTGGGAGTCTGTGCCGGGGTAGAGGTCACAGCTCCGTCCTGCAGTGGGACCGTGGGACATAGCAATGAGTGCTTACTTAGGGTTTGTTTCTCCCCCAGTCCACATGGAGCTGGAAAGCAGAACCCAGTGAAGCTTGAGCCTCATTTTCAGTAATTTATTACTTCTGGGTCGGGAGGCTGAGCACACTCTGCCTGGAGAAATGACCCCACAGGTTCTGTAGGAAGGGGAAGGGGTGGGTGAAGAGGGCAAGGAGGAACCACCTGGCTGGTGAGTGAGTGGCTTCCCTCCTTCCAGGTCAGATTCTGATCCAAGGGCTGGCTGCCAAAAGTGCTTGGGAGCCGAGCCGTGCTTGGCCTGCGGTGCGGATCTTGCTGGAGCGCCTTTCATCTGCCTCCAGCAAGTGCCTGGGTGGTTCTGATAAAGCCGTCTCTGCTGCTTTGCTGAGGCTTAGATCCAATTAACTGTTCTTACTCTAGGGCCTTTAGGGTTTGGAACAAGAGGCCAAGGCCTCTCTGATGAGCTGCAGCCTTGGGTTTGTTGACAACAACTCAGAGCATCAAAACCACTTGCTTTGCTTGAGGGAAAACAGAACCTCGGCAAGAGTCTGGAGGAGAAACCTGCAGCCTCTGTCACCATCACCATCACCAGGTGGCCCTCGCCACAAGGCCTGTTAACCCACCTTGCAGGCCAGCATCTCACCATGGTGGCTGGATGAAGAGCTCACGTCCTCTTCCCATGCTTCCCAGGGCTCGACTTGGTCGCCACTCACCCTAACGTACCTCACTGCTACAAATGGCCAGAACTGCTCTTTGGAAGCTAATTTCTCTAAAACAGTTCCCTTCTACATGCTCTCTTCCCATTTCCCTGGAATGAATGGAAGGCACTCAGGTTATGACCATGCCACATGAAGACAGCTCTGGGCAGGTGAGAAACTGTGCTCACCTTTCTAGCACAGTCTTATAAAAACCAGTTCTGTGTTTGGGCCACACTGACCAGGAGACCAAAGATCTTTTTGCGTTGAGTAACCTGAAGTGGACCCAGAACACGCCTGTGTTATAGGCTCTCAGCCTGAGGATCCCGCAGTCTCTGTGAGCCCGACTTACACAGGTGGTTTATAGTGGGGATGGAAGAGACGTCCAGGTATCTGAACTCTGTCATTCTAAGCTGTGTGACCTGGAACAATGTGTTTAACTCGACCTCAGATGCATCAGCAATAAGCATTGAGGACTCAAGACAAAATATTTATATGATAAACTATTAAGTAATCAAAAGGGCGTGCAGGGCTGAACCTAGACCCCTACACATTTGCAGCAGGTGTGCAGCTTGGTCTTCATGCTGGTCCCCTAACAATTGGCACAGGGACTGTCTCTGACTCTGTTGTCCGCCACTGAATCCCCTTCCCCTGACTGAACTGCCTGGTTGGGTCTCAGTGGAAGAAGATGAGCTTAGTCCTGCTGAGACTGGATATCCCAGGGGCACCTGAGGGGGCCTTCTCTTTCTCTGAGGAGAGGGGGAAGGGGTAATGAGGAGAGGGATTTGTGGGGATAGGTCTTGGAGGAGAAGAGGGAAGGGCCTGTGATATGGATGTAAAGTGAATAAAAAAGAAAATATTGAAAGAAAACCTATTTGGTAATCAATGTGAGGACAACCAGTTTATCCACTTTGGTGAACACAAAACTCCTGTTGTATATTTTCAGCTCATTTATTAAAATTTCAAAATAAATACAGGATTAAAGTATGAATGAAAAGGGAGGAAACAGACAGACAGACAGAAACAGAGAGAAACAAAGATATCTATTCTGTAATGTTGGAATGAGGGCCACTCTAAGGAAAATCTGAATATCTTTCTGAGATACAGTGAATATACCTCACTTGTTAAGAGCAGACCTATAGGCAAAAATGATGCATTAATTTTTAAAATAATACTTCAGATGACATGCAAGTGTGGGCAGGTATTGAAGAGGGGCAACCTTATTTCACAAGTTTGTCTTGTGAGAAATCATTATACCAGGCAGTGGTAGTGCATGCCTTTAATCCCAGCACTTGGAAGGCAGGTGGATCTCTATAGGTTCACCACGCCTTTAATTCCAGCACTTGGGAGGCAGAGGCAGGTGGATCTCTATAGGTTGCCACACCCACTCCAGTGGAGTCAGCGTGACAAGTCCAAAGAGCTTGGCCGCAGTACAGAGGCAAAAAGTTTCAAGGAAACTGGTCTCCTGGAATTCTTTGATGTCCCCTAACACGGATGTGTCCAGATTTGTCCTTGCAATAGTCATAGTCGATGGAGGTCTTCCAGCATCCCAGTCAGTGCTGAGCCGACTCTCGGCTTGGAATTTCGTAAAGGATGTCACTTATTCAGACTAATGCCTCCAGCATTGTAAGAGAGATAGTGGAAGAAACCAGGCAGTGAAGTTTACCAACAACAAAATAAATTTAGAATTCTCATTGCAGTCAGGTATGGCAGACTACTTTACATATTAGAGGGAGGCTGGTTGGCTCTCCTGCCAAATGGAGATCAACCACAAATATTTAGAATTACAGCAGAGTCACTCCCAGGAGCTAGAGTAATGTATTAGTAAGAATGGGACCCCCTGGTGCATACTTCTGGTAGCCCAGAAGATTAGCACAGTAGGGTGTTCACGTAAGGCTGGCTGGTGGTGGGTTATCCATTCACACCTGGCTGCTAGATCAAGCTGACTTTGATGTAGCCGCTGCCTGGTTCCTGTCAATTACCTTGACTGGTGTGTTATCTAACTTCCTTTTGTCTTCTGTATTGGCTATAAAAGTCTGATGCTTACTTTGAGAAATTACACTCAGATTCAGCACTCTCTTGTGTCCACGTCTGTTTGTCATTCACCTACTCCTTGCCCACCTGGGTACCGGAACCCTGATTCTCCCGTGGTTGAGAGACATCTCTGGACCAGCCCACGACACAAGGTCAGCCTGGTCTACAGAATGAGTTCTAGGACAGCCAGGGCTTCTCAGAGAAACCCTGTCTCAGAGAAAAGAAAGAAATCATTCATGTGCTCCACAGGATTTCAGGATAAAGGATTCGTTCATCAAGGGAATCGTTATAAAGGACACTTTGGCAGCTTTAGAGCTAACATGATATGATGTATTAGTGTTGTCTGAAGACAGGAGCAAGGTGAGAAATGCTGCATTTCCCCATCCTGTCCTCACGTCCTGATCAGGACACAACAAGAACTAATAAATAAGGCTCTTAATCCAGCTAAAGCCTGTTCACCTCGGTTCTCTACCCACACACAGAAGGGAGGGGGTGCTGCCAGGGCTAGAGACACCGGGTGGGGGGAGGGGGAAAGCCAGCATGATGACAGGACTCAGTGAGTAGATCCGCTGGATGCCGGAGCTGGCACCATCTTCCTCTACCCCACACATCTTTGAAAGAAGGGGACTGCCCTGTGTGACCTTGAGCCTAGAGCTCCCCAAGTCCAGAGCAAAAACAGAGGCCAGCCAACCAGTACCCAAACATTTGCGTTCTGCATGCATGTGAACATACATGTTCAGGTTTTCTATGGCTGGCAGTAGCTAACAACTTGGATGAGCTTGGTTTTGAAACACATGGTACATATACAACAGAATCCCAGTCCTGGGAGAGCAATCAATAGTGCCTGCCTTTGCATCATAGGGATGTGTCTGCCCCCAGAGTGTCAACAGACAGCATGGTCCCAATGTCCCCCCTAGTCCTGGAACCTAGTTGTCACATTACAGCATGGAAGGGTCCTTACAGAGAATAAGGAACTGAGATGTAGGTTGTCTAGAGACTTCAATAGACGCCAAGTAAGCACAGGTCCTCTGAGACAAAGACAGACAGACCACCTATGTCTGTGCTAGGCACGCAGAACCTCTAGAAACGGAAACCACTAGAGGCATGCCCAAGCCTCTATCAGGCACATCCCACCTTGTCCCAACACAGTCTTAAGCTTAGTTAAAACACTGAGGTGTGTGTGTGTGTACATGCATGCGTGACCACTCATGTATGAATGTGGGTGACCATGTGTATACATAGATGTGGAGACCAGAGGTTGACATTGGAGTCTTCTTCGACTGCCCTCTACCTTAGGTTTAGAGACTCTTACTGGACCTGGCACTTGTGGACTAGGATCAGCTGGTTAGACAGCCAGCTAGACAGCAAGCCCCCCAGGATCCTCCTGCCTCTTTCATCCCCAGTACAAGGATTATAGGCACATGCAGCCAGACTCTACTTCTATGTGAATAGTAGGTGATCAGACCTCATGATCATGCAAAAAGTGCATGTTTGCTTCAGAATTGGAAGATAATAATGTGGGCTGTTGGTGTGGGGGAGACTTCTTTCATTCCATAAATATTTGTTGAACGTTGGCCAGGTTCAAGGCTAGCAGCTACCAGGAGGCATCCAAGAAGGACATGGCTGTGCTGCTGTATATCATGAACATATCTCATGGTTGCACTCAGGCATGCAAGTTTCCTGCAGGTGAAGAGGAATTTCCTCATCCTGTGTAGTCCCTGGGCCCACACAGGCATCACGTGGAGAGTGACATTTTTGCATGGAGCAGATGGCTCATAAGCGCTGGGCAGATGGGGTGTTCCAAGAGCAGGAGGCATATCAGACTCACCAAAGGACCCTTCCACAGGTGGCTCAAGCTGTCTCGTTCCTCTGTGGGACTCCATGTTTAAGCACAGATTCCAGAGATGAGCTTTGGGGTCTTTGTCAACATTCCTGGGGTTCCTATCAACTCTGAAGAGGAAGACAGCAAGCTTAGCTGTCTCCTCCTGCGGTCTAGCCTCAAAGGGTGTTCAAGAACCTGCTAGGCAGCCCTATCAAGCCAAGCTCAGTACACCAATTAAACGGGCAGTGATAGTGAAAATTGAGGAAGGAGAGTTATCCAAATGGGGCATATTGGGAAGAAGGCCACATAAAGAGCCCTGGTGGCTCCCTGTACCCCCTAAGGCTACCTTTGGGGTGCTGAGGTGAGGCGTGGGCTAAAAGAAGGCAAGCAGCACATGTAGTTTTAGTCACAGTGTGGTCCGTTTTTGTCTCAGCTCCATTCTCCTGTGCAGTCTGGCAAATTCTCAGAAGCCTGCTGTGAAGCTCTCCCTCCAGCTGGCACTTCATGCTTTTCCTTCTCCCAGCAGGAGATTCCTGGGGAAATACTCTTGGGAACCTGTGTTTCACTTGTCTGATAGCGAAAGGACAAAATGTCTGCCGCCAGAACGGCTCTGTTCAGCCAGGAGCAGTTTCCGACTCATTGCTTGTACACCTCCACCTCTTTTTTTTTTTTAATTTAAATATATTATTTACATTGGTGTTCTACCTCCATGTATGTCTATTTGAGGGTGTCATATCCATTGGAACTTGAATTACAGCTAGATGTAAACTGCCATGCGGTTGCTGGGATTTGAACCCAGGTCCTCTGGAAGAACAATCTGTGCTCTTAACTGCTGAGCCATCTCTCCAGCCCCCTACACCTCCATCTTTTAAAAAAGGTTTTAACATTTATCAATCTATTTATTTAGAGCATGTGTGTGTGTGTTTTGTGT
>NW_022196905.1:156842812-156886459 GCF_008632895.1 Mastomys coucha | reverse complement strand
TGCTCAGAACACTAACCCAGACAGACCGGAAGGAACCGGAGTCACTAGGCTGGCGGAGTTCCTAAGTGACTGGTCCCGCTGGTCCCAGTTACTCCTAGTGTTGGGACAGATGTTGGTTCCTGCTCACCTCTGATCCTGGGTGTGTCAGAGCACCTGGGAGTGGAGCTTCCTCTGGGTGTTGTGGGCGTGATATTTCCTAAAACACATCTGTATCTGAAACATCACAAACAGAAAACAAGCAGGAGCCAATGTCAGAAGGCAGTGTCAGGTGACCATGTGTAACAACCATTTCTCCATGACCATTGGACGCGGTTTTCTTTGGAAGGACTGGGATGGGATGCGAGGTTTTTGTTCTTGGCTCTGAGATGAAGTCTGTTATGAAGCATAGGCTGGCCCCAAATCTTCCATTCTCCTGTGTCGGGTTCCCTGCTGCTGGAGTTCGAAGCACATGTCAGCTCGCCCAGTGCAGCTTTGATTCCGGAAATGTCCTGCCTGTCTCTCAACAGTTCTCTGTAAAGACATTGCTGACTCTGTCTTGTGGTTTATCTGTCTCTTGTCACCAGCATGAGGTCAGTTCTGGTCAGTCTGATCTTCTGATGGTGTGTGTGTGTGTGTGTGTGTGTGTGTGTGTGTGTGTGTGTGTGTGTATCTCTGTGTGTGTATCTCTGTGTGTGTGTCTGTGTGTCTGTGTGTGTCTCTGTGTGTGTGTCGATGTGTGTGTCGATGTGTGTGTCTGTGTGTATGTGTGTATGTTTGTGTGTGTGTCTGTGTGTGTGTGTTGAAAGCCTTCTGTCTAGTATTAAGCAAATAAGAATTGTAGAAGGGATGGCTCTCCAGTTAAGCCTACCCAGAGTCTATTCTTGTACTTTAATATATTAAGCCTTTATTATAATAAATGTAGTAATTTAAAATAATATAAACTATTACAGAATAATAAATATGATAAAAATGTTGTTTTAATATATTATCGCATAATATATTAGCTCTACAAACTTTTGCGCTGTACATAAAGTTCACGTGCAAATTTCTATGCATTTCTATTCATAGGGTTAAATATACTTAAGTTACTAAACATAGTTGTTTATAAAGTATCACTTAGAAAACCTTACTCTAGACCCTTAAAGAAATCTTGACTCTATTAAGACATAGTCGGTAGGAGAGAAATGATTGTCTTAGAAAAACATAAAATCTGGATAAGTAAGCTAGATACATCTAATCTGATAACACTATCTACAAGAGAATAGCCACCTCCCTGCAGTGAACTAATGCTGGAATCTGATAACACTATCTACAAGAGAATAGCCACCTCTCTGCAGTGAACTAATGTTGGACAATAACTATTATCCCAGTGCCAAAATCAGCCCTTCTCAATACTGACAAATGTATGTATGTGTCATATGGGGCAAAGCCTACAAACCAGACGACTATTTTTAGAAATAAGCCATTCATAAAATCGATCCTTTAAATTTAAGTTTGCCTTTAAAAGGCAATTTTGGAAGTTTTCCATGCTCTAACAAAAGCATGGTTTAACAATGTAGCTGTCCTATCGACTTAAGATATGAGTTATTTATTTTGTAATTTCTATAACAAAATTCTTTTCAGCTTCAGTTTCCAGAACTAATATTGAAAGTATCAGACACAAACCATTTCATTAATAACCACAAATTACCATTTCAATTAGTGAGCATTTTAGTTATGCCTGACTGAGATATTTATTTATATGTATATGAATATTATATATAATTATATATTATATAAATTAAATATACAACTATATCATGCATATTATATATGTTATATAATTATATGCATTATATATTATGCTATTATAATATATAACAAATACATACTATGTAATACATAATATATCATATATAACATATAATATATTTTATATGTAATTATATAAACATTACATATTATATATAATGCATAAGCAATAGCTTCTGTACACTATGTTGCCCCCAAATTGCCCCTCAAACACTCACACTCATACATAAATAATTCATTTTAAATTATATTTGCCAGAAATAGTGCTTTTTTTGCCTTATAATAAGTTTAAAAAAATTTTTAATGATGTGTTATCAAGGGTTTGTTATTTAGTTACTTTCAGGAAAATGAGGGATAGATGGAGGGTTTTCTTTTCCCCATGCTCTTTTAGCAACAAAATGACACAAAACAATCACATTAAACCATCACACATTCATAAAAGCCTCATTGACTCGCACTCTCCACAGGGAGGGCCAAAGCATCGCAGACTCGCACTCTCCACAGGGAGGGCCAAAGCATCACAGACTTCATGCTATCCATGGCTACATAAGTCACCACAGAGGTTCCCTCAGCTTGCTGTCCTGTCCCAAAGGCTCAACAAAACCTTGTGGTTCAGCAGGGCCCCAAAGGACCAACAACATTTAACTGTCCCTGTCATGCCAGCTGACCAGATAGGTCAACCCAACTCCGAATTAGTTCAAAAGTCTTGCAACTTGATAAAGCCAGTCACATAAACATTGCAATGCCCAAATGGTCCTATACCACTTGGTTCTATACCCTAGTGGCTCAGAAGAAAACAAAAGACAAAGACAGTCACCAAATGGCAGTCGTCAAAATGATTCAAGGTGAACAGCAGCTCACCTGTGCCCCAAACTACAAGGATGAAGTGCTCAGAGTGCCCCATTACAGAGATGCACTGGGGCTAGACTCTCTTGTGTCTGAAACCCAGCCCCAGCTCCAATCTCTGCATCACTAGGCGTTGATTGGCTGGATGGTAGAATAAATGATCCCACTGCCGTGGGAACTTTTCAGTCTTATTTTTCAATTTACGGTCAACTTGCTACAAGTGACTGATACTCAAAATGTGTCTCCTCTTCCAGCTGGCTCACCAAAATTTTTATAGGCATTGTTTAGCCTCAGAGACTGGACCCTGGAAGACCTAACAAGCTAAACTCAGTCTCGCATCCTTGGTACACCAATTAAACAAACAAGCAATAGTGAGATGCAGAGAAAAGAGAGTTGTTTAATGTAGCCCCATTGGGAAGAGGAGTAAATGAAGAATTCACTGTCCCACTGACCCCAAAGCCCGTTCCCAAGTCCATCTTGAGCGATCTGTAGTGAAGCTCAGGTTTAAATAGGGGGAGGTTTAAATCCTGGTGAGGGTGTGGCCCAGCCCATCATTTGTGTCAATGTCTGGGCTCTAGCTGTGCCCGCAAGGTGCTCTGAGAAATGTTTGCATGTCTCCTGAGAGACAAGTTCCTCCTCTAGCTAAACACAGGCTTCCTCCTCTCCCTTCTCCCAGCGTGAGATTCCTGGAGTAATTCTAATTTCATGGGATCGTTGTTTCAACAATCTAATAACCCCGGGAGGGGCACACGTGTTTATAGTTGCTTCCATCCAAACATGTACAATGAGAGATGTCAGGGACACCCCTCCCCTGGTCTGCATAGGGCAGGCCCAAGCCTGGGACCAGGATTATACTTGAGGTGTGCAAAGACAGTTTAGAAGTCCAGGTAGTGATATGGTAGCAAGAAGACAGGACGAGCATCTGTTCTGTGCCTGGGAAGTTATTTTGAGAAGCGTTACTGCTGTGGAAAGACTCGCCTCCATAACCACTCATTCCTGGAGCTCTACCCTCAAACCCCAGTCATGAACATCACTACACATAAGAATTGCCTATTAAACACTATGCGGGATATAGACCAAGTTACAGCGAAGGCTCTCACTGGCCAAAGCATGCAATGACCTCCTGCAACCTCTGCAGTGAATAGAGACATGCCCAGCACTGCAGACCTCATGAGTCCCAGCACTGTAAACCTTATGAGTTCACGACAGTTCTGAAAACAGCAACAACATGAGTCACTGCTGGGGAGGCTAGGAACTTACCTTGGTGCAAACTGGTAGATAAAGAGGGACAGCTGCTAAGGAGCAGTACAGGCCATAGGACAGAAGAGGAAGGACAGAAACCAGCCTTGTTTTAGACCCGTGCAATGGAGCAGTTGCACGCAAAGGGTGCCCTAGGCCCTGCACCCCATAGGAGTAGTAGAGGATGCAATAGCACAGGACTTCTGTCAAACAGGCCAAACCACAGGCAAGGCACGGGACCCATGCCAGGCCCAGAGCAAAGACAAGAGTCAAGGCATGCTCAGTCACAAAATAGGACGTAGGTGCCCTGAGGTAGGAAGCCACTGACCAGACATCTGGGATGGACACGCACGCACGCATGCACGCACACACGCACGAACACACACACACCTTCTCCATTGCCATGTTTACAGAGAAAGCGATTTCTTTCTTTCTTTCTTTCTTTCTTTCTTTCTTTCTTTCTTTCTTTCTTTCTTTCTTTCTTTTTTTTGGTTTTTCGAGACAGGGTTTCTCTGTGTAGCTCTGGCTGTCCTGGAACTCACTCTGTAGACCAGGCTGGCCCTTGCTTCTGCCTCCCAAGTGCTGGGATTAAAGCCACCGCCTGGCTGAGAAAGCGATTTCTTAGACCCCACGATGCATGGTGGGAAAAGCACATAAAACCTGGACAAGAGCACCTTCTGCCAACATTCCAGTTCTGCCATGGCCAGGCACCTGTTTGTTCTCAGGGAAGCAGGAGAGTGCACCCAGCATCCTTCTTGCCTGGTAGGGTTCTATCTCCAACGTTTTTTTTTTTCAGCACAAACACATCTGAGCCCAGAGACCACTCCCTGGAGATATAAAGGCCAAACCCAGAGTGTCAAACAAATGTAAATCTTTACTACTGCCCTCCTCCTTTGTTAATGCCACCCTCCTTCCTTCTATAATGTCCTCCATCATAGCAGGTTCCAACTGCCCTTGAACTTACAGCCCCTCTGTTAGTTTATCCAAGTTCAGAGACAGAAGTAAAAAGCCAATCTGCAACCTCCTCAGTCAGGATTCAGCTCTTGATTCTGCAGCCCTGGCACACACACACACACACACACACACACACACACACACACACACACGCTGTCCAGGATGGCCTAATGCCAGCCTTGCTGAGTCAGGATAGCACGTGGTAGGGCTGGCAGGTGGCCAAGGGCAGGCTGAGGTGCCCTCCTGAGCCCAGCAAGCAGTACTGGGACACGGGCTGTCAGAGGTAACGTGTGAGTGGGAGTCCTGGGGAAGTCAAGGTCACCATGATCCATCCTGCATCCTCGCCAGTGTGTGCCTGATATCAAAGCTCCTATGGCAAACCTTGCTTAGTAACCAAGAAAAGCCAAGCACAATGACTTCAAGAAATGTGGAATTGATTTCTCAGTATCTCTGCAAGGTTGCCAGTCTCACATGGTCACCCTGACCCAGTCCCTAATGTCTTGTTGCTCTCCCAACTTCTCAGTAGTACTGGAGGCTATGGGCATCTGGCTCCTCGTGGAGGAGTTGGGCGAGCCTGTGGCTCAGCCGTCAGTCCACAGCTCCTGTCCCTTCTACCTTGTGAGAACTAGGTATTGGCCATAAGTCCCTGCAGCAGGAAGAGGGGACAGGTGCCAGGTCTAGCTCAAACCTACTATACCCAAGTTGTCTGTCACACTCCCTGATGACAAAGGCTGGCTGTTCAAGGACCAAAAAGATTGATGGGCAGGTACCATATGGGTAGGCTCTATTACTGGTTGAGTCTGTATCTACTGAGTCCCATATCATATCATTGCTGTGTCCTTCACTTTATAAATTGTAAGATTCAGGAGGTGACAAGGGACATTCTGCCTCTGAAGGACACCAGGATACTGTAGCTACCTTTCTCTTAGGGAAAAACTTGAGAATGAGGAGTTCTACACAGGGAGTTAGACCCAGGTAGCGTGCTCCATCCAGGGCAGACAATAAGTGGGCTTAGAAGAGATGGCCTCAGGCTTTCCTTCAACCCTGCCTGGAGATGAGAGTTTCATGTGTGCTCTGCAGGGTGATGACAGGGGTGGCTTGGCTGGCTTATCCTAAAAATGTGACCAAATTAACTTGTCAAGCTAGATTTTGAACACAGCCTTTTCCATGTCTGCCCTTATCGTCCAATAGCAATTTTAACAGGAATCCCTGATTCCCCACTGTGAAGATCAAATGCAGCACAGGGACCATTTGGGGAGGAGAGTGGTCTCCAGTCCATGCATACCTGTTTGAATTCACCAAGCACATCAGCACATTTTGAAATCTGTATATCAAGAATTCGAGCTTGGGTTTGGCGGGATGGTTAGTGGGTAACAGCTCTTCCAGAGGACCCTGTTCTGATTCTCAGCTCCCACACTGGGCCTTATGACCAGTTCCTGGGGATCCGATGCCCTCTTCTGACCATGGGCACCAACTTATGACCAGTTCCTGGGGATCCGATGCCCTCTTCTGACCTCCAGGGGCACCAAGCATACACATGCTACACAGACAAATATGCAGAGGCAAAACAAACACCAATACACATAAAATAAATTTTAAAATTTTAAAAATTTTAATAAATTTTAAAATAAAATTTAAGAACAGTATTTGTAGTTAAGGAATTTTTCATAAAATAGTGTCTTCATGTCAGGAATTAAGTTATTTCACAAAGGACACAGAGCTCATCCAACATTATGAAAAGTTCCCCAAAAGTCTTTGTGACGGGGACAATGGCCTCTTAGGCAGTGACACTCTTGTCTGCCTGGGAAAGCAGGCACAGCCCTGTCGCCAGCCCCACCAGGATGTTTATCTTCTGGCAGGTGCCCTAGTTCACCCTGATACTTTCTATAACCACTTGCTAACTTTAAGTTACACATTAATCCACAGATCTTTTCCAGTAAAGAGTCGCTTAATGTTTGTTCCCAAGAATAAATAAGCTTACAGGCCATGTCTCTATACATCCAATGTCATTGAAGGATGGGGATCCCTTTTGTGCCTATGCCACTGGCCTGGGTCTCATATTCCTTTTTTTTTTAATCTGGAGAACAACCATTCATCCCTCAAATCACCTCTGGAACTAGTTCTGTCTGCTCTCTACCTCCTTCATTATCCAGCAAGTCGATAATTCTTCCATGCCTGTTCGTGCTATGTGCTTGAAAGCCAAGTTGAGGATTATAAACCTGTACTTTTGTCCCCAAGAAGGAAAAGCAGATGAGGGCACAGCGATTTCCGGGCAATGGAGCCCAGAGGACCATCTAGAGCTACCCAGCCACCCCCAGGAAACCCAGTTATGGATCTCATTTTTGAAGCAAGCAAGGTGAGGACCAATACCCATGAGTCTTTCCTAGCTCTGCCAGTCCAGGACTAACTCTAACCCTCAGCACTTCAGGCTGAGACCTCACAGCAGGGTCCTATCAGATGTGTTTAACGTGCGCTCACACAAGGGTAAGATCCAACAGAACTGCTGCTTTCAGAAGCGGAGACACGGGTGCAGCCTCACCTGGAGAGAACGCATGCAATAAGAGGCAGAGACCAAGTGTGAAACTAGGAACACAGAGGCACGCGGATGGACGAAGAGGATGGACGAAGCTGGAGACACAGAAAGGACTTCCTGGAGGATGTGGGCTTTCTTGACTTTAGACCTTGGGGCTACACAACTGACAGAACAAATTTGTACGGTTTAAATATCCCCACTAAATGGATCACTGAGGTGTCCCAGGGCATAGGCACTCGAAGAGCTGTGTCCTCAAGGGTCTAGCTAGCTGAGCAGAGCTGTCCTTGAGCATCCTAGAGTTGACTGCCCATTCTAGAAGGTTAAACAAACAAACAAACAAACAAACAAACAAAAAACACCGTTACACCAAAGTAGCTGTGTCAGTTCCAAAGATGTGTAGAGTGGCTGTAAATACCTTGGATTCACTCCAAATAGTATCTGTAGACTTCTTCTGGCTCAGCGCAGAGTCAGGTTCCTTTTTCTAAAGCAACGGATGCAAAGCTCATCATTTTGTTTAACATGAGACGTCAGCAAACCACAGCCTCTCCCAGGAGATGTCCACTACAGTCAGAACGCTTTCCTTACGGCTGCTCTGTGTACATTTTCACTGCATTCATAAGCCACGGCTTGATCCCTGTGCACACTGGCTTTGCTGGGCAGGATGGTCTCCAGCTGGCCTTGAAGGGTATTTCAGACCCAGCACAGCTCCACACGCACAGCTCCTGTGCTGGCCACCTTGAGTCCTTTCCCAGAGGACAGATGACAAACACATGGTCATGGGCAGAGAAGACCAAGGCCTGACCGCACAGCCTGTGGATGCCCTTTCTTCCAGATCACAAGGGCAGAGATGCACACAGCTGCCAGCCTTCCCTTCCCGGACAGAGGGAGATCTCTGGGCCAGAGAGCCTGGATGTATTCTTTGTAATTCTGTCCTGTATTCCTGTTATGCAAACTGTAGATAAAAAGCTGGCTTTTAGGCCATCAGGCTATTCAAGACACCTTCAAATGAGCTCTGGTCCCATGGACCCACAAGTGACCTTGATCACCTGGTTAGAGATCAGAATCCCTACTCTGTAATGCTTTCACCAAAAAAGCCTCCAAATCTTATCATGGGAGCAACACAGCACACCTGGTCTTCTCCACAGATGATCTCCTTTCCTACATGGTAAAGCCTTTAAAGACCTCTGAGGTCCACTGCAGCACAAGAGTGGTGCAGTCTCCATCAAGTGCACTCTCTACCAGGTGCAGTCTCTGCCAGGTGCAGTCTCTGCCTGGTGCAGTCCCCACCAGGTGCAGTCTCTGCCAGGTGCAGTCCCCACCAGGTGCAGTCCCCACCAGGTGCAGTCCCCACCAGGTACAGTCCCCACCAGGTGCAGTCTCTGCAAGGTGCAGTCCCCACCAGGTGCAGTCTCTGCCAGGTGCAGTCTCCACCAGGTGCAGTCCCCACCAGGTGCAGTCTCCACCAGGTGCAGTCCCCACCAGGTGCAGTCCCCACCAGGTGTAGTCTCTGCCATCTCCATCTCTCCATCATTGTTAGGCCTCTTCAGCTCAAGACTAGACACACCAGCCAACTCATCCCTAGAGAGCCGTGGGCATCTCCCTTGAGCCTCTGTGGGATACTCCAGGCTTAGGTCCTCTGCTTCTATGGTGACTAAACTGCCCTCACTTCTATCAACATCTCTTTCTTCAGGAAACAAAGTTTACTCTCAGAGCTGCCTGGGTCTTTTTAAATCATGCTCATTAGAATGAAATACTTGGTCATTATTAAAAAATTCAGATGTAAGCATGTGAAATGCCATAAAAGTCCAATTTCTTCTCCCTGGTAATGTGAGTGCAGGAGGTCTTATTAGCCCTGTGACATGAAGTCTGGGAGGCAGCGCTCTACTCCCCAAAAGGCCAGCTGAGACAGCTTGTTTCTGCCCCTTGCCTGTGGGGCCACACACAAAGCTCCTTCCATATCCATAGGGGCTACTTTTCCTGTACTCGGCCTACAGGGCAGGAGTACTAGTCTGAACTCTCCCTTGTTCTCAGAAAGCTGTAATCAATGTTTCTGTGTTGGAGGTACAGCCCTGGATAAGTCTCTCAAAGAGTTCTGGGTAGGCACACTTGGCTTTGAGGAACTTCAACAGGGTGGGCCACACATCCTAAGCTATCAGATGTGTGCTGTATCTCACCTAGACTGAGCCTCTCCCTGCCTGTTCCTGTCCACCATCTGCCTTTGGCTAAGGGTTCTGCCTGCTGCTCTGCCTTGGCTCCAGCCAATCTGTGTTTGAATTGTGTTCCTCTGCTGAGGCCACCTAAGACACAATTGTTTTCATAAATCCTCTCCCCAAATCACCTCTGGCCTCTATTTACAATGTTTTGATGAAGTGACCAATGCAAGGAGACACCATTTATTATGTCCACGTCTGTTGACCACATTCTTCCAAACTCTGTAGAAAAGGAGACCTTTGTCTTTGTTCTCCACATATTTGCTTCATCCTTGGCCAGGGCTCCAGGGTCCACCCTCCTCCAACCAGCTGTGCCAGCCCTTCCTGAGACATGGAGCTCCTGAGGTTCCTACTTTCTTAGACCACTGATGCAAATTATCACAGGCCACACGGCTCAAATACTACTTCTCATGGTGCTTGGGCCTGGAAGTCTAAGATCAGAAAGCCAGGAGATCAGGTCTGGAGGCTTCCTAGAACATCTGGGTCTGGGTTAAGAGGCTACCAGGTTCAGGGGGGAACTTTTTGGTATGCCCTCATGTGATGAGAGGAAAATTTCAAGTTTCTTATCTCCTCTTCTATGGCATTGACCCCTTAAGGGACTCTATCCTCATGACTTACACTTAACCCAACTTGTGACGCCACCAATTGGCACAATCAGTGTGAGTAAGAATTGAATAGAAGCATTTATTTGACGAACACATATTCATTGCACAGCATTATTTTTGAGCTATGTATTAAGTGCAATTTTTCTGGGCAGACAAGTACCTGGTTATCATAGACCCTCCCCCAACAGAGAGCTGCAGTCCTTTTCTACCCTGGAGGCAGTCTAGAGTTGGGACACAACTGTGCTGATGGCGAAGAGTCCTAGCTGCAGCAGGACTGGGGAGTGGGCATAATGTCCCCCATCTCTGTACATCAAGGAGTTCATATTTGCCATCTCCTCTAATTATCAGACTGTACCCTAAGCAAGGACATGTCTTAGACTTTTCTTCACATAAAGAAATCTGGGTATGAATAGGGAAAATGGCTTTCAAAAGTTCAAACAGCTAGTTCTTATAGAGCCAGAAGCCCCCACCTCTGTCTCGGTCTTAGCGTTGTCAAGCACACACATAGTTATAGCCCAGTCATTGCTTGCACACAGCAGACAGAGGAAGCAGAAGATTCCCTACCCACTGGGGATAAGCCCTGTGAAATGGAAGTTTCTGGTTGTGTCACATGATGCAGACTCATGGTGTTTTGCTAAGGAAAGACCCATGGGAGGACATCTGGAGAGAGTATAAATGGGACTCGATGGATGGTGACACAGTGACAGAGCTAGCTTTGCAACACTCCATTGGTCTCTCATCTTTGCTGATCTTCGCTTTGCTGCTTCACTGAGAGAAGCATGGTAGAGAACTCCTGGCTGATTCTGGTCTCTCATACTACCTCATGTTGATTTGGCGGAGGCCTGGCAGTTTCCGATGGATCGTGTCACTGCTGATGATTTGTGTTTGGTTTCCTGACACTACTGAACTGGACTGCTGCTATCCTGACAAAGATTGGAATCACCCAAATGAACTACTTCTAAACAGGTCCACATCCCTTTGTCCTATTTACCATCTTTTCTCCCCTACCTTTGGATGGTGGGCTAGAAATGGGGTTGAAGCATTTGAGAACCCTTAGTAGGTTTTTAAAAATCTAAGCCTAAAGCCCCATGGCTCTGCTTGGTAACTTAAGAAATCTACTGGTTAGGGGCCTACAGAGATGGCTCAGCAGGTAAGAACCCTGTCTGCTCTTTCTGAGAACTCAGGTCCAATTCCCAATACCCACATGGTGGTTTATAACTGTCTGTAACTCCAGTTCCAAAAGATCTAATGCTCTCTTCTGGCCTTCCTGGGGACCAGACATGTATGTGATACAGAGGCACACATGCAGACAAAACACCCATACACAGAAAAATAAAATTAAATTATGTTTTAAAATTAATTTTTATAGTAGCCTGAGAACCCTGGCTGGGAAATGTTTTTTATTAAAACATGACTGGTGGGCTGGAGAGATGGCTCAGAGGTTAAGAGCACTGACTGCTTGCTCTTCCAGAGGTCCTGAGTTCCCAGAACTCAGGACTCACAATGATGGCTCACAACTGTCTGTAATGTGATCTGATGCCTTCTTCTGATGTGTCTGAAGACAGCTACAGTGTACTTACATAAAGCAAATAGAGAAATATTTTTTAAAAAACATGACTGAGGATTTTTGCCTCTAGACAGGACACAGTATCAGAGTCTAGAGCAGACTTGAAGTAATGAACAATAGACAGTCAGAGGAGAAGACCACGGTTCGATTCCCAGCAGTCTCATAGCAGCTCACAGGCATCTTTAGCTCCAGCTTCTAGACGTCTCAGTAACTGGCATCTGTGGGCACCAAGCACACAAGTTGTATGCAGACACACATGCAGGCAAAATATTCACATACATAAAAAATATTAATTTTTAAAAAAGTCCATTCTAGGCATAGTGGCACACACCTGTAATGCCAGAACTGGGGTAACAAAGGACGATTAGGGTTTAGGTCTGGAGAAACAGCCCAGAAAAATGTTTGCTGGGCAAGCATGAAGACTGGAGTTAATCCCCAGAACCTATAGAAAAAAAAGTGTGGTTTATTTGTTCGTTGTGTTGTTTTGTATTTTTAATCCAGGCATGGAGTTAAATGCTTTTAATTCCAGCTCTAGCAAGGTGGAGATAAGAGGCTCTCCGGGGCCTGCAGGCTAACCCAGCTATTGGAAAACAAAAGACCCAGCCTCAACAACTTAGACCTCTCCTGAAAAGGTTGACTTCTAGTTTACACAAAACACACTCACACATACAAACAACACACACACACACACACACACACACACACACACGAGACAGCGTGGAGGTGTTTGAGGTCAGCCTGAACTACATAATAAAACCCTGTACTAGAACTAAAACCCACTGAAACAGGATGAAATCCCAGGAAGGAATCTTGCTGGATATGCGCCACTTCTGACAGTGAGCAATTGGAAATGTTGCTGAGATAATCCAAGACCAGGGTAATAAGCAAACGATGCTGACCACATTTGCAGATCAGGAGATGGGAGACTGCAAAATGTTTTCTCTCCAGAAACAATTTATAGATTCAATGCAATCCCAATTAAAATTTAGCATATCTTTTTAGGAGAGCTGTTCTAAAAATTCATATGCAAATGAGAAAACACTAAACTAACTGTTTTGGAGAAGAAGAAGAAGACGAGAACATTTAAATATTCATATTACCTGACTTCATATGATACTACACTTATCATAAAGAAGTGTGGTATTAGTCAACTGTGGGACATGCCTTTAATCCTAGCTCTCAGGAGGCAGAAGCAGGTGGATTTCTAAGTTGAAGGATAGCCTGGTCTACAGAAGTGAGTTCCAGGACAGAGAGGCCACAGAGAGGAGGAAGAGGAGGAGGCAGAAGAGGAAGAAGAATGGTACTAACTTTAAAAAGGAATAAACAGTCAGGAAACATGCCCACACAAGTACAATCAGTGGGCTACTGGTGGCACAAAGACAGGTCACTAGAGGTAGAAGAGTCTCGTAAACAATTGTAGGACAACTGTACTCATGACCAAGCGTGTGCGTGCATGTACACACACACACACACACACACACACACTGCAATCTACAACTCTATTCACAATGCTGAGTAATGGGTCAACACTATTGATAACCAAATGACTATTCACCTGAGTAAAGTCTCACTAATTTAAAACAGATCGTGTTCCTAAACATAAAACTTACCTTTGCGACAATTTTAAGGATATTTGATTGGACAAATAGAGCACCAAAAACGTAGAAGGGGGAGCCAGCGGGGGAGCCAGCAGGGGAGCCAGCGATCTCAAACTTAAGAAGCCTGCTCTTTGAAAGACAGTGTGATAGAGTGAGAACACAAGGTGCAGGCTGGAAATAAATACTTACAAACCACACATCTGATAAGGAACTTTTATCTGGACTATTTAAAGAATTCTTGAAACAACGATTAGAAAAGCAAACATCTCAAACAGGAAGGAAAGAGGGAGGCAGGGAGGCAGGGAGGAAGGGAATTTAAACATACACTTCAGTATGAAGCTATTTGGATGGCAAAAGGCACACTAAACTCTACTCGAAATCATTAGTTACTAGGGAAATGCGATTTTAAACTATAAGCTATCCCTGTGCACCTACTAAAATGCCTAACACTTAAAAACTGTGGAAAGTGTTGCTGGGCACCTCCATGCACTGCTAGTGATGTGTGGATCGCTTTGGAGAAATGTTTTCCGTAATCTTTAAAGTTAAATGGGCACCTGCCACATGGGCCAGCTATTCTGCTCTTAAGTATTTTCCAAGGAGAAACTTGCATGGGCTGTGGAAATGGTTTAGATGTAAATGTATTTATAGCCAAGCCTACGGATCTGAATTCAGTTCCTGAGAGCCACATAGTGGAAGGAGAGAGAGATTCCTACAGGTTGTGCACACACACACAAACACAAGCACACACACACACACACACACACACGCACACACACATATGCTTACAAACACGCACACACACATGCACACACACACGCACACACACATGCACACACAATATGCTCACAAACACAAGCACACACACACGCACACACACATGCACACACAATATGCTCACAAACACAAGCACACACACATGCACACAAACACAAGCACACACACACATGCACACACACATATGTTTACAAACACAAGCACACATACACATGCACACAAACATAAGCACACACACAAGCACAAGCACACACACATATGCTCACAAACACAAGCACACACACATGCACAAACACATATGCTCACAAACACAAGCACACACACGCACACACACATGCATACACACATATGCTCACAAACACAAGCACACACACATGCACACACACATATGCTCACAAACACAAGCACACGCACACACACGCGCGCGCGCACACACACACACACACACACACACACACATTTAAAAGCCTTCAGGCTGCCTCCTCTGCTGCTGCCCGCATGCTCCTTTGGTGCAGACCTGGTGCCTCTTTTGTGAAGTGACAGCTGTGGAGACTGTGGTACTCAACATGGCTGAGGAGAAACTCGAGGAAGAAAGGAATGGAGACTGGGAACAGAGGTCATATTCATGTGAAGGTGGAGGGCCGTGGTTCTGTGGTGCAGTTTGAGCTTAAGAGGCAGACGACACTTAGTAAACTCATGAGAGCCTATTGGGAACAACTGGGCTTGTCAATGAGGCTGATGAAATTCTGATTTGATGGGCAGCCAATCAATGAGACACACACCAGCACAGTTGGAAGTGGAGGATGAAGATATGATTGGTGTGTTCCAGCAGCAGGCAGGAGGTGTCTACTGAAAAGGGAACCTGCTACTTTCCTTCAGAATTTTGTTATAGACTAAATGCCACGTGAGCCACATGAGCCACGGGAGCCACACAAACTCTCACTCTCAACTAAAAAGCTGAGATTTGGTTCCACCACACCCTGGCTACTACGGTACAGTTTTCTCTATTCCTTCATTTCTCTGTCCCCATTTCCTTATTGTACATAAAGTGACTAGTATGTGTGCATAAGCACATTGCACTTTTTTTTTTCTTTTTTAAACTAAATGGCCAATGTTGTTTTGGTTGATGTCAGATGGGGCTGGTCTGAGGGAAAGTACTGGTTCTGTGGAAACATTCCCCCTTCCCCATCAGTGGCTCACTCATCATCCCTTCCCCATCAGTGGCTCACTCATCATCCCTTCCCCATCAGTGGCTCACTCATCATCCCTTCCCCTTCAGTGGCTCACTCATCATCCCCTTCCCCATCAGTGGCTCACTCATCATCCCTTCCCCATCAGTGGCTCACTCATCATCCCTTCCCCATCAGTGGCTCGCTCATCATCCCTTCCCCATCAGTGGCTCACTCATCATCCCTTCCCCATCAGTGGCTCACTCATTCCACTCCTTATATTCCAGCAAGTTATTGTCTTCTCATCGTTTTTAACAAAAGAACTCAACAATATAAAATCCCTGCATACCTCATTTGATGGGAGAATTTTAATGTTTTTCATCTACCATTGTATAACCAAGGACAATTTTATAACTTTTTTGTACATAGTTGTTACATGCAGGGCAGTCTGCCTTTAAGTAGGGGTAAATTACTCTTGGACAAAATGATCCTAGATAGTTTCCCCTTAAAGGCAAGCCTCTTGTTTAAGTAAACTTCTTATTAAAATAAAAAGAAAGCTCAAGAGAAATGAGAGCATATCAGCACGTGATAATTTATGCATAGATGGTCCATAAGTGTTCATAAACTATCATTTGATTTTTTAAAAACAAAAACAAAGCCAGCGCAGGCCAGAGAGGTGGCTCAGTGGTTAAGAGAGCTGGCTGCTCTTCCAGAGGTCCTGAGTTCAGTTCCCAGTGGCCACATGGTGGCTCACAACCATCTGTAATGAGATCTGATGCCTTCCTCTGGTGTGTCTGAGGACTGCTGCAGAGTACTCATATAAAATAAATAAATAAATCTTTAAAAAAATCCTCTAATGTCCATGAATAGGTAGTTTATCCATACAACAGAATATAGTGAGCGAAAATGAAAATATGCTGGTTGAAAAAGCCAAGCAAAAAACTTGGCTAATATAGATTTGTTTTATGTAATGCTAGAAACTGTGAGTTAATCTGTAGTAGCAGAAGCTGTTTTCTAGACGAAGGGAGCTCAGGGGGTAGAAGGGACATTGGGAAGAGAGAATTAGCAAAGGGGACAGGCATTCTTTGGATCCTGTTGTGTCATCTCACTACACAGGTAAACACCTGGGCCTCAGGTGTGTCAAAAACTATCTTTTAAACACAACTTACAGGCATTTCCATAAGTTGATAAGGCTATCGACCCCAAACAGAAACCAAACTGAATGTTGGTTTATTCCCAGGACAACTCCTTTTACAGAAGAACAAGAGCTCCTCCGCTCAAGTGTATTGAACAAAGAAGTACCCTTGGGGACCGTGCAGAACTGGTTCTATCCAGAAACCATGCTTCCACCCAACTTCCACAACCCACTTGAGCTTATTCCTGACAAGAGAAGCAACCAGCTTTCCTTTCCATAGCCCTATTGTTCACTACACCCTAGACAGCTCTGACCCCCTGTCCTGTGGGGCCAAGCCTCGCCATCCCCATCTCAGGGCACACCAGATGTGGAATATTTACCGCGATTGTTTCTTGCCTGTTTCCCATGCCTGCCTTAGAAAGGGAACTTTTTGTTTGTTTCATTTGTTTTGTTTGCTGTTTGTTTGTGCTGATGACGCGGTTATAGTGACCTCCATGTGGTCTTCCACTTCCCCCAACATTTGCTTCCTCCTTGCTCCGTTTTCTAAGTCAAGCCCAGGAGGATGCTCTTTATTAAACCAATGGTCTATATAATGTGAGGCATCTTTACTGGGATGCTCAGCAGAAAGAATGCACTAGGAATGTGGGGGAGACTGAGGTCCAGGCTAAAAGAGTCCAAAGGACCTACATGACTCCATCTAGCTGAGGTGGTGCTGGCCCCTGGTCATCAGAGTCATGACCACACCATAGAAGCCAGAGAGGCTGTCTCTCATGGGGCATGGGGTTGGGGGTGGAGTGTTCAAGTAACTGGAAAAAGCATCTCTTCTCCAAACTTCCACAGGTGCACAGGCAGCAGCTGCAGACGGGCAAACCACTTGTCATCCATCCATGCCCGTTCCTTAGAGCCCTAGGAAGTGGTGGGCTTCTACTTGACTTGGCTTGAATAACCAACAACACTTTTGAAACCAGTGTTTCTTTTCTTTCTTTTTTTGGTTTTTTTCAAGGCAGGCTTTCTCTGTGTAGCCCTGGCTGCCCTCTGTTTCTTCTTAAGAAAGATCAGAAAATTAACACAGCAAATATTCTTCCCAAGCACATGGTGTCTGTAGACCCGGGGCAGCCTTAGGAAGTTCAGGGTGCTCTCTGGCTTCTGAAGCCTTTGGCTTAGCTTCCTGGGAGTGATTATGGTCTGGAAGCAGGCACAGATGGCTCTTCCAATTTTTAATTCCCTTTCAAGATGATTCCCATGACATTCATTTCTCTGAAATTAACATATTTTGTAAGCCCCACCTTCAAACGAATGACCTTAAAGAAGAATTCCACCAGTAATGACCTCATGTACTCCCAAGATTCTGGGTTGCATTCACCCAGGAAAGGGGGTGACTCCCTGTCCTTTTCTATCACAATGTTGAGGTAAGGATGTCTCAGGAGCAGCTCCGCATTGGGGTTTGGCTGACCGCTGCATATCTGCATTCTGCAATTGCTCTGCAAGGTGTGGTGTGTGTGTGTGTGTGTGTGGTGTGTGTGTGTGTGTGTTTGCCTGTGACCTTGCAAAGTGTTCTGAGACAAGAGCCAGGAAGCTTTGGTACTAGAAAATCCACAATGCTGCTTTCAGCCTCTGTTGTGGAAATCAGATTACAGAGGAAATCAGATTGTACTGTGGACCTCCACGCCACTGGGTGTGGCCTCAGTTATTGTTTCCTTAGTGGATGTTACATCTCTTTAAAAAATGTGCTCAAAAATGAAGATTCCAAAAACGATGTCTGCAGAGGAGGATAGAAAATGGTCAAATTGTATCTGGGCAGGACGCCCAAATACAATTCTCCTTTCATTTTACCGCATTCTAGGTCACAATAGCAGTGACATTTTGAAGATCCTGGAGTCGAACCAGTCAGCCTGCCTCGCCTCACCCAGCTCGGCCCCGCCCCCAAGGGCTCCGCCCCACTCGCCCTAGGCCCCGCCCCGCCCGCCCTAGGCCCCACCCCGCCCGCCCCAAGCCCCGCCCTCACCCGCTGCCTCCTTCACGGCCCAGAACCGCAGCGAGCGCCGGGTGCGGCGCTGCCGCCGCCGGGATGTGACCTTCACCGCCGCTTGGCCAGGATGACCGGAGCCCGTGTCCCGCGGCGTCCGCGCCTCGCTTCAGCCTCCCGGGTGCTCTGACCGCACGCTCCCGGCTGCCGGGCTCCCCGGCCCCGGCCTCGCCATGCCGCCACCGCCCGGGCCCGCCGCCGCCCTGGGCACTGCGCTTCTGCTGCTCCTGTTGGCCTCCGAGTCTTCGCACAGTGAGTACCGCGGGGGCCCCCAAACCCACCACCCCGTGGTGTGGCTCCAGGCCTGTACCCCGGCGGAGCATCCTGATGCCGGATACCCGAGACACCCTGGCATCCTGGCCCCGGACCTCTGGGCTCTAGGCATCACCGACCCGGAGCATCCCAGACACACAGACATCCTGGTCCCCGGCATCCCTGACCCCAGACGTTCCAGCCCCGAGTGGGTGCAGGTTGACTGCACGCCCTTCTTTCTGCAGCTGTGCTGTTGCGGGCGCGTGAGGCGGCGCAGTTCCTGCGGCCCAGGCAGCGCCGCGCCTACCAAGTCTTCGAGGAGGCCAAGCAGGGCCACCTGGAACGGGAGTGCGTGGAGGAGGTGTGCAGCAAGGAGGAGGCCAGAGAGGTGTTCGAGAACGACCTGGAGACGGTGAGCGAGCGCCAAGGTCTCGGGGTGGGGCCTGTGCGTTCCAGAACCCATACTTTTGGGTGCCACAAGTTCCGACTCCCACCCTGTGCAGGTCCAGGAGACCCGGGGACTGTGAAATCCCAAACATCCTTTCTGGAGATTTAAGGATCCCTGTGTGGACCGTGCCACCACGTGCACCCCAGAACTCTTAGATGCCGAGAGCCTTGTTCCCACCCCTTTGCACTTCTCCATTCTTGAGCCCCAGTTCCTCGGATGAGCCCCAGGTCCTCTCCTTTTCAGGAGCAGAAGGCTCGCCTTGAGTGGGGTCCGCTGAAACCCCTTCAGTAGACTCTGAAGGAAGGAAGCCCTTCTGAGGATATGTTCAAACTAAACCTCTCCCTACCCCTGAAAAGAAAGCACCCGTGGGAAAAAATCCGCAGTGATTTGTAACTCAAAGGCTTCCTAAGATTGCCCGTCCCTAGACTGGATTGGAGGTGAGGGGTGGGGCTCCTCTTTGGTCTTCCTCCGGAGGGACCCAGGGTTTTCCTGAAAGAGGAATTGAAAGATCTCAAGGCTGGAATTGCTTGCAGCAGCAGGTCCAAAAATACGATGACTGGAATTGTGCAAAGAACATGCATACGGGGCGGGTGGGGAGCAACAGTGAGGAAGGGCTAGCACCTGCCTCTGCAAGGGCTGTGCTGGCCCAGGACAAACTTCTATTAATAATGTCCTTGGGGAATGCAGCAGGCATACAGCCAACTGCAGCCAGCAGCCTGTGTATGCACAGGACTCTCCACAGAAGGTGTGTGTGAGAGCTGAGTGGATTCGTGGGGGCACGCACCCCAGTGTAGGGCATGCTTGAGGTTAAGATCTGGACTAGTACGCAGTCCTCCATAGTGATGCAGAGCCCCCCCCCCCCCCCCCCCCCCCCATCACCTGCCAAATCGGTATGGTTTCACAACATTGGGTTCTGCTGGCATTTTCCTTTCAAAGAATTCTTCTGGGATGAAGTAAGGATCACGTGATGTGAGGATGGATCTGTGAGAGCCATTCGGGCCTTTGCTTTGACTTGTGTCTAATCGGCTGACTGGACAATCCCTGTCAAAGCTGCTTTCCGGATACTGGTGCTGCAGCTGTGGAGTGTCACCACAGCCGCTTTGGCACTGTCTTACCCATCTCAGAAGCTGAGATCGGGCGAAGCGCTGTGCCCCACCCCCACCCCCTGCCATGGTGCTGCCCCAGGCATCAACAGCAGTGTAGGGCAGATGGCTGACCTTTTTATACCTTGCTCCTGCTTCTGTGTGTTGATGATGATTCCTCTCGACCCAGTGAGTTCAGCTATTGACATTCTAGGGCAAGTCCCAGTCCGTGGTCACCTGGGCTTAGTTAGGTGACTGATTCTGTCCCGTACAACTCCACCCTCCCATGAAGCTTCCTGCCACTCAGTGTGGACAGGACTTGTGGTGACAAGAGTTGAGAGTGGCAAGGCCACCACCCAGCCGTGGAGTCCCTCCCCTCTGCAGCCTGCCTGCCAGGGCAGACAGGCCCAAGCTGGCTCCTCCTGGCTGCCTGGACAGGGAGCTGCTCTTCTTCTTAGAGTCAAGTTCCTCTGGTTTTAATTGCTTGTGTGTTTTAATTATGATTTTATTTGCAAAGGTGTGACATGAAGACATGAGAAGGAGTAATGCCCTCAGGACCCCCCCCTTCAAATAACTTCTCTTCCGGCCATGAGAGGGTTCCCTTTTCGGTCAGCTTTTGGGTAAAACTCCAGGCTATAATGCTCCAAAGAGCAGTTCCCTCTGGTCCTGTCAGAGCCTGTCTCCTTTAGCACTTGGCATACACCTCTTCCCATCAGAGCTAACTGCAACCCCTACTCCCTGACACGTGGGTTCTCCTCTCATGGGTCGGCTTGAACACCTGACCTGTGCGCCTTGGCTGCAGCATGGAGACTGTTAACCCTGGTGTTCAGCCTGCACCTCGCCTCCTCGAAGAGTTCCCAATCAAAGCTCTTTCTTGCTGCTACCACCTTGAGCTGGCTGCTAGTTGCTCTTCTGTTGCCACGACCTTGTGGGATACAGGGCAAGCCTTAGGAATCGGTAGCAGCAAGCTGCGCCCTGGAGTCCTGGTGTTCCTCTGCAGGGACGCATGGCTGGAGCCTCCCCTACTGCATACCCCTGGGGAGACCTGAGACCTGTGCCTGTGGACATGCAGGCACCAGTCACCTTCATAGCCTCAGAAGGAAGAGTGGGAAAAGATTTACCTTCCTGTGAAAATGCTAGCTCAGCTTTCCCGGCCTTGAAATGTAGCTCATTTCTTGTGTTGGAGGAGGCCCATGAGAAGATCTTGACAAGAGGCATGGCTTGGGTTTACCTGTCCCATTGTTTGTAACAGTGAGAAGCTGTGATCTGCAGATCACCTACAAGACCAGATTCTCACAATGGTCCTAGGGAATCCTTAGTGGGCCAGGAAGGATCCATACATAGGGGCTGATCTTGTGAGTGAGATTTTAGGGTAAGAGGGCCAGGTCTGGGAACCCCAAAGATCTAGGCTCGGCTCTCTATCCATGGAGACTAGAAGTAGTAAGAAGCATAGGGCGGAGATTGTCAGTGCACACTGAGAAAAGCAAAAAGAGGTCCAGTGGCCTCAGCGTTGTCTTTGGGATGCTGATGTGAGCTTTAAATTTTGATAGAAAAAGGACTGGGCACGGGGGTATGAGATATGCAGAGTTAAGCAAGGCTCAAGTGTGGTCTGGCTGATGCTGTCTCAGTTCTGGGTCTACAAAGTGGTTAGAAGGGGTCCTTATTCCTTGAGGGGACAAGGGGTACTCAGGAGTTCAGGTTCCTTCATAATAGCAATTCTCAGTGTTCTCTAAGACTCTGTTGTCCTTCGAGACTGTTAACTTCCCTTGGGGAGCTGCGGCAAGACCCAAGGTTAACAGATCCTTCAAATCTGCTTATTTTTGTGCGCTCTACCTTGCAAGGGGATGAGATGGGTATGTGTCTCCAACTTTATGTAGACGATGCTTGAGGGATTAGCATGCCTACATGCAAAAAACCAAGCAGGTGACCTGAAAGAAAGTATACAGACTCAAAATGAAAGTAGAGATGCCAGGCCTTCATCCAGGTCCTCTTGTGGGTCTGAATGAGGAGTCAGTCATTGGTGAAAGTTCTCAGTACTTGTTAAAATCCCGTTGTGTGTTCCCTGCTGTTGTGGACTTACAGTGCTGGAGTAGACTAGCCAGCCTCCTGTGGCTCCGAGTGGTATTCTGGCCGACTGTAGCTGATGCACACCTGCTCCCCTATGGCTCCTTATCTCTGCTTTTCATGTCTAGGGCCCCCAGGGAGGGGATGAGAGTGAGGTCCTGCCCTCCAGACTGGGTGGCCTAGACAGCTGGAAACAGGCCGCCTCCCACAGGACTGAAGAGCCAGGAGGATGTTTTGTTTTGTTTTTCTCACTGTGTCTGGGAAGAGTCAGGCTCTGTCCAGTTAGCATTTCTTCTCACACTGGGAAGAAAAGGGTCAGACCTGGGCCCTCCGGTGAGTGGAGGACTCCTCACCCAAGCTGGGAGCTTCTTACTAACTTTCCCTGAGCAGGAAATGCAGGATCCCTCCACGCGGTTGCTGTGCGCCTCCACCCACATTCCTCAGCGGTGGCTCTCCTGTGGCGGCAGCCCTGGCCACTTCTAATCTCTCTGTCCCTTCTCCCTCCCACTGCCTCTCTGTTATCTGGTTTCCCTTTTTATTGTTACTGTCCCTTCCGGGCACTTCCTTCTCGCTGGCTGGGTTCCCTGTCCCAGTTGTTAATTCCTGAGAGCCCCTGAGGTTGTAGCTTTGCCCAGCTGAGGTCCTCCTGCAGAATCTCTCAGTGATGTGCCTGATCCTAAAGGCTTCCCCCCACCCCCAGTTTAGGATGCTCCCCTCTAGAGGTTCCTAATCAAGACTCAATCCCAGCTGGAGCCTCTGCCCCATACTTTGAACCTTACCTACAGGGGGGAAGAGCTCAGGCCTGGCTGCTGATCGGCACCTTCTTTTTAAAATTTAAGATGCAAAGCGCAGTATTGCAAGATTCACAGTGGTTTGGCTGGCTGTGCGGATTAATACTCCGGGAGCTGACTGAGTGCCCCCACCGCCCCCTGACTGTCTCCTGGGAGTTCTACTTCATTCTCCCTGACTGCCCCCAGGCCCGCTGCTGCTGCTGCTGCTGCTGCTGCTGCTGCTGCTGCTGCTGCTGCTGCTGCTGCTGCTGCTGCTCTCCTGGGACTTTGGGGCACTGTTAGTTCTAAGGGTCTGGGACCTAGGTGACCATTTTTAAGCCATGTCTACCCACTAAGGACATTTTTCCTGAGATAGTGGGATCTCCAAGGACAGCTCGGGGAAGAGCCCGTTCCAGGGCAGGTGGAACACCTTCCACCTTGTTTCCTCTTAGAATACTAGACAAGAGGGACAGAGGGACAGTGTGGGGAGAGAAGAATAAGGAAGGGGTGTCTTAGCAGGAAAAGAGACCTTCTGAGACTTGGGATTTGGACTCTTGGCAGAAAAGGGACATCTAGGTGAAATGCTCTGCCTAGGTCCCCCAGAATTTGAAAGTTCTCCTTTGCGACTATGCCTTCCTGTCTGTGCTCAGCGTGTTCCCCAAACTCAGGTGAACGGTACTGCTCACATCGTCACACTGTAACACTCCGTGTGCGGAGCTAGTGAGGTAGAACCTGTGTTCACTCCGCACTGAGCATCTGAGGCTGAGAGCTCACTGGAAGTGTGCACTCCGTGAAACCTCTCCAGGAAGTTGCATCCCAGATGTGTACCCATGCTCTCCGGGAGTCAGACCCGTAGGGCCAAGGTGTGGGTGTGAGCGTTCTGTAGGGCCCGATGCTGCCTGTGGAAGCGAGTTTTATGGTGGGCTTATGTATGTCTGTGAGGCCCATGTGACAATAAGAAGTCAAAAATGGAGCTTGTAACATGCTCTTCCCACACCCCACTCTACAGAAAAGCCAGTCCACTGCCTCATTTCTGCTAAGTCTGAGAGGACTTACAGATACAGGTGAGAATGGTGTTCTGCAGGTGGCAGCCACAGTTTACCATGCAGAGTAATCTAGAGCATTCCCAGTTGTGTGGCATGGGCTGGCAGTTGTGCTGTCCCTTTTGCAGTCACAGAAAATGATCTCAGTTGACTGGCACTCTGCTTTGGGCTCAGATGTTTCTCCGTCTTGATAATGCATGCGTTCACCATTGTCCTCTTGGGGGGGGGGGGCGCGTTGTTTGTCTTTGGAGCATGAGCTGCCTTCAGACATAGTCTGATCTGGAAGCCATGGGTGAGATCCTGCCTGGTCCTGTGCAGGAGGACAGGGAGATCACTTCTGAGCTATGTCACTCTCAGGCAGCTGAAAGGCCACTGGGTCCTCTGAGCTGGCTGTTAGAATGGCTGCATCTTTTCAGGAGGAAAGTTGGCTTGTGTTGGCCTCGAGACAGCCCTACGCAGTACTACCGGAGTGCGGGTGATGCTGTTACCTTTGACCTTTCCATGCACATGGCTATGGAAAGCTCTTCCTGGCCATATAAACAACAAACACACAAACTCTTCCTCACAAACTCCTCCTCACAAACTCCTCCTCATGCCCGCTGGCTACATCCCCACACTTGGCTCTATGACATGAAAGGCATTTGGTCATCTAAGTTCCTTCCAGATACTATTTCTAAAACTGTAGAAAAGCTACCCATCACCCCCTAGTCATGGGGACCTTCCTCCCACATGCTCCACCCCTGTTACCTCTGTTCTCATCCACATAGCCCCTCATCAGTGAGAGAGAGCTGACAGAAGACAAACAGGGATGCCTGTCACATTGCAGGTGAGGTGGGCGCTCTGCTGGGAGTGTGTGGCATTGGCCTATCTGGCTGCCTGCTGCTCACAGAATTCCTGAACAAGCTTCTAGTCATCCGGTCATTGGCCTGAAGTAGCTAGAGGGCTCGTATACACTGTGCTGTGTGGGGTACAGAGACAGGAAAGAGCTCCTGTGAATAGCTTTATGCCTTAACCAGAAAATTTGTTTTACCAAGATATTGTATGAAAACCAATGACAGGGGACATCTGAGGGTGAAGAGAGCTGTGCTAGATAGTTCTATGTCAACTTGACTCAAGCTAGAGTCATCTGAGAGGAGGGACCCTCAATTAAGAAAATGCCTCCATAAGATCTGGCAAGCTTGTAGGGCATTTTCTTAATTAGTGATTGATATGGGAGGGCCCAGCCCACTGTGTGTGGCACCATCCCAGGGCTGGTCACCTTGGGTTCTATAAGAAAGCAGGCTGAGTAAGGCACAAAGAGCAAGCCAGTAAGCAGCACCCCTCCATGGCCTCTGCATGCTCCTGCCTCCAGGTTCCTGCCCTGTTTAAGTCCTTGTCCTGACTTCCTTCAATGGTAGACTATGATGTGGAAGTGTGAGCCAAATTAACCCTTTCCTTCCCAAGTTGCTTTGGTCATGGTGTTTCATCACAGCTATAGACACTCTGACTAAGACAAAAATTGGTACCAGGAGTGGGGTATTGCAGTGACAGACCTGACCATGTGTTTTGGGGAGGAGTGTGGAAGGACTTTGGGCTAGAAAAGCCATTGAGTGTTGAGGCTCAGTGAGCTGTTCTGTGGGAGCTTGGAAGATAAGACTGTTGAGCACAGTGCAGACAACAGAGATGTGACTTGTGAAGTTTCAGGGGGACGTTTAAAGGCTCCACTGGGGCCACTTGTTATTTTGAATTAGATTCTGTGGTTCTCGTTAGCTGGGGCTGAAGAACTACTGATGTGAAATCTTTGCTTTGCTGGGATACATGATGCTGGTCAGCTGGAGCTGAGAAATTAACAGTGATTGAGCAGAGACCAGCATCGCTGAGGTGACATCTGGAAAGTGTTTCCTGAGAGTCAACACACAGAAGCTGGTTCCAGATATGGCCAAGTTTGTGCCTTGTGCTGGCAGCTGACCTTGGTAGTGTAAGAGGCAACAGGTGGTGCTGGTTTGGAAGGTGTGAAGGGGTCATGGAGAGCAGCTGAGGCCTGACACTATGTGGTAGAGTTGCTGTTTCTGAAGAAAGCTCAGGAGAGCTCTTAATTAGTGATTCATGGTGGAGGGCCCAGGAGAGGCTATTGGAGGTAATGCAGCCCAGTTGCAGAGAAAGACCCAGCATTTGGGAGATTCTAGTACCATGGGATGGCCACCATGAACAGCAGCAATGGTGGAGTGCAGCCAGATGGAGCCTAGACAATCTGTGTGTGCTGCAAAGGGCAGAGCTGGAGAAGTGACCTAAGACAATCTGTGTGTGCTGCAAAGGGCCGAGCTGGAGAGATGACCCAAGCCCCTGGGAGGAGTCCACAGTTGAAAAAAGTTCAAATTATTTTTTGGATTTTTAAGAGTCTGGGTATTTTAAAGGGACTGAACTTGTAATATTTTTGAATTTGTAAATACAGTGGGACTTTTAAAGTTATTTATGTTTTTAATGCGAGATCTTGGAGATGAATGAGAAAGAAAAGGTTGAATCTTAATGTGAGGTGTTTGTGTGCCAATTTGACAAGGGGTCAATTGTGCTGAATGGTTTTATGTCAACTTGACACAAGCTAAAGTCATCCGAGAGCAGAGACCTTCAATTAAGAAAATGCCTCTGTAAGACAGGGCTGTAGGCAAGCCAGTTAGTGCATTTTCTTAATTAGTGATTCGTGGTGGAAGGCCCAGCCCATTGTGGGTGGTGCCATCCCTGGGTTGGTGGTTCTGAGTGCTGTAAGAAAGTCGGTTGAGCAGGCCAGAAGGAGCAAATCAGCAAAGAGCCCACCATGGCCTCTGCATCAGCTCCTGCCCCCAGGTTCCTGTCCTACTTGAGTTCCAGTCCCGGCTTCCTTCCGTGGAGAAGAGTTATACGGGCGTGTAAGTCAGAACCCCTTTCCTTCCCGACTTGCTTTGGTCACGGTGTTTTATCACAGCAGTGGAAACCCTAACTGAGACAAGAGCTCTCTCTCCTCAGACTGAAACTTGGCTCCTTCCTGGACTGTTCCTATCCTACATGCGCTTTCCCAGAAAACATGTGGAGAGGCACCCTGTCATTAGGCATAGGTGACACGGACTTGCAGTTGTCCTGCAGAGGCTGAGTCAGCAGAGTCTCTGGTCCCTATGCTTCTTTCTGTGACATTGTTCTGTGACAGCGGCTTCTAAGCCCTACCTTTGAGGGAGCCACGGTGGTGCAAGATTCTTGCTTCTGTGTTCCCGTCTCCAGGCTTGGTTAACTAGTATAGTTCTTTTCAAAAGGCCTCATACTGCGCTGGCTAACTGTTTCCTTTCTTCTCCTTCCACAGGACTATTTCTACCCAAGATATCAAGGTAAGTTAAAGTTACTATAGTAGTTTCATTGTCACACACACACATGGCACCTGTCTCATGCTGGAGAAATCCCATTACCATGTTACTCCCAGGAGAAGGGAGCTATAAGGTTAGAGCTGTCAACAATATCATCATTTTATTTCAAGTTGCCTGAGCCTCAGACTAATGCTGCTATTTTGCAGATATTCAGCTGACCCCAGCCCCTGCCCACATCTGGAAGTATGGCTAATTGAGTGCCCTCCCACTTACTGAGCTCAGGATGCTGTACCTCTGAGATTACTGAGGCCCTCCACACACACACCAAAAAAAAAAAAAAAAAAAAAAAAAAAAAAAAAAAAAATAGTTTTGCCTGGATGCTGTGTGTTTATTGACATTTGCCCTATTATCGGTTAAAACTTAGAACATTGTAAAGGTTTTTTTTTAATTGTTTTAAAGATTTATTTATTCATTTAATGTATATGAGTACACTGTTGCTGTCTTCAGACACACCAGAAGAGGGCATCGGATCCTGTTATAGATGTTTGTGAGCCACCATGTGGTTGCTGGGATTTGAACTCAGGACCTCTGGAAGAGCAGGCAGTGCTCTTAACCCCTGAGCCGTCTCTCCAGCCCATGCAGAAGGTTTTTACATAGTCTGATGAACAGGAGCACCCACATATTCCCAGCCACTAGAGCAGGCACACAGTGGCAAGGAAAACATCATAAGCTCTTTTGTTTGTTTATTTCTCTGTGTGGTTTCTCTATGTAGCCCTTGGCTGTCCTGGAACTCTGTAGACCAGGCTGGCCTCGAACTCAACAATCCACCTGCCTCTGCCTCCCCAGTGCTGAGATTAAAGGTGTGTACTGCCACTACCCTGCTCCAATGTGCTTTTATAGGAGAGAAAAGAACTAGGATTCTAGTCTAGAGGAGAGTCCGTTTGCTTCCTTAAGAAGCCTCTCGACCCCTCTGAGCACTGATGGCTTGGTGAACTGGAGTGCTTTGGAT
This sequence comes from Mastomys coucha, assembly GCF_008632895.1. Lineage (NCBI taxonomy): Eukaryota > Metazoa > Chordata > Mammalia > Rodentia > Muridae > Mastomys > Mastomys coucha. The sequence continues at coordinate 156,858,057 of NW_022196905.1, read as the reverse complement.
GTATACTCTGTAAGAAGAGTATATTCTCAGCCTTTGGACTTATTATCACACATCTGGGTAAGATGCTGACTTTCTGTTCCCCAGGCACATACTTATAATCTCTATCTGGCAACAGCACAGGACAGCAGTGACTAGCCTGCTGGGACTGTCCAGGAGAGCAGTGACTAGCCTGCTGGGACTCTTCAGGCTCGGCTAGGGGAGATACGAGAATAAAAAAAAAAAAAAAAGAATGACAGACAGTCAAGCAGGGATGCATGGAGTTCTCTAAGACGTGGACTTCAGGGGAGGGGCTAGCTAGTCTCAGTAGGAAGTCTCTGTAGATTTCAGGCTGTAGAGATGGAAGAAGAAACCACACTTGCTAGCCTTTATACACGCTGATCCATTGTTCATAAACACTCATTTTCAGAATCCTAAGAAGGTTTGCCCCTCCTCTTGATCCTGGCCCACATGCATAGTGGCTTTACCAATTTCCCATGGGTCAGTTGGCCTTACAGTCCTCCACAAACTATGTCCATGTCACAAGACACATTCACTCAGGGTATCTCCTGAGGCCCTGTACCAGTCCAAAAGCCTTGGGCCATCTCTCTAGTGCCAAAGCAGAGGGAGCTAGTTAGCCTACACATGCATCCTAACTGTGCTTACTTGTCCACGCTGTCTTTCCACATGTGGACGGTCTACAGTGGCCTACTGAAGGGCCACATAGAGTGGCTGAGCACCAGCACACACAGCTGTCACGTGTTGTATGTGTTCCAATGCCATGGTCCTGGCCCCCCTTGAAGAACACACGTGTGTGCCAGATCTAGTGCCCTCCAGGCTTAAGGTGCCTTAAGAGTGCTTCTGCCTGCAGACGAAGAGCAGCACCCTTAGTTCTGCCTGGACCATCGCAGTCTTGAAGTTCAGTTTTGACCCTAGTCACATTTGCACTGCAGCTCTTGCTGGTCTATGTGACGAGAGATTCCAGCACTCACTGGTTCTGGGCTTGGTGTTCTGTCACACTGGTATGTCTTCCTTCTGTCCCTGCCAGGCACTCCTACTGACAGATAGACCACACAGTCACTGGAGATCCATGGTGTCCAGGCGAAAGACACTGTCATCTGACCCCGATCTGGACACCTGCTCCACCCCAGGGATGAAGCGTAACTGTGTTGTCTGTTTCTTGCAGAGTGCATGAGGAAATATGGCAGGCCTGAAGATAAAAACCCTTATTTCGCCACATGCGTTCAGAGTAAGTGTGCCCCACTGCCTCACTTGAAGCACATGCTGGGTAGCTAGGCTCGGTTACGGTCGGGATAAAGCTGCCGAGTGAGAACTGTCCGCCCCTCTCCAGTCAGCCTTTTGCAGTCTTAATTTTCTTTTTAAGAAAGTGCACCTTAGTTTTGTTGCTAATGAACAATAAATGTACATGTTATAGGGGGTTAAATAGTCCATGGGGTATGAGGTGTATCCCCTACCACACATCATGTGGGCAAGAGCCTCTTTCAGCTCTCTACCTGCACCCAGAAATGCAGAAATGGCTTTTGCACACCTGTGTCACCCATCCTCAATCACCCTTTGATCAGAGCCCCTTCCCAGGCGAGTACACTCACATCTCCTGTCAGATGTCAGCTGCCTTGGCTCAACTTAAGGCAAATTGATTGACCAGCGTTGGGGTTTTGTTTCTGTTATTAATAGCTAGAATGATGGCCTATGGATCTGTCCACAGTTCTGCTTCCTAAGAAAGGGTCAGAGACAAATTTTTAATTAATTAATTTATTCACTTATTTACTTATTCACTTTACATCTGCTCACTGCCCCGTTCCCAGTAACCCCTCCCACACACACACACCCACCTGCCAAGGATGGTCATTTCTTTCCTTATACTTTCTAATTTCTTGGTACTTTTGAAACTTGTTCCCAGACATTCACCTTTGCCCCCAGTGCTTTGAGGAGTTATTCTATTGCTTTAGTTGGTGGCTAGGATTGTGGCTTCAGACCCTCTTAAGATGTTTTGAATTGCAATGACACTCTCTGGTGGGCAGGGAGACATGATGTTCTACTCCTTTGGTGGGAGGTAGCCCGGAAGAGGAAGATGGGATTGTACTTCCAGAGCCTGTCCCTAAGCTGAACAGAGGAGAAACCGCCTGGGTCTGCCAGTGCCTGATAATGTTAAATTCATTTGCCAGATGCCTTGCGGATCAGGGCTAACACAAAGCTGCCTCCGCCTGGTTCTGCTCATCACAGGTCCCATGAGCACCCACCTGACCTGTCATTGTCTGTGCCCCTCCTGGAGGCTGTGCAAAAGTCCCCGAGGACCTGAATACCCTTCTGCTGAGGCATGCCAATGCCAAGCCCTCCAGCTCTGCAGGCTGTTGCCCTTTGTACCTGGCTCCTCACCTTGCTGTCCACGGCATGCCCTAGCCCAAGTTCTCTGGGTAAAAAATTAAAGCAAAAGTTTTTGCAGGCCCCATGCTGGCAATTTCTAGAGAGCTCAGACCTAGCCCTAGGCAAACCTTAGCCATAGCAGTTCTTCTGGAAACCCATTACCTCACCTCATGGGGGCTGGTCACCATGGCAGCAGCAACTAGAGTGACAGGGAGAAGCCATAGTCTAAGCATGGACTCTGCCCACTTGGTACCAGGAAGAGCCTTGGCTTCCATTCCATTCCTTTCTCATAAGCCATTCCTGGTCCCCTGCCCTGTCCAATGTGATCCTCTGGCAAACAGCATCAGGCAGTGATGAATGAGTCAGGTCATCAGGATTCTCTAGGGGTCTGGGCTCCTTTCTGGGCCCAAAACAAAGGGCCTGGATTGGACAGGATGGTTACCCAAGTCCTAACTTGCCACCTGGTGAGCCCGCTCACACTTCACACTCCACCCACAGCCACACAAAGGACCCAGGATAAACTGTTAATATGAGAATAGCAACATGTCTGTTGAAAGCTAAGCAGGCTCCCTCAGTGCCTGCAGAACAATGTCCCCTCTTTCACCTTTCTGGAATGTGTCTGTGGAGAAGTTCTGGGCACCTGCCAAGGGTCAAACGTTGGACTTGGTAACAGGAAAAGAAATGACATGTCATGGGTGGTGTTCCTCTAGGGATGGAGGGACAAGGGTTTTGGTATTGGCTCTGTGTTGGGGGACTCTCTTAAAAATAATATTACTCTATTGGAAGTTGGCGCTGTACCATCCCTCGGCCTACGGACAGATTTTGCAATGGGTAGATGTGTCTTTCTTGGCCAAGTTAACCAGCCCTCATGCCAAATTTGCCAGTGTAAACTTTAGAAATAAATTGAAGCCTCCAACTTAAGTTAGCTGAACACCACGTCCTGGCCTCAGGTGGGGTCCCACAAGTCCACAGCATTTGTAAACCGATGAAGCCGTCCAGTCCTCACCCCTCCCTTACAGGTGACTCTAACTTTACCCCAGCCCTTACTTGTTTAAGGAAAAAGGACGCTTTATGATGATCTGCCAACAACCACTCTGAAGAAATCAAAAATAGTTGAAGACTCACAGGCACGCTGTTGGCTGTAATTTGTGCAAAGCCAGCAGACTCTGCATGTAAACGTGGAAGGGCCACAGCGGGGGAAATCAGATCACAGAGCTTCCCTGAGAAGCCTAGACTTGCTTCCCAGGCCTGCCATGGGCTCGGCACCCAGCCCAGCTGGCTCAGGACAAGTGGAGGCTGCCAGGAATGAGGCTGGCCTGAAAATCCTGGGTGAGCTTCTGCAAGCATCTGGGAAATCCAGAGGTTGACCCCTGCCTTATCTTATGCCTGGTGCTCCCCATGTCCCTGCCAGGCAGCAAGAACCCTCTTCGTCTAGAGTTTAGGAGTGGAAGGCAAGAGAGCACCTGTGGGGAGAGCCCCCAGGAGTGAAGCAAACGCTGTGTGGGTGACCTGGAGGACTTCTGGCTTCCTGTTAGGGTGCCCTCCATGCTAGGGTGCCCTCCAGGAGACCATGGCCAGGGTTTCCAATGCCCTCTGGCGTGGCCCGAAACTGTTCCCTGTAACTCAAGAAGGAACAAACACTGGCTTCAGACCTATGTTGGCAGTAAATAGGCTAGGGATGCCCAAGAATCGATACCAAGCATCAAAGTGATGTGAATTGTGATGACGCTCAAAATGGCTGTTCCCCAACTGAAAGCAGAGAAAGACCAAGTAAGCGTCTTACAGCTTCTTCCTCAGAGACGGACGGCTCAGCTTCCCACTGGTCCTCAGCTCTCGGGTCTCAGCTTTTCATGTACTGCAGAGAGCCCATCCAGCCCAGAACTTCCTGTTAGATACCCGGTAGTGCATAGCATCGCCTGCCCGTGTGAGGCATGCAAGTATGGCTATGCTCTAGGAGAGCTGGGTCACACACGCTCCTGCCCTCTGATGCAGGTCCTGCCGGGGCTTGGGTCCACACTCTTGAGGACAGGAGGGAAATGGGGTTGGTTACCCTCATCCAATCAGAGCTCTGCCTGTGCCAGCTGGAGTCAACCTCATTTTTATATCTTCTCCTAGTGAAACTTTAGAGCCAGTCTTCGATCAGGCAGCTGATAGGGCATACACACATCAAGGTGCAGGAATCAGTCACCATGAAGATGCCTAACAGGTGGCAGAAGGCCTCTGGGTGAAGGAATGCCAGCCCAAGTGGGAGACCAGTCTGGACTGATGAGGGCTAGGAAGTGGCACCCTTGAGAGAGTCAGAGGACCTGACAACCCCGTGTATCCCTAGACCATCAAGAATAGTAGTTCTCAACTTGTAGGTTATGACCTCTTTGAGGTTGAATGACTTTCTCACAGGGGTCACAGGGGACTTAATATAAGTACCTAAGTACTTATATTATGATTCATAACAGATGCAAAATTACAGTTATAAAGTAGCAACGAAAATAATTGCATGGCAGGGGGTTCACCACACCATGAGGAACTGTATTAGAGGGTCACAGCATTAGGAAGGTTGAGAACCACTGCTTTAGAACGATCTAGCTGTTGGTAGACAGAAGCCACACCCACCCACCCCATCCAGTCAGACTGTAGATCCTTCAGATGGGGCGAAGCGAAGGGCCCGGGGTTCCTATCCTCTGGGTCATGCCCACATCTGCTCAACCTCTGAAAGGGTTCTTTGAGAACAGGATATGATAATGGATCTCTCTGTGACTCCCCAACCTTGGGGTTGAAGCACACGCTAAGCTTTCCTACCCCCCTCTAGGCATGGTGCAGGCTGTGTCTTGAGGTCTCAGCCATGTTCCTAAGGTATGCCACGGAGGACACTGACATTAAAAAGATCTTTTAATGGCAGGATAAATGCTAAAGGCTGAATCTATGTGGCTCAGTCACCCCTGTGTCTTATCTGGCTGGCCACTGCACCCCTGATCTCAGCCTCAGTGCTGAGATCCTGTGTGTTTGGCAGTGGTGCTGGGCTCTGAAAAGAGCTTTTGGCCTATTGTGTCCAAGTCCCTCTAGGGGATCTTGAAGACCCATTTCCTGGGAGGCGTGAGCCAGCAGTCCCTCTCTGCATACCGGTGACAGTCAGCCCCTCCCAGTAGACCTGGCTGTTGCCAGAACTGGTCCCAGTGCCTTAAAAGTTTCTCACATTTGTTTCTGTCCCAAGGCAGGGACCCTCCTTCACAGCTCATCCTGCTTTGGAACTCCTGGGCGCCTCACTGGGGACCCCACCAGAAGCTCTGACCATCCCCAACTGTATGAGGTGGTGGAGCTTTCAGAGAAATCCTGAATGGTTTTCTTTTTTTTATCCTCCAACTCAGACTTGCCTGACCAGTGCACCCCATACCCTTGTGATAAGAAGGGTACTAAAGCCTGCCAGGACCTCATGGGCAACTTCTTCTGCGCGTGCAAAGAAGGCTGGGAAGGCCGACTCTGTGACAAAGGTGAGCCCACACCTCACCCTCTCTCTGTCCCACCTACTCCTCACCCCCTACCTGAGACTGGGAGTTCAGCCATCCCTACAGTCTGTTCTGTATCAGCATCCCTCTTGGGGGTCCTTTGAAGGTCCAGGGTGGGATGGTGCTCTGCCTGAAAATCTCCGAATGCAGCAGCCTTAAGGTTGATCCTCTAGAGCTGCAGGCTCCTAGAGAGTTGAGGCTCCAGAGAGCTCTTTGGGGACCAGGATTGGAGTGGAGGAAATGCCACATGGCTCTTAGCACCCGGCTGAGGATTTGCTCAGGCGCAGGTGTGAGGCATTAGGTATAGCTGCAAACCAGGTGGCAGAGCCTCTCAAGCTGTTCCCTCGGGGCAGGGCAGCCATACTGTGTCCACAGGTCATCTGCATAGATCTGTTCAGGGTGCTAGACTAGGCTGTGTATAGGTTTCATGACTGCTGGGCACTGATTGGTAGGTCCATCTTGTCCTTCACCCTGTCCCCTGTGCACCTAGGGACCCTTAGAACCAAGTCTATGGCTTTCCCCACCAGCAGCACTTCATGTCTCTCTGGCCCTCACACGGTCTACCGTATTTACCATGAGGCCAGCAGGGAAGTGCCCGGGTGGGAGCCCCTCACTCTTTCTTCATGTCCAGATGTCAATGAGTGTAGCCAGAAGAATGGGGGCTGCAGCCAGGTCTGCCACAACAAACCAGGAAGCTTCCAATGTGCCTGCCATAGCGGCTTCTCGCTTTTGTCGGATAAGAAGACCTGCCAAGGTAAGGCCCTGGCTGTGCAATGGTTCCTTGCCTGTCTTTGTGTCCTGGGGACGGGTGGTGGGCATGAGTGTCCTTTGGAGACGGTCCAGTCCAGCATCATGGACATGATTCCCTAGATCTGAGAGCAAGGGCGAGAATTGGAGATTCCCATCCACACTTATGCTTCCAAGGCACCTTCCAGCCCATGGAGCCTGCAGCCAGCCTGCGTAGTCACAAAGCCTAGACCTCTGCAAGTGACTACAGGGAACTCAACGGGTGACAGGCCCCAGTATCCCTGTGCATCTGCCATACCTCCCAACTCCCTCTACCCTACCCCCCAAAACACAGAAGCAGATGGGACCTCCCCATGTGTGGTCCCATTTCCATTCAGTCCAGATCAGGGGGCTTGAGGACACCCAGAACAATCATCTCAGATGTCCCACGTCTTATCCCTATATTGATTTAGGGTCTAGAGGAATGACACTCCAACACAGATAGACCCAGAGTATCTGAGTCATTGAGGCTCACTAGAACTGGGCCACAGCAGCCTCTGTGGCTGGTCCAGATGAATGCAGGGTGTGGGGGCAACTCAGGATTTGAACACAAATATCACCAGACAAAGGACTATTTCCCTCACCCAACCTGGAAAAAGAAAAAAAGTCTTTATTTTTATCTTCCGTGGAGTTTACCTCTGACAATCCCAAAAATTACTCTTAGAAGGTGTGATTTCAGGAGAACTCTCAGTCGCTGTATCCTCGTAACCACATGTAGTGTACAGGAGAAGCCTTTGGGGATGTATAGGCCTCCCTCCTATGTCTTCCTTATTCAAGGAACAGAGGTCCTCTCCTTGTGGCTCTCGTCCCTGGCCTTGGCCGAGGGACATAGCTCCCACACTTTAGTAGCAGGTTGAGACACCTACCTTGTGTTGTGGGTCCTGAGAAATGACATCTACAGTGTACCAAATGTGGGATGAGCAGCACATGGTCCCTAGGCCGACCATCACTTGACGCCCGTGGTAAAGGCACCGTGCCACCGTGCCTTCCTCCCATTCTCTACCCTCCTGTCTCGGGGCTGTTCTTGCCCCATAGCCCCAGTGACCGCTACAGCTGTCCAAGACCGACCTGTGCGGCCTTGGCCTGGCTGGCTTTGCTTGCAGATATAGACGAGTGCACAGAGCCAGACACCTGTGGGGATGCGCGATGCAAGAACCTGCCTGGCTCCTACTCCTGCCTCTGTGACGAGGGATACACGTACAGCTCCAAGGAGAAGACTTGCCAAGGTACGCGTGCCACAGCTACCCAGGGTACTTTCTTCCTTGATGCTTAGCTTAGGACACATGTTGGTCACTGCCTGAACATAGACTGCATTGCTTCATTGGTGGCAATCGTTGGTCAGGTATTCCAGGAAGTCATGGTACACAGGAGGGTTGGGAAAATGTCAGAACCTCCTGTGTAGCTTCAATGAAGAGAACCCCTAAAATGAGCCCTCTGTCTCATCCCCTTATCCGGCTCCATTGTATCCATTCGTGTATGCACACAGCCCATGCTCTCACGCATGTGTGTGTGTTCCCGCGGGAACTCAAATGAGCTCACACACACACACACACACACACACACACACACACCGTGTGTCTTTAGCCTTCTCTATCCTGCAGTAGATGAAGGGAAGACCCTGAGTTCTTGGTAGACCTGGGTGCACCTGCAGTGGATGGAGAGTGATGGGGGGTTGTTGTGGGGGACCTGTGTTCTCCTCTCTCTTTGGATGTTTACCATGTCCCAAGGGCAGAGACTCTTCCTCCATAGTCACTCCTGTCTGAGAGCTGCAGGAGACTCCAAGAGCTTCCGGTGGGAGCCCCCAGAGAAAGGCTGAGCCCTCAAGAAAGGGAGCACAGAGCTAAGAGCTCATGGGGATCCTGGCTCTGTACCATGCTCCACAACCCACACAGACACCCTTGGTCCCTCCACGTCTAGGCTGGTCCGTCTGAGCACAGTCCTCAGACAGCTTCAGTTCTTCACTTCTCTCTAGAAAGCAGGGACCTAAGAGGCAGGCCTCCAAGACAACAGGCTGAACGGTGATGTCTACAGAGCCCCTTGGAGGACTAAGTGGGTTGCACAGAGTGTTTGGTGCTTCCCGTGCCTACCATGAGTCCCTTTGTCGGCAGATGTGGATGAGTGCCAGCAGGATCGCTGTGAGCAGACCTGTGTCAACTCCCCAGGCAGCTATACCTGCCACTGTGATGGGCGAGGGGGCCTAAAGCTGTCCCCAGACATGGACACTTGTGAGGTAGGAGATGGCCTCGTGGAGCCCCAGTGCTGTGCTTTGGATAGGAAGGACCCTTTGTTATTAATGGGTTATGGGAAGAAACTTTCTAGAGACTTGATTGAATGAAAACTCCTACTAGCTCCAAGGACCACACAGCTAGCCAAACCTCTTTTGTTGTGTTGATGAAGTCTCCATAGCAACTCCCCACGCTCTGCCATGGGCCAGGCCAGTGTAGACTCAAGGTGTGATGTGCTTATACCAGGATATGCAGCACACACACACACCATTCAGGGCTCTATAGCAAGTAAACTGCAGGGCATTGCTCATTGATGGCATTTTCTGAAAGACAGCAGCAAGGTCTCTGGGTGACCAGGTACCATGATAACTTTGCAAGTCAGAGAGACCTAGGAAGCTGGAGAAGCATTTTTCAAAGATGAGCCCGAAGTCCAAATCATCGAGCCAATCTGTCAAGCTCCCCTTGCATGAGATAGTATCCTCCTATCCTAGGCTGAAGGGCCAGGGGCCCAGCGCTTATGTGGTCCCTACCTCAGGCTCCCTGCTGGCCAGTGTGGCCAGTGCAGGACCATTGTGTCCCTTGGGCCCCTGGAAGCCAGCTCAGCCTGCTTTAATTCCATCCTCTCTCTGGTCGGCGGGAAAGCCTACAGCACAACACAGGGAATATTTGAACTGTAGTCTCCAAGGTCTTTGTGTTCTGTTCGTTTTGTAATAGTATAGTAAAAATGATTTTTTTTTATTATTATTATTCTCTCTGTTCTTCTATGAGTTTGACGCATTTAATAATGTAAGCTCCAGGAGCAAATAAGAACAGATGAGACAAAAGGTGATAATGGAAGAATTCAGAACCCTGGCCCCTCCCTGCTTGAAGGCACCAACATGAGCTGGGTCATATGGACTCCGTGATTTCTAAGAGTGGGCTAGCCTTGGGATTCTAGAAGGTCAGAGGTGACCTTCTAGATACCCAGTGTGACCAGGACTTCAAAAGTTACTTGAAAGGCATCCATGGGGCATCCCATCCCCCAACCCCATCCTATCTCATGGCAGGACATCTTACCGTGCGTGCCCTTCAGCATGGCCAAGAGCGTGAAGTCCTTGTACCTGGGCCGCATGTTCAGCGGGACCCCCGTAATTAGACTACGCTTCAAGAGGCTTCAGCCTACCAGGTGAGAAGCCAGGCACACGGGACAGCAGAGCCCAAAGACCTCTGAGAGAACCACTCCCACGTTCTGTAAAGCGCCACGGGCCGTGGGCCCAGGCAGCCCTGTACCGCCTGCCTGCCTTGTGGCTCAGTTTATTTCCTGGGTCTGTTTCCAGGCTGCTGGCCGAATTTGACTTCCGAACTTTTGACCCTGAAGGCGTCCTCTTCTTCGCCGGAGGCCGTTCAGACAGCACCTGGATTGTCCTGGGCCTAAGGGCCGGGCGGCTTGAGTTGCAGCTTCGGTACAACGGTGTCGGGCGCATCACCAGCAGTGGGCCAACCATCAACCATGGCATGTGGCAGACGGTAAGTGGAAGGCCAACGCTATCCCTAGCATTTGGGGCTGGGTGTGGCCCATGGGCAGGACACCTGCTCTAGTTAGCTCAGAGCCTCTGCTTCATTGGCTGAGTGTGGCTGACTCAGAAAGGGCCTCACATGAGAGCCATGCAGCTTCAGCCCAGAAGATACAAAGAAAACTGAGGATGGCCAAACCTTGTAAGACAGCAGAAGACAAGGATAACCAACTCAAAACACCCATGAGCCTGAGCCGCTGGGACCAACTCCTCCATTCATCTGCTCACAGGGAGTCTTCTGCCCTCAGCTCTGACGGCTGTCCCCACCAGAGCTGGGGTGATGCACAGTGCACACATACACACACACACACACACACACACACACACACACACATACACATACACACACACACACTGGAAACACATCCTATACTCCAGACAGTAAAACAGGCTTGGGAATTAATGTTTGGAAAAAAAAAAAAACATATGATGTTTCCTCTTAGCAATGAAGACAAAATGTCCCACTTTGTAGACAAATAAGGACCCCTGCCATCTCTCCAGTCATTAAATGCTGTCTGTTCTTCCTGACATTGAGCAATCAGTGTCTCTGTAGCAGCAGAGGGAAGGGTCCACGAGGATAGAAGCCTTGGGGAGGGGTTCCCTCTACCCAGCCATGGGGACAACCCTGGAATAGGACCCGGCAGGACAGCTGTCTGGGAACAGTCACTGTGACATGGTACTGTCTAGGTGGCAACTCACATACCCTCATCTCATGGTTCAGTAATAGAACAGCCCAGGAGGCCAAGTTCTGCCCCTTCCAGTGTTCCCTGAGCGCCATTCATAACACACTCTGCCCTTCTAAGAGATGAGGCAGGTACTAAGTGTGCTCCGTATGCGGAGCCATTCATCACCCACTCTGCCCGTCTAATAGACGGAGCAGATGCTAAGTATGTCTCCATCGTATGTGGAGTGTCTAGGGTAAGCTCCCACACAGGCTTCAAGGCTTTCCTGTGTGCCAGGTTTCTGAAGAATTTGCTTGATTATTCAACATTACTCCATCCTAGACACTGAATTGTTAGGGGGTTAGAAAATTTAAAAATACATATGCTCTTCTAACTACAGCAGTAGCATGGGGACTGCATGCTGTAGACAGCTCACGGGCTGAGCAGAGGGTGAGGCCAGAGCTGTTTAAGATTGGCTACCTCAAGGCTGAGAATATGATCAAAGGAAGGTCTGCTTCAAGAGGCATCAGGACGTGAAGCACCTTGGAAGTGGCAGAGAGGTTGTATAAGTTGAGGTTCCATAGGCCACAGAGGTAGAGCGGTCGTGGATACCACGGAGGTAGACACACCAATAGGAGATCCAGGGTGAACTGACATTCAGGCCTAGGCTGCACTGAAGAAATAGCGGAGTTTCTGCTGTAGAAATCTGGAAGCCAGTGAAGGCTGTGGGCAGGTGGAGGGAGTGACAGCTCTTCTTTAGCAATAATTATCTCATTCCCTTGGGCCATTATGGGCACCTATCCACAGTCACCTGGGCTGGCCAGGTGAACTGCCAGACCAGATAAGCAAAAAGGTGGGCCCTGTCCGAGGTGTTGAACCAGCTGACACCTCAGTAGTGGGCAAGTTAAGCACTCGCTTCTCACGTAGTGGAGAACCCGTCATTAGTAAAACAGTTTGTTCCCCCAGCACAGCGTCTGCCATCTAGACACAGTGCACACTGTGGTCACCTTGGGCACAGCCAACAGTTTGTTGTCACCCACTTTGGAATAAAAGTCTTCCAGATTGGGATTCTCTGCAATGAGGGGTTATTTTATGGATTCCAGAGTCAGTGGCACTGTTGGGTGGAAATTCGTCATCTGGATGACACTGGGTGAGAGACCGCCAGGAGCTCGATTTTCTGGTCCTGGGCCTCTGCAGCCAGGCAGCAGAAGACCCATTGCTAAATCAAATGAGATCAACTTGGGGCTTACAGTACTCACAAAGGACACAGCTGTGCTATCCTGTCCACAGCAGCCATACTGGCTGGGGTCAGAGCTGAGAGATCTGAGCTTGTTTAATCAGGGAATTTTAGCTTGGTGACAAGCCTCTACAAAAGCCAGGGTCACAGCGCCCTTCACAGTGTGGTCTGTGGTGTAGGACATGGGGCCTGGGCTGCAGCTGTTGGCTCTGTAAGGCTTCACTGGGCTGTCATCTGACACTGTGTTTGTGTCACGTGTGGTGAGAACAGTTCAAACATGAAGCTGGCATTAGGTTCAGTCTGGCCCTGACCCAGCACTCGGCAGGAGTCAGGTTCCCTTTTGTAGCCTGGAAGTCTTTCTCAGACACACTAGGCACTGAGGGCAGCTCTCTGTGCCAGTCCGCAGTGCCCAGGGTCTCTGATGTGAAGAGCATCTTACTTCGAAGAGAGAGTGAGTGAGCAGGTCTTATCTCACTTTACCCAAGACAAGTTGGACTGTGGTTAATATGCCGTGCTTGTCTTAGAGCAGGCACCATAGACGGCCGCTTCTTGTGAGGCTTGTGCCCCATCAGACACGGCTCTCGAGTTCTTTTAAACCAGAATAAGCATCACTAGGACCTTTCTGTGACTGCCTTCTCGAAAAAGCTGTGTGTTGTTTTGGCTTTAATGCCAAAGGTGTTGGGGAGCCTGGCCCTCTTCACTGGACGATCTTGCCTCCACTTTCAGATCATGAGGGGAGCCACAGTAGTGACTTCCTCTGAAGAAAGAAGGGTGTAGGGAGAACCCAGGCCATGGTTTGAGCAAGGCTTAGCTCCTAAACACGGGTGATGTGGTGTGGTCTTGTGAGGTCAGACTTCCTAGACCAAATAACTTGGACATTGCTTCCCCTGAGGTGAGGCGCCCTTGGCCCAGGAGTCACCAGCATGGTCTCATGGATCAGGCTCCTAAACATAGGTAACATGGCATGCCTGGCACTGAGGTCACAGGTAACATGGCATGCCTGGCACTGAGGTCACAGGTAACATGGCATGCCTGGCACTGAGGTCTGCTGCACTTGATCCAGGCGATACGCTATGGGGCCTTACAGAAGTGACTGTCCACTTGACTCCCCTGCGTGACCCCCTTCAGATCTCCGTGGAAGAGCTGGAGCGAAACCTTGTCATCAAGGTCAACAAAGATGCCGTAATGAAGATCGCTGTAGCTGGGGAGCTGTTCCAGCTGGAGAGAGGCTTGTATCACCTGAATCTCACCGTGGGTGGCATTCCCTTCAAGGAGAGTGACCTTGTCCAGCCGGTAAGTCCATTCCGGACACGGAGGACGCAGCTCAGGCTTAGCCGTGCCTATAGGGGTTTGCCCTCTAGCTGAGCCCAAGTCTTACAATAGCGAGGATCTCCATGCTGGCAGCCACTCACTGGACAGTAATAACTATTGATGTATTGATGTATATATGCATCAATCACTGGCCAGCTCTGCTCATGATTCTCCTTTAAGTTTCCATCTGGCTTGATAACCGAAAAAAAAAAAAAAAAAAAAAAAAAATCTATTTTGCAGTAAAGATGAAACATATTATTTGACAAAACGAATAATAAACTTTTTGGACTTATCATTTTGGGTTGCTAGCCACACCTAGATTTCTAGTGGGGGAAGCTGGGCTGGAGAGATGGCTCAGTGGTTAAGAGCACTGTCTGCTCTTCCAAAGGTCCTGAGTTCGATTCCCAACAACCACATGGTGGCTCACAGCCATCTTCAATAGGACCTAATGCCCTCTTCTGGAATGCAGGTGTACATACAGACAGAGCACTCACAAACAAAATCAATAAATCTAGTGGGGGAAGTTCTAATGTTGGGGTTTTATTTTTTGTTTTTTTCCCCCATTTTTCAAAGTCCTGTTTCTTTCTGTCCTATGCCATGCCTGGCCTTTATTCTTCATCTGTTTCTGAGCCCCGTGGTCAGAACCCTCGTTTGGGGAATGGCAACACCTGCTGCAGAAGGAAACCTGCTTGGTAGCTGTCCCAAGGGGGTGACATCCAACACACCGTCACAGATCTTCTGTGACACATAGGGTGGCCTGATTTGATGGCGTAACAGTTTGCACACAGTGAGCGTGTGGTCAGGCTGGGACTGGCGCCCCTTCCCCCGGGCTGACCTTTCCAGCTAAGCTTTGTTGGTCGGAGCAAGGGGCAAAGCACAATCACAATAAAATGCCCCCGAGTTGCACAGTCAGGTGGCAGGCACCTTGTCCCTCCACCCACAGTGACTGACCGAGCAGGTGGCTGCCTCACTGTCACGTGTGTTCCTGCCCTGCGTGGATATAGGTGTCCCGAGAGGTTTTGAAAATAGAAGAGCTCTCTTGTGAAAAACTCCCTAAAATTGTGTTTACACTATAGATTTACACACACACAAGCCAGAGGGCCCTGCCTGCAGATCCTGCAGTGCTAGGCTCGAAGCCTCTCTTGCTCTAGTCAGTCACCTGTCTTTCCAGATTAACCCTCGCCTGGATGGGTGCATGAGGAGCTGGAACTGGCTGAACGGGGAAGACAGTGCGATCCAGGAAACAGTCAAGGCAAACACAAAAATGCAGTGCTTCTCCGTGACAGAGAGGGGCTCCTTCTTCCCGGGGAATGGATTTGCCACCTACAGGCTCAACTACAGTAAGTGGGCGTCGCCCTCCCTGGGGCTAGCCGTGGTGGGACTTGTGGGCAGCTATATGCTGAAGTCTATCCTTTTAAATGCTTCCTACCTCAGTGAGTGCCAGGGACAAGCTGGTTAGACACAGGCTGGGGCAGGGCTCAGCAGGGCAGGGTCAGTAGGGCAGGGTCAGCAGGGTAGGGTCAGCAGAGCAGGGCAGGGTCAGCAGGGCAGGGTTAGCAGGGTCAGCAGGACAGGGTCAGCAGGGTCATCAGGGTCAGCAGGGCAGGGTC
>NW_022196905.1:156841433-156842170 GCF_008632895.1 Mastomys coucha | reverse complement strand
GGGCAGGGTTAGCAGGGTCAGCAGGGCAGGGTCAGCAGGGCAGGGTCAGCAGGGTCAGCAGGGTCAGCAGGGCAGGGTCAGCAGGGCAGGCAGCGCCCAGCTCCCAGGATAGCTATCTGGACTTCACACGGAGTTAGCCATGGAAGAAGTGATGGAGACATGGTGCAACGGTTAGAAGTGGATGGGCAAGCCTAGGGAGAACCTGGAAGGAAAGTCTGGCCAGCCAACCTTGACATGTCCAAACGCATATGACAGAGCTCAGAAGTGTGCCAAGCCTTTGCTGGCCGGGGACTTCACGAGGCTTATAAATCAGAGAACGTTTAGAGGAGGAAAGAGGATGTAGCATGAAGACAGGAAGGAGCTCAGCCTTTAGCACCCTTGGAAGGGGCCTGCAGCAGGCACTCAGGCCCACGGAAGGGGCCTGCAGCAGGCTCTCAGGCCCACGGGGAGATAAAGCAGGAAGGGGCTGGGAAAGTATGTCCTAGGAAGTGTGTTCTCAAGGCATGGCTGAGGAGGTGGGTACCTGAGGCCTGCAGCGCTTTGATGAATGGGCATGCCAGCGATGGAAACTGTACCCACCAGTCCTGGGCATGACCAAGGAGGCACAGGTCTGGGACTCAGCTCTTGGGTTCCTTTCCACAAGAGCCATAAACCCTTAAAATACAATAGCCACTGAAGGTCATTTGGGGCTACCCAACCTCCAGTGCTGAGAGAGGGTAACAATGCCTGGTGAGTCG
>NW_022196905.1:156828160-156841155 GCF_008632895.1 Mastomys coucha | reverse complement strand
TTTTTTTTTTTTTTTCTTGCAATCTGTGTCCATATGCACAACAAACTATTGAGAATTAACCCTGTAGATGTCATCTAGTATAGGATAAAGGACTTGATTTGATTGTGGGTGGGGAAGGGAGACCAGGCCAGCCTCAGCGTCCCCTGGTATACTATAGAGATCAGTGAGGTGGACCATGTCTGTGGCCACAACCTTGATTCACTCACAGCGGCTTCCTCTACTCCCTGGAGTTTGTGAGGTGTAGATTTAAATATCAAGACTGAGGGTTTCATCCCACCTCCTATGATCAGGACATGAAGTGTCACACAACTGTGTCAGCATCCATGTGTACTATATGGGAATGTGTTCACGAGGCTCTGGAACGCTAAGCCCAGGCACCCAGACCGCAGGCATACAGAGGGCCTGCTGGAGCGATGCCTCTCCCAGTATCTATTCTCAGTTTGCACGAGCGTGACCTCAAGTTCTCCAGCCACCTCGCATGCTGTAGAGTCTCCCGGAGCTGGCAGAGAGGAGGCTAGCCCATTGGCTGAGTGTGTGGAGGTGCTCTGAGAACTGCAGAGGGAGATGTGGGAATGAGGAGGCGGATGGCCCTTGGTGCTGGACTTGTAGCTCCCTGGATAGGTTTTTGTTATTCGGAAGACACTCGGAGAGGCTCCACCCCTCTCTGGGATATTGACTTGTTGAACCCTGCCCTGCCCTGACACTTTGAAGTGGAGAGCAGCCATACTTAGGCATCCCCAGTGCCCACAGGTTGATCGTCTACATTCAGTGCTGGAGTTCTCGACTGGAGTTCACCTGACTGACACAGGGGCACTGCTAGCACTGGTGGGGGTCAACTATGTCATCCCCCTCTCTGTGGCCCTGGTCGAGTATCACTCAACAGACATGTTGAGACACTGGCAAGGCTTGGGGTACAGCCTTGTGTGCTCCCACTTGGCTTCTTACCAGGAGGTCCCCTCCCAGAGCGTGCAAAGCTGTTGTTCCCTGTGGCACTCCGGTCCAGGCTGCCGCTCACTCTCGCCTCTCAGCCACTTGGATTGCCTTGTGATGGGCCGCTTTCATTGCAGCCCGAACATCTCTGGATGTCGGCACAGAAACCACCTGGGAAGTACAAGTTGTGGCTCGGATCCGCCCTGCCACGGACACGGGGGTGCTGCTGGCACTGGTGGGGGACGACAATGTCGTCCCCCTCTCTGTAGCCCTGGTCGACTACCACTCTACAAAGAAGCTCAAGAAGCAGGTAGGATTGAATGGGGCACGCTGACCACCGAGCAATCCCACCCTCTTTGACCTCGGTGAAAGCCCTGAGACACACCCATTTGTCCCTGGCACCAAGCAGCAAGGAAAGGCCCTCAGGCTCCACCCCTCTCTGGGATATTGACTTGTTGAACCCTGCCCTGCCCTGAAGACTCCTCCCCAGACCCAGGTCTGAGTGCACACAGAAGTGTCCCCTCTGGCTTTGGGGACAAGGTGGCCATGCGATCACACAGACACAACTGTACAGTGTGGGCAGCGAGCTTCTGCTGGACGTAAGTGTGGGGTGTCTCACAGGAAGCAGGGAGCCATACATACGAGAGTCGAATCACATCACTAGCACACTGAGATCTCCACTTCTTCCAGAACCCACGAACCTAACCATAAACTCCGATAGCCATAAACTCCGATACTGTGACGGGGTGAGGGTAGGTAAGGCCCTGGACGCAGCTGCCCCTCAGGCAGAGTCCAACTTCATTGCAGACTATGTCTGGTGGCTCCCCAAGCCAGGCAACCATATCAAGCCACTGACTCCAACTATTTGCTTATAGGAGATAAGGCTACTGAGAGACAAAAGAATACCTTCCTCTCTCTGGTGTTCCTAAGAGGGATGTGTGCCAGATGAGAGGGTTTCTACTCCATCTGCCCAGGCCGTGGAGCCCCACTTGCTACTTACACTAACCAGCCACAGGGTTAATTTCCATGATACACACCACCTAGGGGCCCAGGCTTCCTGCTGCCCGGCACCTCAACCCACCCCTAGCATGTGTGAGCAGCAGACCAAGGCAACGACTGTTTACCCCAGAGAGGGCAGGCAGAGTGTCTGATCTTTCCCCATGCTGGCACCACAGGGTGACAGCTGAAAGATGTATCCTGTTACATCCTTTTGAGAAGTCAGCTCGGGCTGGGTAGGGGTGACCCAAGCCCTCAGTTTTCCAGGGACTTCGAAAGGTTTTCTGTGTGTGGGTGTTTTGCCTGCACTGTAGGAGACCAGGAGAGGGCAGCAGATCCCCTGGAACTGGGGTCGGAGATGGTTGTGATCCATATGGATGCTGGAAGAGAACTCAAGTCCTCTCTGTAAGAGCAGCATGTACTCTAACCACTGAGCCATCTCCTCCTGCTACCTTCTGGCTGCTCCCTGCTTTGCGGTCAAAGAAACTGAGCCCAGGGGAGGAGAAGGCACAAGGGTTCCTAGACATTGTCAGAGCTAGGGTTACCATACACCCTAAGAAGGGATTAGTGTACAAAGAGCAGAGGCACAACAGGTAGCCTTCGGGGCCAGCCTCCAGGGCCAGCCTGCGGGGCCAGGCTGCGGGGCCAGCCTCGACCGGGATAGATGGGCCCCTCTCTAACCCCTTTGCTCCTGTATCCCTGGCAGTTGGTGGTCCTGGCAGTTGAGGATGTTGCCCTGGCACTGATGGAAATCAAGGTGTGCGACAGCCAGGAACACACAGTCACTGTCTCTGTGCGGGATGGTGAGGCTACCTTGGAAGTGGATGGCACTAAGGGCCAGAGTGAAGTGAGCACTGCCCAGCTGCAGGAGCGACTGGACACCCTTAAGACACATCTGCAAGGCTCTGTGCGCACCTACGTCGGAGGGCTACCAGGTAGGAGCACTCTGCCTCACACAGGAGCACTCTGCTTCACACAGGGGCTGTGGCGATGACTGTGACACAGGGTTCTGGTCACAGGAACTATCAATGCAGGTCGCCCTCATTCCTGGCTTCTGTATGAGGGTTGGAGTGAGGGTCTTACCAGTTCAGTCCTTCCTCCAGCACACATGGCTCTGAGTCATCCGTTGAAGAGTGTTGTCTGAGGGCCCAGGAGCCCAAACACAGCGGGGAGGGTTACCAGGTGATGCAAAAAAATACTGGCAGGTGTCTGTAGCTGCCCACAGTGCAGCTGGCAGTGTGGCTGCCCACCTTTATACACACCTACCAGATGCCAGCAAGGGCAGCCAATAGCATCCTGCTGGCTTACACAGGCCCACAGGTGGGACTGGAACATGGGTAGCAGGTATGCACAGGACTTGACTTTTAGCAGACAGCAGACTCTCTGCCCTGACAGGGAGGTATTTAATTTTAACCAATAAGAATCAAGGGCATGGGAACTCACAAGACACAATAGATACTCAATAGAACATCTGCAAGCATGGCTGGGGGGTTGAGGGGTGATGGTGCCTTATGCCTGTAAGGTCTGTATCCCCATGGGATGATAACAGAAAGGGGACCGCACGCCCTGAGAGAGTGCAGGCAGGGCTGGCCCTCAGTGACACGGCAGGTGGAGAGTAGTGTGTGGCCCGGATCGGGCTCCATTGACTCAGTGTTTGCTCTCACACTGCTCAGAAGTATCCGTGACTTCTGCACCCGTCATTGCGTTCTACCGTGGATGCATGACTCTGGAGGTAAACGGGAAGATCCTGGACCTGGATACGGCCTTCTACAAGCACAGTGACATCACCTCCCACTCCTGCCCACCTGTGGAGCATGCCACACCCTAGACCAAGCTGTGAGAGGTCTCTACACCTGAAGACAAAAACAAAGCAGGGTTTGGACACAGCACTGGCTCCTCTCGCATGGTCCTGCAACACTGGAGCAGGTGGGCTACTGCCCTTCTGGCTTTTTTCTTGAGATCTTTCTTTTTGCCTTGTAACATATCTGTACATAATGGGACTGGTATCAGGTCACCGGCCGCTCAGAGAGAGCTGGGTGGCCTGGTGGGAGCTGGCTGGAAGGGGCTGGCCTGGAGGGGCTGGCAGTATGCAGCAGAGCGGATGTGAAGAAAATAATTCTCTATTATTTTTATTACCACATGCTTCTTTCTGATTCTAAAATATGGAAATAAAATATTTACAGAAACCTTTTTAACCCTGTGTTGGTCACTGTCTGTCCTAGAAGATCTGCCTTGCAGGGTAAATGTGTTTTGAGAGCATTGTACCATAGGCCCCACAGCTGAATGTGCCTTTCCTGGAACCCCCAAGTCGCAGACCAGGCAGCTGTGGACCAGCTAGGAGCCTCTCCTCACATGAATGATGGCAAGAGCTAAAGCCAAGGTTCACAGTAAACTGCACACCCTCCATTTACTCTGCAAATGGAGACCAAGTTCTGCCTGGCTGTGCTGTCGGTCCCACACATAGAACCCTTCTTAAAACTGCCCCTGACAACCAGAATGTGGGGGCAGCACCTGCATAGATTCTCCCTGTTTTCCCCTATACCAGCCATTCACCTCTTGGCTGCCCCCGTTCCATTTGGTCTGTTTAAGGCTATGCACAGAGCCGAGAGAGCTAACCCTCCCCAGGCTACAGGACTCACAGGAACACGGTGGCTTGCTTGCTCAGTGTCTCCGAGCTGCAGTTTGAGACTGATTCTCTCTAACCCTAGCACCCTGTAGTCTCTGGTGAAGACAGGACAGGAACAACATTGTTGAACACAGCTCCCAGAAGTACAGTCCTGCCCAGGAGCCTGAGCCTGCCCTTTGTCCTCAGGCAGCCTCAGAAGCCTACAGCCCTCTTGAGGTCAGCTCTGTCTTCAGCTGGTGAGGCCGCATCCCCCTAGACCTTCGATGGTTTTCCCTTGCGTTGGAGGCAACTCTGGAATGTTTTCGTGGAATGTTCTTGCGAACGTCCTCCCACCGCCCCCAATACCCTCCAGGTCATGGGGGCAAGAACAGAGTAGCACATACGCTGGTTTGGAACGAGACCACACAGACACGCAGGGAGCGGGGCACATACTTGGCATTCCTTATCTGCCTTGGGGAGGCACCCCTGTGGGAAGAGCACAGACACCTCTCTTCTCTGATAGTACATCCCCAGCCTCAGCTGGCACCAAGCCTTAAACCAAAGAAAGCCAGAATACAGCTGCCAGCTGCCTACCACAGGCATCGCTCTTCCCCAAGTCCAGCTGCCTACCAGGGCATCGCTCTTCCCCAAGTCCAGGTGACTAAACCACAGGCATCTCTCTTCCCCAAGTCCAGGTGGCCAAACTGCGGAGCCCCAGGGGGAGCAACAAGAACTTTTGAGGAGGGATGATACAGACTTTGAAGGGCAGAGTAGACCCAATTGTGTGGTCTTTGTGGTCTGAATTGGTTACAAAGTTGTCTCTTTTTCATCTCCTTTGAGCTGTAGTCATTGTATCCTTGAAGTTGCTTTCTTGGGCCTGGGGCTCTCCGGTGCACACAGGACCTTAGTGCTGCATCCTCCCCTGGGCTCCATTATAGCCCTCTCTCCATTACACCCCTCTCGCAGATCCTCTGATAAATATGTCTCCAGGTTTTCCCAAATGTGCCCAGGGCAAAGTCACCTTTTAGGAACCACTGCTGCAGGGCAGAGCATTTTACTGTATTTCCCACACACGAAGCCTGTAGATCATACATTGAAACGAAGGCTAAGTGCTCTCACTGGAAGATACTGGAGACACCCAGGATCACAGGGTCCCTGTCCAGAATAGGCAATGACTTCTTACAGGTAGAGGGACCAACCAAGAGAGAAGCAAGTATGGAGCCAAGCAGGCCCAGTAGAACAGTCTCTGCTGATCACAAAGGACATGCACACAGAGGCATGCCTGAGGCCCGATGTCATCCATTGCCACACCATTGTTATTGGGTCTTAACAGAGCTATTGTGGCTCTGTGACCCATAGGGAAGATGGTACAAGTGGAACCCCAATTCAAACAGGTTGATCCAGTAAGGTGAAGGAGCTCGGCTCAGTGTCTCTCACCTGTGGAGCATGGTCCACTCCATACTTGCCCCACACACTCTCATGAGAGCAATAAGTGGGTACCATAGCACAGACCCAGAAACAACCCCATCTCCCATCAACCCAAAAGCAGCTGCAACTGATAGATTTGATGACAAAATGAATGGCAAATCTCACCGCCCAGAGCAGAAGCCAAGCACAGGGCAGCATTCGAAGAGGCAAAGCCACGGAGGGATGAGCCACTGAACATGCAGGCTCCAGCTGGCTTCCCAGCCTCACCCACACAAAGGCAAGGACACTGTCGGCCATCTGGCCACACTGTAGATTAGTGTGGGTTGGTGGGGGCTGCTCTGGAGACCGGGGTGCAGGGTCTTACATTCTCTGTGGCTGGAATGAGGAGGGCAGACATTTTTGTGGCAGGGAGCAAGACGATTGACCTTGGGAGTTCAATGTTTCTTAATAGTTCTTGGCTCCAGTGGGCATGGGCTCTATACCCAGACATGCAGTTTATGTTGGTCTGCAAAGGCCCTAGGGCCAGCTTAATGATGTTCAGAGGTAGAGCCCCTTGGGCCCAGAACACAGGGTTACTGAATGCAAAACTAGGGAGACATAATATAAAAACAGCTAGGGAGAGGGTGTGAGACCCTGTACCCGGAGGCACCATGCCTTACAGATCCTTGCTTTCCGCAGCCTCCAGAACTTGGGTCTTCTCTATACAATCACTACCCAGCCGAAGCAACCTTTGTCCCAGTCCTGGTGAGGAGAAAGCAGCCTACTGTGTGCATCTTCATGGAGGATACCTCTCTGTGCCTCTGGACACCCTCATCTTCCTGAACCTCACTCCCACAAGGAACAGGAATCTGGCCATTGCTGTGGAGGATCCTCCCTGGCCAGCACTCTAGCATGTCCCTTTGAGAGTTGCTAACTGTGCACTCTGGATAGATGCCAAGGCAAGAGACAGAGCCAACTGACCCCTGACCCCGTTGAAGAGCAGTACCCAAGGTCCCCTCCAAAGTCCAGAGAGGGTTTTGGCCTGTTGCCCCAAGTGCAACTCCAAGGAGAATTTCACAACGGCCCTTGAAACTGTGGTCCTGGGAAATATTAAATATCTTAGTACTTACAGTGGTGTAAATATAAGTTGGCAGATTATTATTGATATTGATCCAGGGCCCTAGGGAGGCTGAGGCCAGGCTCCTGGAGGGTGTAGGAAAACAAGACTGGGCTGGATCCAAGGTCAGTCAGCATCAAACAGAAACCAAGACCCTCTCATCCTCTGGCTCCAAGGCCAAACTCAATAATAAGGGTCGTGCATAGTTAGCAGTCCTTGAACCAGTGGCTGTCTCAGCACTTCAGGGACCAGTGGGCGGGCCTTGGGTTTGCAGCACAGCTTCTGCAGAATCAGGCCTATCACCTCCCTGCGGTGTTTCTGTTTAGAAAACCTCTTCTAGCCTGCTTTGGTAAGCTGTTCTGTTGGACAGAGTGGCCTTGGCCAGCAGGGGGCGCAGGAGCACATCTTCGCAGATCCTCCACCCCAAATTGCTAGTTCTGGACCTTAGAGAGGGAAACGCAGACTGTGTGGCCAACACAACAGCTAATCAATGACTAAACCAGTGGCCACAAACCAACGGGAAAAGCAAGTGTGAGATCTGAGTCTACCAAAAGAGAGAGCTTGCACAGAGGCAGAACTCAACGTTTGTTTCTTTCCCATCAGAAAAGTAGAGCTCAGGGGTTCAGGCAGTCCCTTCTCAGAGACATGCTCACAGAAGTCTGTCAACCTGTAACGCATTTCCTGAAAGAAATGCCTGGCTACCTTCTTCTTGCTGGGCGATAGTGACTGATAACTAGCCATGACCACGGTAAGGGTGAAACGGAGCTGTGAGGGATGCGGATGCAGAGAAGCCCTTCCAGATGAGGAGTCTGGCTGGGGTCTAGCGCGGTTTGCTGCTGGTCTTCATGTAGGGAGAGGCGGCGGACGGCAGAGGTGGTGTGGGGCCAGTCAGCTAGCTAGCTCTGCTCCTGCCTCTGGTCCTGGCCTGTGCTTGAGAGGGTGTGCCCCAGGGAAGGGCACAGCTTTGCGACGCTTTCTGAATTCTCTACGAGGCTGGCTGCAAAAGCGGGCTTTCTATATGTGGCTTTATTATTTTCATTATATTTTGGGAAAACTCCAAACCACGTTACTTTTTAGTCTACGACCTCCTCCGTGTCAGGGTGCGTAGGGGGGAGGCTTCTCCCCTGGGAGGAAGTAGGCCGGTGTGCAGGGTGAAGGAGCAAGGGAATGCCCACGGCTGGAGTGGCACTGGGAGGGAGACTCTGTGTCCTCAGGCAGAGAGAGGTCAGCAGAGGCCGGCGGGGCACTGGAGGGCTGCAATTAAACAGAGAGGTGTCCTCAATCAGCAGATGGGGGAACTCAGCTACACTGTCCAGAACATATACCAGCACCACCTTGACCCAGCATCCTACCACACCAGGAGCCACGGGCTCATCCGGCCTCTTAGGAAGCCTCTCAACCCTAGAGCGGCCAAGAGAGGTCACGTGTCAGCCTGGACGGCGCCTGATTGGTACAGACCTGGCTTCTAAAGCTGTTGGAGACACAGGAAGGTCTCCAAACTCCTGGCTTGGCTGTCCTGCTTGGCCCAGTCAGTTTTCACTAGCACTGACTAGAAGATCCAGAGACAACCTAGAGCCAGGACCTTGGCACTCAGTAAAGACAGCAAGGCCATTAACATTCCCAACACTGCACGGTGGTTATTATGGTAGTGGCCAACTAGGGTCAGCCATAGTCTAGAAGTTTAAGGAAGGTATTTTTCAGATGTAATTAACATTTAATCAGTGACTTTGTGTAAGCTGGTACCTTCCATATTGTTGGGGCACCTAGTCCAATCAGTTGCAGACCTTGAGACAGAAGCAGAGACTCTCAAGGAGAAAGAAACTCTTGCCCAAGTGTGACCATGGGTTAAGTCCCAACAGTGCTTCCTTGGTCCTGAGGACAGTGGACCACTGGGCTGGAATGGCACTGGCTGATCTTCCAGAGGTCCTGAGTTCAAGTCCCAGCAACCACATGGTGGCTCACAACCATCTGTAATGAGATCTGAGGCCCTCTTCTGACATGCAAATGTACATTCAGGCAGAATGCTGTACATAGTAAATAAATTTTTTAAAACAATAAAAACAAATTTCTCTCTATATTTGCTGGGGTTGTATCTCTGACACCCCAATATATACTCCAAAATCAAAGATGAGTTAATATGAGGAGGGAAATTTGGGGGACAGCACTGGTCTGAAGTAAATCTTTTCTAGTATTTTCTTTTTCCTTTTCCCTTCTTAAGTACCAGAAGTTTAAAGCTCAAAATCGATATTTCAATAAAGTGAATTTTTAAAGTGATTCCTGTGTGCTCTATAACACCCACCCCTCTGGCTGCATCTGATTCTCATGAGCAACCAGCTAGCCATGTCTTCCTGATGCTGGAGTCAGGATCTGGCAGGGTGTCCATTCCAAAGCCACTTCCCCCCAAAGAAAGAAGACTAGAAGCTGAGACTGTCTTCCTGACTGGAGAAAATGTCACAAAAAGGCCCCACTGTTGGCTCTTGACTCTTATTTCTCCCTGAGTCTGTGTGCACATCCTTACGAGCACAGGGGCAGTGCACTCCTGGAGATCGTCCTCTTAGGTCTACTAGGATGGGCTTCTCGCACTGACCACTCTATTTTCTGAAAATAGGCAGGTGCACAAGCCGTGGAACAAGCCCTTATAAACCTCAGGATAAACCTCTAGGAACCACAGGATAAACCACCAGGAACCACAGGATAAACCACCAGGAACCACAGGATAAACCACCAGGAACCTCAGGATAAACCACCAGGAACCACAGGATAAACCACCAGGAACCTCAGGATAAACTACCAGGAACCACAGAATAAACCACCAGGAATCTCAGGATAAGCCACCAGGAACCACAGGATAAACCACCAGGAACCTCAGGATAAACCACCAGGAACCACAGGATAAACTACCAGGAACCTCAGGATAAACCACCAGGAACCACAAGATAAACCACCAGGAACCTCAGGATAAACCACCAGGAACCACAGGATAAGCCACGAGGAACCACAGGATGAACCACCAGGAACCACAGGATACACCACCAGGAACCTCAGGATAAACCACGAGGAACCACAGGATACACCACCAGGAAACTCAGGATAAACCACCAGGAACCACAGGATAAGCCACGAGGAACCACAGGATGAACCACCAGGAACCACAGGATACACCACCAGGAAACTCAGGATAAACCACCAGGGACCACAGAGCCAACCCCTGGAAAAGCTGGATGAAAGCACCTCACTAAGCAAGGCCCTATGAAGGCAGTTCCTGCTGGCACAGAGTGGACAGGACTGCTGCCCCAGAACTGCCATTCAAGCATAACTGCTGTCATGCTGGGCAAGCTGCTGGGTTAGGCACAGGCCCCTTCAACATTTTGGGTTCTTTGTTTGTTTACTATCTTTACAAAACACCCTCATTAGCCATCTCACACCCTTCTATTATGCAAGGATGTTTGCTGGCTGCTAGTGACTTCAACAGGACACTTAAAATATCTCCTTCTGCCTCTGTTGGCCAGTGGAGACAGCACTCGTTCCATTGTTCCAGGGAACACACGGCTTATCCGTGTTTCCACAGAAATCTGACCACTAAACATATGGGCAATTATACTCTCACACATGCCACCATGAAGAGCTGCTCGAGCCCAGAGGGCGGGGTCTCTCTCGGTCCAGAGGGCGGGGTCTCCGCCCAGAGGGCGGGATCTCAACCTTCCTCTAGGAGGAAGAGAAGCCTCCATTCTGCAAACACAAAGATTCCGGAAGGTAGGAGAAGAGTAAGCGTCCATGGAACTTGGCAGGTCATCTTCTAGGTTCCCAAAAGTGTATCTATGGTGAAGGACTGTCTCTTATGTGCCGCCAAGGGGGTATTTGTCCTTTTCCATGTGGAACAGGGAAACACCCAGGAGCGCAGGCCGGCAGTTTTCCACAGCTGTCCATTCTTCCTTAGGCCAGGCCTTCGAGACCGGGAGGCAGGAAGGCACCAGGATAGACATGAGGCAGGAGGAAATGGAACCACACCTTCCTCATTCATAGCCATCCCCTGTGGAGCATCGCGTGTCCTGAAAGAAGCCACTGCCTGCACTGGCTGTGCTCTGGAATCGTGGTCTTGGCATCTATGGGATTTCGTGGGTCTCTGTGTCCAAAGGGTCTCTGTGTCCAAAGGCAGCCAGAGCAGCTAAGGGAACCCTATCAGGGCTACCAAGAGACAGTCCTAACAGTCTCGCCTAAGGACTTGACAAAAGGCCAGGAGAGCAGAGCAGGGTTTCAGGATGAGCTACAGCCTGATAGCATCCTTCCTGGGATGGAGACCAAGGAAACCCTTCTCAAAGCCAACACAGAAGTTCCATCCAAAGGCAGAGACCTTAGAGCTGCAGCTGCTTCTGCTGGTGCCGCCTGCTTAGCTGTCCTTGGAGTCACCACCAGGACCACCTCATTCCCTGACCCCAGACATAGCTGCTTCCAATGCCCAGAGAGGGAGATTCAGTCCCAAACCAGACATTATCCCAAAGGGCCTTATGTTCCCTGATTAGGGAATCCCTGTAGCTCCAGTGGAGGAAGGTCCAGTTCCCCTTTGGGAAGCCCCACTAGCACAGCCTGGGGGTGTCACACTGAGAAACCAGACCCACTCCCCCACATTGCAATTAACCACCACAGCATCTCTTCCCCAGAGCCCAAAGGACCCAAACAGTCCAGGGATTACTGCCCCAGCTTCATCTCTAGGCAATCAGAGGAAGCTGAGGTACAGAGAAGAGGGACCTGCCCTTGCAGGGATGGAACAGTAACCTCACTCTGAGTCCAGGGTACCAGTGATCCCTGGAAAACAGAATGAAGCTATACTTTAGGGTCCCAGACACTGAGGGTGCCCACGCCTTCTTCCAGCTCTGTGTGCTGTCAGCCCCCACTCCACAAATATGGACCCCGATGATCACAAGACTCACAAGTGCTGCTCACACCTGGTCACCATTTTGGGTCAGTCCTAGGACTTTGGCAAGATGACCCTCCAAGATGGTCAGAGCTGGACATTCATGTCCTCCCCAAACTGTCATTTTGCTTGGCAAGGCCTCGTACTTCATGTTAGTATGGCTCACTAGACAGAGGTCTCCTGGGGGATACCTGAGGACCTGTGACTTCAAAACAAATGATTTCACCCCGTTCACCAGGCCCACAGGTCAAAGAGACTCAATTCAACCTAGGGTGATGACGGAGCTTTACTTAGCACAGCTCTGGGAGTCACATAACTGCTTCTGCCAGTGCCGTAAGACAAGCCACCTACCAGGTAGGCTGCATGAGCAGGCATCGTCCCACTTAGAAAGGTTTGTCTAGACCTGATATCTCAGTCTCCCCACAGGAGATACTGGGCAACGTTTACAGATGATTCATTTGTCACAACTAGGGGTCTCTACAGGACATAACGTAGAGCTAGCTAGGACACGAGCCAGGAAGGTCCCAGCCCCACGAATCCACAATGGCAAGTCCAAGTCAGTACAGCAGCACTGGACAACAGGGGCCATTTTACCCATGGCCCGCAGAGCTTCACAGGACACAAACAAACCAAAGCCAAGGGTGGAAACAGGAGAAGCAAAGCCCTGTTCAAACAGGATCTTCTTCAGACCACCCCCCATGAGGTTCTCAGGGTCTGTAGCACTGGGCACACGAGCCCTACAGGGTTGGCACCCTTGTAGATAAATTTCAGCAGATGTTGGCAAGCATCTGGCTCTACATGGAACACTCACTGGCATACAAGTATTCAGAACCCAGGGAGCTGTTGCCATCTTAAGTCCCCCTTGCCAGTATGATAACTAAAGTAAACAGCTACTGAAATAACTCCATAAAGCCTCAAAAACAACATGACCCAGCCCATAATGATCTCCTTCCCCGTTATTACATCTACATCTATCTACATCTACATCTACATCTACATCTACATCTACATCTACATCTATCTACATC
>NW_022196905.1:156816645-156828075 GCF_008632895.1 Mastomys coucha | reverse complement strand
CTACATCTACATCTACATCTACATCTACATCTATCTACATCTACATCTACATCTACATCTACATCTACGGCTACGGCTACGGCTACGGCTACGGCTACAGCTATATCAGTCCATCCATCTCTGCCCAAGCCCTACCCTGCCTACTCGGAAGCCCACAGAAATAAGCACTCATGTCACAGCATGCTTACCTGGAGTGGCAGAGGGTAGGAGGAACAGGTTGGCACACTCATAGATGGAGGGCACAGGCCGGTGTAGGCTAGGATCTGCTGGGCAGGGTTGTAGAGGATCTGAGGTGGCGGCGATGGGCCATAGGCCAGCTGAGACAGAGGGACCTGTGAAGAGAGGCGGGGCCATGACCACCCGACCCTCACAGCCACTCAAAGTAGTATTCAGACCTGTAGCCTGGCCTTCTGGGGAGCCCTAACCCAGTCGACAAAGAGTAGGCCAATCTTCTCTTCATGACTTTACAGAAAGACCCAGCTTCCTTTACACAGGGTCTCTAGATTAGAGTCCCCACCTGGAGCTGCCACCGGAAGAGGCAGCCTGGTAGATCCCAGGGACTAGACTGTGGGAATTCGGGACCTGCCAAGACATCCCCTAAATTTTCCTAGCAACAAGAAACCTGAGAAGAAAGAGTTGAGCAGTGGTCCTGGAGTGCTGCTGAAAGGCGCAACCAACAGTTGACACCCCCGGGACCATAGGACGAGCAACACAAGGATGGCCCAGCGCAACCAACAGCTGACACCCCTGGGACCATAGGACGAGCAACACAAGGATGGCCCAGCGCAACCAACAGCTGACACCCCTGGGACCATAGGACGAGCAACACAAGGATGGCCCAGGTTTTACAGCCCTGTGGACTTGGAAGGGTTTGCCATGGTCCCTGAGAAGACAGAAGGAAAGTTGTACCCAGTGATGTAAGGACGGCGGGCTAGGACTCAAGGGTGGATTCAGTAGGGCTGGCTCAGAGAGAAGTAGTTAGGGGCGAATTTCAGCTTTCTCATTCAGTTTGTTAAGATGGAGTCCAAGCCCTACCCAGAACCACCATGCCCAGGCAACCATGAATCCCACAGTAACAGAGTGAAGTTTTGTTCTTAGATGGCAACAAGTTCTTCCTGCCTAAGAGGGTAGGAGAAGATTCACCCAGTGGGTTGTCAAGTGCCGTTTCCAGAACCAGTAATTGGTAGTCCTCGCTGCCACCGACATGCGGATGACTTGGGAGTTTGGGTTCTCCTTTATTGAGAGAGTCACTGAGCTCTCCTGAAGGGGAAGGCCCTGAACTCTGGGCTACAACTGACTGGCTGGAAACACAGGAAGACACCACTCACCATGTCCTTGAAGGCCCCTAGGACTGCAGCTGTGGTAATGCCCAGGCACAGGCCCAACACATTCAGCACTGTGGATACCCAGAGCAGCCGGTACAGGTGCACCACGTCCTGGCAGCTACGCACACCCACAAACTCATAGTAGGCAGGTGAGGGCTCTGTGCTGTAGGAGGGAGAATATAGTGACTGCCCTCATTGCTAGATCACGGCCAGGTGACAGACTGTGCCACAAACCCAGGGCTCCCAGTGCCCGAGGCCTCTGGCTCTTCTAGTGCTGGTCTCCTCTTACACAGGTGAAAACATCTCAAACAAGTTAGAGACTTCTGCTTCCCTGGGGAATCATCTGCCTTTGGTGGGGCCGGCCAGGGAGGCTCCACAGGGCTTCACAGTGAGACGTAAAATGGACACAGGTGGGGCCCTTAATAGCCAACTGGGATGGTGGCTGATCTACCCCTCACGCCAGGACAATAAGCAAATATTTTTGTGTTTTCATTCTCTATGTGTATCACAACAAAAAGCTGTAGGTGGGTCTCAGCCCTGAGCTGGAGCGGAGCAGTGCACAGCTGGAATGTGTGGTTGCTACCTGGTGGCCAGCTGCCGCAAGGTGTGTGGTCCTCCCTGGGGTACTTGTACACACTGCGCCCTTGGGTGGAAACCCAAGCACCCCGAGGACCCACCATGACGATGCCGAAACTAGGTCCAGACGGAAGCAGCAGGGAATGCAAGTGGATACAGGAAGGGAGAAATAGGAGCCTCTCCATCTCGCAGACAGATGTCCTGGGCAGGGTCTTCCTTGTGCTCATGCACATGCATGTGTGTGTTTACGTGCTGAGCGTGTTTACATGTATGCACAGACTCCTGATGCAGCCTTACCTCCCACAGGCATAGAGGTCACAGCAGTAGCAGGTGTTGCTTCTGATCTTCAGCTGGCACCTTCCATTCAAAGAGTAGCAGGTGACCTGGGGTAGAGTAACAGGCAGGTTCATACCTTATCCTACACAGACAGTCGGCAGCCTTCTCCTGCCCAAGAACAGGGCTGCATTGGCAGGACCTTCACTGACGCATGGCAGGGTGGGACATGGTGGGGCTGGTAGGGTGAGGAAGGGCAAGACTAGGCAGGGTAGGACAAAATGGGACTGGATAGGACAGAACTAAGAAGATCAGAGCAGAAGTGGGCAAGGCAGGGCGGGCAGAATCTCACCCCATCCCCCACAGTATATAAACAGCTTTTTTCTGGAATGCCCAGCACATATATCTTCAATCTTCTGCCAGTCCAAAGACCCCAGAACACATTAATAAGAGAACCCATTTGCCTTCCTGATTCCTGCCTCACCCTGGCATGGGCACTCAGTGTGAGCAGCGTTCTTTAGCTGAGCCAACAAATCTCCACAGCACTGGTGTAGAGCATCCCCACTGAGCCACACTGCCAGTGCCCACCTGGGCTGGTCTAGCGGGTCAGCTGCTGTGTGCACTTGCTCTTCCTGGCATCTCACTCAAGGGTGAGGTCATACTACAGCTGCCCCAGCCCAGAGAGCCAGAGAATCCCTTGAACACTGCACATGTGTTACCCCAGCGTTTTGTGGCAGTGATTAAGTTAGTGAAAATGCTAATGGGAATGCTAATTGACCACACAGGACGGGGGAGCTGAATCCTAACACTGTGCTAACACTGTGTCAAAGAGCAAAGTGTGCAGCTGTGATTCCAAAGAGAACCCCAGGCATTGAAGTCTCAAGGCTAGCTCCCAATGCCTCGATAGCAGAAGATCTGTGTGAATTAATACAGCCATTTTAACCAGGCACAGGCGGGGGATGTGGAAGGCACGCTTGCCAAAGGGACTCACCTCTGTCTGATAGACGTCATACAAGTACCCAGCCCCACTGGAGTAAAACTGGCATCTTCCTGCGCTGAGAGGCCTTGGTTCCTAAACAAATAAATGCAGATGGATGGCCATTTCAGACTTGCCCTCCATGGACTGGAGCAGAACTGAGGCCACACGAGTTATTGCTTCCACAGCAACTGTGGTGCCCACAGGAGAAAGGCTCACAGATACCCTCCATCCATTTGCTGGGCAGACATTGGCACAAGGTCAAGGGGCATGCTGCTGAGTGGGCCAGGGGTGTTCTACACCTCACCAGGGGCACCAGGCTCTGTCTTTCTAAAAGCAAAGCAAATTTCTTCTTCTAGGAAGAGACAAGGAAGATTTGGAAGTGATTCATTCATCTGTCCAAAGTACCCATATATCCAAGTCAGTCATTCACCTATGCATCCAGTCATCTAATCATCCATGCATCCATTCAGTCATCCATGCATCCAGGCATTCAGTCAGTCATGCATCCATTCAATCACCCATGCATCCAGCCATTCAGTCACCCATGCATCCATTCATTTAATCACCCATGCATCTATTCATTTAATCACCCATGCACCCATTCATTTAATCACCCATGCATCCAGGAATTCAGTCACCTATGCATCTAGTCATTCAATCAGCCATGCATCCAGGCATTCAGTCACCTATGCATCTAGTCATTCAATCAGCTATGCATCTAGTCATTCAGTCAGCCATGCATCCAGACATTCAGTCACCTATGCATCTAGTCATTCAATCATCTACGTATCCAGTCACCAATCACCTATACATCCGATCTCTTAATCACCTACATTCAGCCATTCAACCACCTATGCATCCAGGCATTCAGTCATCTATACATCCAGGCATTCAGTCATCCATGCATCCAGGCATTCAGTCATCCATGCATCCAGGCATTCAACCACCTATGCATCCATCCATTCACTCATCCATGCATCCTTATGCATGCCCCACCACTTGACATCAGCTCATCAATGTCTTAGCTCACCATGTTCCCACCTTTGTGTTTCCAGCATTCATGGAACTGACATAGTGTTGAACCATGAGGAAGCCAAGGTAAGCTAGAGCTCTGTAGGTGAGTGAAGGGGGCAGACTAACGAGTAGGCAGTTGCTAAAGCAAAAGATGGACAGTAGGTCCTGGGACTTGTAAAGTGCCATAAAGTCATACAATCTATAAATGCTCCTTTGGGTTCATTACTATGTATCATGACATTTCTCAAAGCACATGTCTGACCTAAGAGGAGTCTAGAAACCACCAGTAATGCTGGCAGCAGACAAAGACATGAGAACCAGACTGCACAGAGCATAGCACCTGAGTGCCAGGCTAGGTATGGATGGGTTCAATGGGAGGCATTGGCCCTAGGTGGTGCATGATGGGAACAGGTGGGATAGTGGTACAGGAGGCTACAGTTGGGGCTTGAGAGCTGCTCACACACTCTGAGGATGCTTCAGGGATGTCAGACTTACTTGGCTTCCACCACAGAATGGCAAGACCCAGATCCTTCCCCAGGGGACATTTCAGGGAGAGATGATGGTGATGATGTAAAGTGGGAATGGAGTCTTCACACCATCTTCCCATGCGATGGCAGCTTGGTGTGTATCTGCATGATACCAGTGGTCTCCGAGGGTGGACCTCAATGAGTCACCAACACGCTGGCCACCCACCCACAGAACTGTAACTGACCACAGGACACCAGGGGTCTAGGCCTTCAGGTGACCAGATGATGCTGTGGTTTGGAGCCCAGCTGGCACTGCGCATGTGGACTCTGCCAAACTCTCAACTACAGTGGCCACTCTTCAGAGGCCCAAGACTAACCTGTCAGGCCACATAAGCAGGTGTATCAGGATGCGTATAATTGGTGGGCATAGATAGATGGGCATGCTCAGACAAATGCCTCCTAGGTTCTTCTCTTCAATGAAGCCAGAAAGGGCGAGTGAGGTCTTCTCCCGCCTGTGGCACAGACAGGAGACTGTACCTGAAAGGGCGAGTGAGGTCCTCTCCTGCCTGTGGCACAGACAGGAGACTGTACCTGAAAGGGCGAGTGAGGTCCTCTCCCGCCTGTGGCACAGACAGGAGACTGTGCCTGAAGACAGGAGTCTTTGGAAGGTGATTTCTCTCAGCCAAATGCTGAAGAGCTGCGAGGGAAAACCATACTCTATCCAGGGACAGAACCTCAAGGCAAGGCTGGCACAGTCTCTAGGGAGCACTGAAGTCTATATGGAGATTGCCAGATGCCTAAACACCCAACTGCAGACACTGGGGGAGCTACACACACTTGTACACTCATACACGTGTGTTCGTACATCTAAATACACTTGCACAGAATTTCCGCCAGGTTAAAATGGTGCATATGAAGTCACGCCACTATGTCACAACAGTGTTCCTCATACCTCATGCCATACCATATACACGATATGAGCACATCATGCCATATCATGCTACATTCATCTCCTGTGTCACGGGGCATCGTATCACGCCACACCATGGCATAGTACATATTCAAATCACATTGTACATACGTTCCACTGCATATCACAACATGTTGTATCACAGCATGTCCTCAACATCACTGTGCATATATTATCTTCCAGCCACCGTATCACAGTGCACACATGTTCTACTGTGCCTTTCATATTGTGCCACATCATTCACATCACAGCACACAACACAACCTAGTTTGTCATGTGACGTACTGGATGTACTTGTTTCTGAATTGCTTCTGTCTCCTTTCCTAGGTCAGAACCCTGGCTGCTTCATCACTTGCCTATGGTACCTAGGGGCCTGCCTGACCCTGCAGTGGTTAAACAGGTGAATAAACGTGGCTATTCACTGTGGGGGCAAAGTTCAGATTGGCTACTGATAATGAAACGCAGACACAAGCAGTGTCATTGTCATTGTCATCTCCTTATCCTCCTCCTCCTCCTCTTCTTTTCCTCCTTTTCCTTCTTCTCCTTCTCCTTCTCCTCTTCCTCCTCCTCCTCTTCTTCTTCCCCCTCTCCCTCCTCCTTCTCCTTCTTCTCCTTCTCCTCCTCCTGTTGCTTCTTCTATTCATAATTACATCACTAGTAGGACTCTCTACATCCTCTTAAAGTCCTTTTATAGATAAAGAAGTTTCTATTCTTTAGACATAGCCCCACATTAAGCAACAATCTTTGAAGAGAGACCATGAAACTGTGAACAAACACAAGAGCAGAATCTGAGATTTCATGGTGTGTTAAGTGTGGTGAAAGGCTAAGGACTGCCCCCCGGACACAAAGCTCTGGAGCTGAGGACTGGGCCAAGAGTTCCCTAGTGCTGGGGCTGGGGTGGGTACTGAAATGATGAAGGATGTTAGCATTTGCTGTGTGACGTGTATGTTTCCATCTGCTGCTGTGTCTGCTGTATATGGTGTGTGATGTCTGTGCTTGCTAGGTGTGGTATATTTGTACTTACTGTGTGTGGCTGTGCGTGTTTCTACCTGCTATATATGGTTATGTGTGTGTGTGCTGTGTGTGGTGTATGTTTGTGCCTGCTGTGTAAGGTGGGTGTTTGCATCTAATGTGTGTGGTTGTATTTGTGTCTTCTGTGTGTGCTATGTGTTTGTGCTTGCCATGCCTATGTGGCCTGTGGGAGGCAGAGGACTCGGGTTGCTGGGGCCAGACTCAGCAAGAGGACAACAATGACAGCTCACCTGGAGCCTGTGTGAAGATGTCAGAGCCGCGTTGTGTGACTGAGATGTTTTTCACATGGACACGGAGCCCTAGAGACAGACTGTGGGCCATTACTCACAGGGCAGTACTCACAATGTGCCGTGCTGCAAACACGCCGTCGACTATGGCACAGCAGAATGCGGCCACCACCCCAAAGCTGAGGAACACAATGGCCGCCACCAACTAGGAGAAGATGACAGAGACGTGTGGAGTCTCAACCCAAAGAAACCCAGCCTCGAACACAGTCAGAGCCCAAGTGGAGTTGACGGCCAGACAGACCATCACTGATTTACTTCCATCTACCAGTGGCTCAGCCCCAAGGGGTGCATGCAGCCACATACTCACCCATGTGGTGCACTCTGTGGGATCTGTACCATGAGACCAACCGAGCACCCTCACCTCCGCACACCCACCTGCACCGTGCTCCCCTTTTCATACACACATGTGTACTTGCCCTAGGCCTCTAACATAACTAGATTAATTCTGCACCAACTAAGCCTGCAGGACCCAGCGTCACATCTGGCCACACACTACCCAGTACCTGCCCATGATGTTTAAACTGCTGCTATAGAGATTGGAAAGGCTATGTCCATTGACAAATGGGTGATCTTCTAGGATAAAGTCCTTGGACATGTGTTATAACCCAGTTCTTCAGCATGCAGCATATTTAGGCTCTTTGCATTTTAGAATTCTGAGACGGAATACTACACTGCCCCTACAAATACACCTAGCCACTGGCCATAGAATGTCTACTTCCTTGTCTACTTCCTTGTATCCACAATGACATGAAATTGGTGCTTTAAAATGTTTGCCTGAATTTACATTTCTAATTATTAATTATTTCTATTTACATTTCTCTGATTACTAAGAAGGCTGAAAACGTTCTTATAGTTGTTGACCACATTTATCTTCAGTTTTTCTTGTGACACAGTTCCAGACTGACCAAACAAGCAGGCACACTAATTTGTGTATTTTTGGACAGGGGTGTGATAGTGAACTGGGTCTCAGAGCTCAGGAGGAAGGGACAGAAGGATCATGAGTTCAAAGCAGCCTCAGTTACACATTGAGATCCTGCTCAGAAAAACCAACCTGCATTTCCTGCCTGATCGCCCATGAGCGTTCACATCCCTGAAAACCCATGTGTGAGCGCTCTCCTTATCTGTGGCTCCTCTCCAAACAAGTGACATCTGTCCAAGTATATGGGCGTGGTGCTCAGTCTCGGGAGATACATAAAGTCATCAGGACTGCCAGCCACAGAGAAGAAAGGAGGGGGCAACCATCAAGAAGAAGCAAGCAAAGGCAAGGGATGGTGGTACACATCTGTCTTAGTCAGGGTTTCTATTCCTGCACAAACATCATGACCAAGAAGCAAGTCGGGGAGGAGAAGGTTTATTTAGCTTACTTCCACATGGCTGTTGATCACCAGAGGAAGTCAGGACTGGAACTCAAGCAGGTCAGGAAGCAGGAGCTGACACAGAGGCCATGGAGGGATGTTACTTACTGGCTTGCTTTCCCTGGCTTGCTCAGCCTGCTCTCTTATAGAACCCAAGACTTCCAGCCCAGGGATGGCACCACCCACAAGGGGCCCTACGCCCTTGATCACTAATTGAGAAAATGCTCCACAGCTTGATCTCATGGAGGCACTTCCCCAACTGAAGCTCCCTTCTCTGTGATAACTCCAGCCTGTGTCAAGTTGACACACAAAACCAGCCAGTACAACATCTATGATCCCAGCACTTGGGAGGCAGAAGGTGATGGATCTCCGTGAAGTCAGGGCCAGACTGGTCTACATCGTGAGTTTAGGATTAGACTGAGTTAAACAATAAGGCCCTGTCTCAAAAAGGAAAGACAGGCAGCCAGACAGAAAGACAGAGAGACAGACAGACAGACAGAGAGAGAAAGGAAGGAAGGAAGGAAGGAAAGAAGGAAGGAAGGGAGAGGGGGAGGGAAGAAGGAAGGGAGGGAGGGAGAAAGAGAGGAAGGGAACAGAAAGAAAGAAGGAGGGAAGAGAGGGAGGGAGGGGAGGGAGAAAAGAAGGAAAGAAGGAAGGAGGGAAGGGAGGGATGGAGGGAGGGAGGGAGGAAGGAAGGAAGGAAGGAAGGAAGGAAGGAAGGAAGGAAGGAAAGAAGAAAGGAAGAGAGAGGGGGAGGGAAGAAGGAAGGGAGGGAGGGAGAAAGAAAGGGAAGAAGGGAAGGGAAAGAAGGAAGGAGGGAAGGGAGGGAGGAAAGAAAGAAGGAAGGGAGGGAAGGAGGGAGGGAGGGAAGGAAGAAGGAAGGAAGGAAGGAAGGAAGGGAGGAAGGAAGGAAGGAAGGGAGGAAGGGAGGAAGCAAGCAAGCAAGCAAGGATAGTTAGTAAGTAGCTCTGTCTTTAGCCCCAGCGTCAGAGCTCTCAGGCCCCAGGCTGGGCCATGCACTGACAATGTGGTTGCTCTCTGGTGACAGTGTCACTGCTCTCTGGTGTCCTCTGCCTCTCCCTCCTCTCTCATCTCAGTTTTTTGTTTGACATGAACCCCAAAGTCAGAACTTTGCTTAAGGAAGGCAAAATCAGAAAGCTCCTGTCAGCTTTCCCCAAGCCCTACTATGTGTGTGACGCATATCCTGAATATAGTCACCCAGATTCTGAGCCAACCTGAACCATGGCACCATCTGGAGTGCGGCTCACTGTCTCCTCTGCTCACCAGAGGAGCAGGTCAATTAATTAGCAGTCATCAGAGGCCAAGAGCCTTGGAAACGGATCCCAGCACCGTGCATCGACAGTGCATAGATCAACGTCAGAATTCACAGCATGATGAAAACCTTAACATCCGTCAACATGAAGCTAGACTTCTCTCATAGGGAGCTGTCAACATGCACCACATGCGTGCTCAGCACATGACCCCAACACAACTTCACACAGCCATCTTTCAGTTCCACACCCTTAATCTATGCCAGTCGCACACCGATGAAGACTCTCCTTCCCCCACACTGCCACCCACCAGTCACAGCCCATCCCAGCTGGAAACACAGAACACACCTCCCAGGGACAACGTGGAGCCTTTCCTAATGGTAAAACCTCATCCCAAAGCTTTCGGACGACCATGCTCTCCTTGGACAATGCTGGCCGCCCTCCTCCAGTTTCTGCCGGTCAACCAGGGTGAACTACTCTGACCAGAGCTCTATCCTCTTCACCCTCAGTCATCCTGGAACCTGAGGGCCATGTCATTATAGCGGGAGGAAATAGCAGTGGCCAAAAAGGCTAGGCTCGAGACAAGAGGCAAGTGGACAGCACACAAAGGCTGAGGGCAGGTGGGTCACCCACACACGTGGGGAGAAAACACCATCCTCTTATGAACAAGGAGCATCTGATGAGTTAACAAGTGTTGGGTCCCTAACCTCAGTGTCCCCAATGGAAGCACTTGTCCCCTGCAGCATTGGGGCTGAGGTGGGAGCTGTTCCAGGTGCTGAAAACACACAAATGTGGCCTGCTCTCTGCAGCAAGATCTGGAGAGCCCAGTTCTTCCAAAAAACAGAGCCACAGCTGGGCAGCCCATGTGCCCCACGTTCAGGAAGCTACCATTTCTGCTCTTGTCATCATGGTGCCTGGAAGTCCCCTAACACGCTAAGGCAAAGTTGACCACAGAGGTGGTGAATGACTGAGCTGGGTCTGAGTCGAAATGCATTGGAGAAAAATCAGCCAGAGTCTGCTCCCCTCCCCTGACCCCATGGATGTGTGTAAAGAAACTTCTCTGCATGCCAGTGGGGGGGGGGAGACAGAGACACAGAGATAGAAAGATTGGAAGAGAGAGAGAACTTAAGAGACAGACAGCCCCTGTAAGAAAGAAAGGGCCTGGGACCCTCAGCTCCAGTGCGATGGGGCCCTCTCAACCTCCTGGGATTCAGAAGGGACAACACAGAGATCACACCTGCCTCAAGTGGGGTTCTACTGACAGGGGGAGACTTAGTTGCTGTGACAAATTGCCACAAGAGTTTTGATAGTGCTGTTCCTCCCAGACATACAAGTGTCATCTTTGAGTCAGCAGGATCCTGAGAACCCCCAAGGGAGGGGAAATGGGAAGGAAAGAGGTACTGCTTAGACACTGGCAGGTAGAGGAGCCCTCTCCAGGGAACTTTTGACTTGTCCTCCTGGTAGAAGAGCCCTCCCTCTCCCTCTGAGTCCTTCTTTGGCTTCCACTGGATATTGTCATAATAATAGGCAGAGATAATGGGTGAACTCATTCCTAATTAGATTTCACCCTCAGAGTGAACAGATTGGAGCGAGCAGAAATCAAATAAGTGTCTTGAATTTGCTCCAACCTCCCATGGGAAGGAAAGTATAGGAAGACAAAAGGTTAGCTCTGAACTGATGGATAGGTGATGGATACACATGGCGGGTATTAGTCATTTTGTCCACTTTTACACATGCTTGAATTTTTCTATAATAAAATTTAAAGTAAAGACGAATGAGAAGAAACATGTTCTACCCAGCTGAAGCATAGTCTCCTTCTCATGACTGAAGCTGCCTAACCCGACACATCCCCTGGACACCCTGAATGCCCCTTCTCATGAC
>NW_022196905.1:156812820-156816073 GCF_008632895.1 Mastomys coucha | reverse complement strand
ACCCGACACATCCCCTGGACACCCTGAATGCCTAACCCGACACATCCCCTGGACACCCTGAATGCCCCCTGAAGACACATCCTCTGGACACCCTGAATGCCCCCTGAAGACACAGGATTGTGCTTCCCATATCCGAGCGCTCACTGGAGCCAGCCCTGTGCTAGGCACTCCTTCAGGTACAAGCCACTACCGAAGTCAGCACTGAAGTCCAACGTGGCTCAGTTCCCCAGTGCTACAGTATTTGCCATGGGCTCAAGTTTAAAGTGCCCGATACTGCAGCCTGTATTTCCTTACTAGGCTTCCCATAAGCCCACAACCTATTCAGTCTCAGGTTCTTGGCCAGTTTGAAGCTGTCGCGTATGGATTCTATCCAATTTTGGTTATTCCCACACCTTTTGTGCCGGCTTGCACCACTAACTCTCATAGGCAGGTCACTGTTGTAAGTCACAGCATTTGTAGCTTGGTAATAAGTAAATCAATATTTATTAATTTTCTCCTCCCGTATCATGGAGAGTACCTTCAAGTACCATGAAAGCTGATCAATAGGGGTGAAACTTCCATCTTGGTATCAGTAAGGTACATTACCCAATAGTAAATTAATATTATATTGAAATGTGTGCTTGTCATACAAACTTAACCCAAACAGAGAGTTTTCTAAAAGGAGAGAAGGAAGATTGTGCAGGATCCACAGGAGGCTTGTCAGGGACAGGACACAGGCTACTTGTCCACTGCAGACATGCTTCCCTCATCAGTAAACCATCTGAGTCTTTATCCTCCAACTGCCAAGCCCAGAGCCATTATGGCCAGGTTTCTGTCCTCCACCAGGAAGGGCAAACCTGCTGTCTGTAAGGTAACGCAGTCTTGCAGACCCAATTTCAGAGAATCCACTGAAATTCCACCAGAAGCAGCCAATGAGTTCTACGGCTCACAGGCTTGAAATGAACTTGGCACAGCCGGTGGTAATGGTTCCTTGAAAATAATGCCCATGCAGTAGCCTCAGAATGAATAAAGTAACTAGGGATAAGGCTAACAACGAAATCGCAAAACTTATACTCAAACCTAAAAACATTTTTGAGAGACATTTTTTAATAAGCATGCTAGACAAATGCTAGACAAATGCTAGACAAATGGGGACTGGTTGTGCTTCTGAAGCTGAGCCCTCGGCACCTCACTTAGCACAGTCCCTACCTGAGATCCTGGTGTGGAAGTTCACCCATGATGATCACAAGAGATCTTACTCAAGCCAAATGCAGAACAAAGCTAGAACAAAGACTCACATAATCCTGACTGTGGAATTTACAGCAAAGCTGCAGAAGCCAAGATGATGGTGTGGCTCATGGGCAGACCCATAGGATCAGTGGGACAGAGCTGGGAGCCCGGGGAACCAGTCACACGTTTATGGTCAGATGACTGGTTGGATGGCGAGAGAACAGATTCCAGCCTCTCATGCACCACCTCTAACCACCTAGTCAGATTCTGGACACCTTGTACAAGAGCCAAGAAAGACAGCTAGCTCACAGCTCAGAGAACAAGAGGGTACCAGCCCCAGGTGATACGCATAGAGGACAGCATGAAAGAGAAGATGGAAGACAAAGAGCCAGAGGACCGGAAAATCTACTGTGGGACTGTGTCTTTGAAAATGACAGAGACGCTTCACCCACGATAAACAATATGGCTGCCTAAGAGAAAGAACCCTCCCTGAGGAAGACCCTCCCGTGGAGGAGGGAAATTTCACTGGGCCATAGACAATGAGCTGCAAGTAGCTAATTGTCTTAGGGTTTCTATGCTGTGATGATACACTACGACCAAAAAGCAAGTTAGGGAGGGCAGGGTTTAATTGGTTCACACTTCCACATCACGGTCCATTTTCATTGAAGGGAGTCAGGACAGGAGCTCACACAGGGCAGGAGCCTGGAGGCAGGAGCTGATGCAGAGGCCATAGAGGGGTACTACTTACTAGCTTCCTCAGCGTGCTTTCTTATAAAACCCAGGACTACCAGCCCAGGGTGCTGCTACCCACAATGCACTGGGCCCTCCCATATCAATTACTACTTAAGAAAATGCCACAGGTTGCCTACAACCTGATCCTATGGAGGCATTTACTTAATTGAGGTTCCTCAGCTCAGATGACTCTAGCTAATGTCAAGTTGACATAGAAGCATCCAGCCCACTAAGACGTGAGGGAAGAGGGACAATTAGTCCTCCCTAGGGATGAGCCACCTTAATAAGTATCCAATACCAAATGGTCATCCATGAGACCATATAGGTACAAGTAACACTAACTGGACTTAGCAGGATATATATATATATATATATATGTATATATATATATATATGTATATATATATGTATATATATATATATATATACATATATATATATACATACATATACATACATATTTTTTAAAAGAAAAAGAGGCCCTGATTTCAAGAGGAAGCAAGGAGGTAGGTGTAAATGGGAGAGAATAGAGGGAGGGAAGGTAAGAGATAAAATTATGTAATTGATATAATCTTATTTTAATTTTTAAAAATTAAATAATATTTTATAGTTACTTTTAAAAATGGACTCCAGCAAATGGTGTTCAAAGGAAGAAAACACAAAGGGATGCCTGGAAGTTCTGCTTCATATCATTCATGCAAATTAAGGTGGATCAAAAGCCTGAATGAAATAGAAACATTAAATAAAGCTCCACCAAAATTGAAAGCTGGGGCTAGTGAGATAGCGCAGGCTGTAAAGTACATGCCATGTAAGCATGGGGACCCGAGTTTAGATCCCCAGCACCCATGTAAATCAAGACATGGTGATGTGTGGCTTTAACCCTAGCCTTGGATGACATGGGGGATGGAGGGGTGGAAACAGGAGATTCACAGAGCACCCCAACAGGACCTACACAAAAGTGATAGCCACTTATTTTTTTACAGCAATAATCCATAACACTGCACCAACAAATACAGTCCGTAGTCCCCTGTACTACATGGCTATTGATACTCTGTGAACTTGTACAAACAGTATCATGTAAATATCTACTATTGTGGTGGTCTGAGGAAGAACGGTCTGTATACACTCATATATTTGAATGCTTGGTCTACAGTTGGTGAAACTGTTTGGGAAGGATTAGAGGTGTGGCCTTATTGGAGAAGGTGTGTCACTGAAGTGGGCTTTGAGGTTTCAAAAGCCCCTACATTCCCAGTTAGCTTGATCTCTCTCTCTCTCTCTCTCTCTCTTTCTCTCTCTCTCTCTCTCCCTCCTT
>NW_022196905.1:156775396-156812292 GCF_008632895.1 Mastomys coucha | reverse complement strand
CCCCCCTCTCCCCCCACCCCACCCCAACTTTGTGGATTACACATAAGCTACTTCACCAGCACCATATCTGCATGGGCCTGATGCCCTGCTATCACCATGATGATCATAAACTCAACCTCAAACACTGTAAGCAAGCCACCAATTAAATGTTTTATAAGTTGCCTTGGTTACTGTGTCTCTTCGCGGCAACAGAACAGTAACTAAGTTTCTAATATCTGACCCCAGATCCCCTGCTCTGTTTTCATCTCTTCCTCTCTTTGATCATCTATGAGCTATGTTCATTTTGACCAAGCTGTGAATGGCACCAATTAGGCCCTGAATTTTGGGTTTTAGGTGAATGTGTTGAAGAAACCCTACCTGTGACTATAGCATTCTATATTAAGGGACTAACACTCCCTACAAGCCCATTTTGCAAGAAAGATGTGTCTTCTTACCATTTGTCTTCTGTTCTCCACCAGGTGAATGCCAATGATTCCCAGGAAAGACCCAAAGCCCAGCTGAGGTGAGAGGAAGAACAAGAGAGAGATGTTTGGTTATCATCATACTGACCCATCACAGTTAATAACAGCCCTTGGGCTGGCAAGATAGCTCAGTATGTAAAAGCATTTGCTGGCAAGCATAATGACCTAAGTTCAATCCCCAGGACCCCACATGGTAGAAGGAGAACCAATTCCTCTGACCTTCACATATGAACCATAGCATGCATGCCATCCTCCCTTCAAGGTAAGTAAACGTAGTTTTAAATATTTAATAATTCACCCTTAAATGTTTTGTCCAGTTGAGTGTGGTAGCACTTGGGAAGTTGAGGCAGGAGGATGGCCAACCTGGGCTCCCAAATGAGATCCTATCTTTAAAAAAATTAATTAATTTCATTTAATTAAATACTTTGTCAGTG
This sequence comes from Mastomys coucha, assembly GCF_008632895.1. Taxonomy (NCBI): domain Eukaryota; kingdom Metazoa; phylum Chordata; class Mammalia; order Rodentia; family Muridae; genus Mastomys; species Mastomys coucha. The sequence goes on along the minus strand of NW_022196905.1, from coordinate 156,811,397 downwards.
TGACCATCCTTACCATGCAGCATGGAGTTGCTGTCCCTAGAGAGGGACAGTCCCATCCTGTCCCCTCCAATGCCCACTGGTGGGGCAGAAGCTGATGCTTCTAGATCAGCCCAACTTTTGATCACAGAAGTCAGGTAGTAAGCCCCCGTACATCTTCGTAGGGACCTGAATCCATCTCACTGACCTTCTGACATGCCCTCTAAAGCCAGCCCAAGAAAGAGGGAAAGAGATTTGGCAGGTGGCACACCTATGATGTTTCAGCAGAAGGGATACCAACACCTTGCCTATACTAGAATTCAGATTGGACAGCAGGCAGCCTGGGCATGTGAAAAAAGCAAGATGGAGGCTTGGGGTCTAGGAGTTCTCCCAGCAGAGGGTCAGTCAGGTATTAGGGTCATATGCTTGCACCTGTCTTCATCTCAAAGCCTGGGCATTGGATCTGAGTTCCAGAGGTGCTCTGAACACACTCCTCTGAGCCCATGCTAGTCTGAGGGGTCAAGCACTGGCCCATATTGACTGTGAAGAATAGCATCTCTCCAAGTATTGAGCTTTGAAGGCCACACTCCTTGACCACAGTTCACAAATGTCAGACCCAAACATCATAAAGATGTTAAAATATATGTTATACTAAGTTTAATATGTTTTGGATGTGAAAACTTTTATCCAAAATTGATGATTTTTTTATTCATGCCCAGGCTACTCTCCTCCTGAGGTGGTTGGTACCCCTCAGCTCTGTTGGATACAGTGTCTCATGCCCAGGCCACTCTCCTGAGGTAGCCAGCATCCCTCAGCTCTGTTGGATACAGTGTCTCTGACCTGACTTTCACTATCACCTCCATGAAGATACAAAGTCCCAGACAAAGTTAATCTGGTTAATATATTGTTAGTTCATCCCCCAGGGCAATATCTCCTTGCTTGCTTCCCTCAGAGATACTCTATGTTGGAATATAATCTTGTGGTGATTAGCTTTGATTACCAACTTGTCACAACCTAAAATCACTTGGGGAAAGAGTCTCAATGAAGGGTGGTCTATGTTGGGTTGGCCTCTGGGAATGTCTGTGGGAGACTTGCTTAAATGAATTGATGTGAGAAGACCCTGCCCACTGTGGGCAGCACAGTTCCCTAGGAATGGAGGAGTCAAGCTGAACTCAAACAGCAAGCAATCATCATGGGCGCGTTTATTCCTCTCTGCACTTGATTGTGGATGGGATGTGGCCAGCTGCTTCAAGCCGCTGTTCCTGTGCCATCCTAGCGTTCAACAGTGGACTATAACCTGAATGTGGGCTAAAAATAAACCTCACCCTTATGCTGTATTTTGTCAAGGTGTTTTATCACAACAACAAAATGAAACTAGAGCTCCCTGAGGTGAGACTCTCAAACAAGTGTAGCTGAGAACAGGCAGCAACTACCACTCCAGGCTGACCTTCACACTCTTCAGAGAATTAGAGATGCTACACCTTCACACAGTCTAGCTCATGAATTTCAGGATCCCCTCCTTGCCCTGACAACGTGGGAGAAGAGTCTGGTACAAGGACAGTATCTCTGGTATGCGCTTCATGCAATGTGACAGTAACCATTCCTACAATGTTACAGCAACCATTCCTACACAGAGGCGTTATACACAGGGCTAGCTATGAATTATATCCAGGCAGATAACAGGGCTCATGTATCCAAGATGCATAAATAAACAACAAAGATTAAAGGAAAGCAAATATGTTTTGAGGCTGAGGCCTGAGAGTCCTGCCTTGTTGAAGTTATTAGCGCCGTCCCTAGAGTCATTCGCCCTTTTGTGCGAAGCCAGCACACAGCCGTCCTCCTCCTTGTTTTCAATGGTGGCATCATGAACAACAGCTTCAACCCATGACCTCTCCATGGGGATCTCAAAGCCACCAGCCCATCTGCCAGGAATGCTGGGGCTGCTGTACGTGTTAATGTCCAGGGGCAGCAGGGCTGGTCCTATAGGGATCTGGGGAGAATGTTACCATCTCTTCAGAGACTCAGTTCCAGGCCCTCCCCACTGTTACCGTGTAACCTTATGTGGCCCTGAACCCTCTCTACCATCACCAAGTCATACCCTTCTCCTGACTGGTCTACCTTCCAGGGGGGCCCTATGACAACACTGTCCTGTGAACATGGTGCAAGCCTATCTTAGGGCCCTGTAACCAGCAGCCCTCAGCCTTCTCTCTTTGCTGGATACTCTCTCAGACACTAGGCATCAGGCTAGGGTCATTTTTCCTAGGACTATGTCCCCCTGCCCCACCCCCCAGTAGGAAGTTTCCAGTACCATAGACTAGCAGGTGATGCATCTGTCCACTTAAATCACTGAACACCCTGCCCAGTCCCCCATAGGCCTTTGACTCACAATAATCCCTGGGTAGTAGCCGCCCACAGTCACATTCTCTGTCCTGGTGGTTGCAGCAAGGCCAATGGTCAGGATAAGTGTGGACACCAGCAGCAGAGAGCCCACAAACCACAAAGAGATCTTCTTTCTCCTTGCAAAGCCCTCTATGAGGAAAAGAAGGGTATTGGTGAGCTGGGGGCTGATTACCCACCCACTATGCTCCTGGCCCAGTCATTTGGAATCCTGTGAGCTCCAGGCCTGTCCTCTACCAACACAGGGAAACCTGGTCCAGCCTGGTCTAAGGCAGGCGAGCAGCCTACCCACTCCTTCCTCCTTGTCGATCCTGAGTAAAGTCAGGGATCACTGCCTGAGGCTGGAGAGTGGCTTGTCTTCATCCATCTCATGTCCAAGGAGAGAAGGATTTCACAGGTTAAAGAGGAGCCAGCCATATAGGTGCCATGAGTGTCAGGGGCAGCTGTGTCCCAGATGCTGCACCTTCAGGGGCAGCTGTGCCCCAGATGCTGCACCTCTTCTGCCAGCTGCTGGGCCTTCTGGGTGTAGACCTACCCACCTGGCCAGAGGGTTGCGTCTGCAGCCTCAGGCTGGGAGACTGAGTTCTGACCATGCTACAGCTCCGCAGAGATTGTTGGACTCAGGAACACTTCAGGGAGCTGCAGCTTGGCCTCTGTCCTACCTCCTGAGATACAAATACAATAGCCAGGCCCTGCAACCGCTATGGAACATGAGAGGAAGTTCCACTGAGTATCCTTCTCCAGCCGTCATCAGACAAAGGCAAGAGCCATAGAGGGCTCCTCTGGACGCGGGCTCTATGCAGCCCAACTCCAGGGGCTGCTCATGGGAAAGAGCTCCACCCTCCACAGTGCGACCTTGAGCCTGACTCTTCCCTGATGGTCTGGGGAGGCTAGAGCAGCTTTCCCATTGACTGCCACTTGCCTCCCCTAGTCACTACATACCCATACCTGAAACACAGGCTATGGGCAAAGCCAAGGGAGAAGGCATATTCAACCCCGATCCAGCCATGCATCACATATCACTGCATGTCACTGGCCATATCACTGCAAACACAAGTGGAGTGGAAGAAACGTCTGGTGGCCTCATCCTCCTCCAGAGTCCTACAAGTCAACAGTTTGTGAGTGTGTACACACCTGCAAGTGTGTGTACTCCTGTGTTCCTATATATGTGTCCACACTGCACGGTACCTGCACCACCAGGAAGCAGCCTGCCTACCTACCCAAGTATACCTCCTTTCAAATGCCCACTGGAGCCGGGCATGGTGGAGCACGCCTTGACCTTCAGCTTTCAGGAAGCAGAGGCAGGTGGATCTCTGAGAGACTCGGCCTGGTCTACAGGGTGAGTTTAAGGGCAGCCAGGACTACACAGAGAAACCTTGTCTCAAAAAAATTATTAAAATGGCCAGGAGCCTGCTAGGGCAGATCTTCATGCTCTGGTAGGTTCTCATTTGACGACTTCGCACACCTTTGATCCCACCAGTGAAGCTTGACACAAGTCAAGACTATGACACTTAAGGAAAGGGTAGTTACAGACTCAAGACATAAATTTTAAAAAGCACCACAGATGGCTTCTCACATTCCACATGACTCAGCTAACCTGAGAAAGCCATTTTTACCTCACCCAGCAAGGGCACACCTCCAGGAGCAAGGCCCATCTCCAGAGGTCTCGCTCATCTCTGTTCAGCCTCCTCACCCTTCTCCAGAGCAGGATGGGACGGGTTTCTCCTGCGAATCTCCTCCTAAACCACCAATTCTATCCATTCCCCCACACACACAGCAGTCGCTGGCTCCCAGGAGCTGGCAAAGGTCACCCTGTCATCTCTGCCCTCACTGCTTCCAAGGTCCCCGGCTTGGGAGAAGATGGAGCTCTTGTTAAGCAGGCTTTTCAAGTCCTGGCCTCAAATGTGGGTTCAGGCTCCCTCCCCCCTCTGATTCCCCACTCTTTTGCCTTAGAGGACGGTTTATGTCCAGAGTATACAAGGCCTTGTACCTGCCTCTGCTCACCCTATGGGCCTACTTCAATGTCAACTGCAGAAACGCCACGGCATGCCGCCACACACCGCCGCACACCGCCGCACACCGCCACACGTGTTCGCTCTCCCACTCATCCCTCTGCTTCCCCTCCTCGTTCTCATTCATGCCCCAGGTTCCCATCCCCCACTTGAGTTTTCATTGTGTGCATATGCCTTCAGATCCCAGACTCACAACCATGAGCACAAGGTGATCTCATACCCTCACTAGGGGCTTCCTGTTTAGGGACAAAAGGCCATCAGACATAGATGAGCCATGGCACATATAGACTTTATAAAGTGCCGCATTCCAGAGGGGGGCGAGGGGAATCTGGAATGCGGTATGGGAAGAGTACTCAGGAAAGGAGGCCTTGAGGTGTTTGGGGAGTGGATCCAGCTGGTCCTGAGAAAGCCCAGTGGTTGCTGGGTGGTAAGTGGATAGCCGGGGAGCTGAAGAACAGGGAGCTGGAGAGGCTCTTGCAGCGGGGTGAGCAGAAAGAGAAACCCCAGTTCCACTTTTTCCTGTGTCCACAACCTCTGCATAAATGTAAGGGAAGAGAGGCAGGCTGAATGGAATCGACCCTGGATAGCTCAGGCCTGTGAGATGTGACGAGGGCTAGCAGGAGCCAAAGGCAACAACTTTTTTTTTTTTTTTTTTTTTGGAAAGCATCAGGAACAGGGCACAGGGCACCCTTGACAGAACGTGGAAGGCCTTGCAGCAGCCCCTTCCTTCTCCACAGTACCCACAGCCCTAGCAAGAGCACACAGCCTCGAGAGCAAGCCAAGGAGGCTGGGGCCACCTGCAGTAGGATGGGCCTAGGTACAGCCTGGTCTTGCCTCACAGTGGGTGTCTGTAGAGATAATGAACAAGAGCATCCTGGATTAGCAGGTAGAAACCAGCCCTGGAGTGAATCAGGTAGGTGCTGCTCCTCCTAAAGGGTTTCCACTTTCTCCATTTACCTAAGTGCATTCCACATCAACTACATTCCAAACAACTAATAATGACCCAACATGGCTGACAACTAATAATGACCCAACAACACAGCTGAGATCTGGGTGGACCTTTCTGCTGAAACTTCTTTCACCTGGGGTGACACCAGACCACAGCAGCCTGGACCATATCCTCTCTGTTGTCACTAGCATGACATGACATCCTGGGCTGGTGACACTTAGCACTGTTAAAGAGCTATGGCTTCTGACCTACAAAAACAGTTGGCCAAAGGCCAAGCCCTTGAAATTATACCATCACTCATTTATATCCCAGACAGCTGTTCGACCCTTACCACTCCCTTCCTCAGTCTGACTTTCCCCCTAGAGTATTCTGTGGTAAAACCCCAGAGACATGAGCAAGGTCAGGCTGCCAGCATTTCTGTCCACAGTTCCCAGGTTAAGACAGGGTCTGGAAAGTTGAATGGTGGCTGGACAGGGCAGGTGAGCATCCCTTTCTGACTTCTTGGACTGGAGTTAATGGATTCCCACCAGAAATACGGGGGCAAGAAAGTCCCACCCAAAGTGTCTTTTATAAATACATCTGAATATTCAGTGTGGCATAAAAAATAAGGAAGTAAAAAACAACCCAAGAAGACAGAGGTGTCTGAAACCCCAGATACAAACATTTCCACATCAGGTTTTGGAGATGAAAGGCATTTCACATATGACAGATTCTCAATTACTGCACCATCTCCTCTGTCCCTTATCCCATCAATAAGATGCTACTGCCCTGTGCCGAGAACAAACGCACGCCCGCAAGGGAGAAGAAGGCCAAGCAGGGCTGTGCCTCTCACTCTCAGGATGCCAGCGTCCGGCTCACCCTGGGAGGAGGTGGCATCTGGTGTGGTGTAAGTAAGACCTCACCTGGGTAGAGAGGGCAAAGACAGCAACTTGATAGACTGAGTCTATTAGAATGTCCTCAGAGCCGGTCTGTGAAAGCTATCCCATTGAAAAATCACAGGGCTGTTCTGAGGGTGCCATTGAGCCAGCTGTATTTAATGTTCCTGTCTACTCGGTCTCAGGTATGCCCTCCCCAAATACCCCAGCATACCACCTGGCCACTTTCTGCCCCCCAACCCCCACATCGCCCCTCATTTGCAAATGTTGTCCTTCCCAGGCTCCTGCTCTGCTTGGCTAGAACTGCTGACTCAAGGTCCTCATAGCTCCACTTGGTCAGCCCAGAGGTGCAGGCATTGATGGATGACAGACCATCCTCTGTGCTGCACCATGGGAAGAGTTACAAGACCCAGCAAGGTCCTTCTTATGACCTTGCTATCTACAAGGCCAGAAATCCTGAGTGAGGTTGATCCTCTGGGTCAAGTGTGGTAGCCTGGGTCTAAAGTCTTACTGGAGAATTGACTTGATGACCGCAGAGCAGCTGGCCTTACAGATGAGAAGGTACAGCACTGTCTCTCAGAAAGAAGCCACACCTATTATTATTATTAAACAGCACTAATCAATCAGACTTCCTAAAGGTGTCTCCACCAGGGTTCCCAACGATCACCAGGAGTTCTGAAAGGATCTTCAAGAGCTCCCCTACCCCCACTCTGACCTAACCTTAATCCCACAGCAGGGGGTCACCATGTAAATCTCCCCCACCCTCTCCCCTCCAGGAACAATGCCCGGCATCCCTCCAGGGTCAGGCTACCTCCCAGAAGAGCTCCGGTGCCTAACTGGCTGGAGCCAGAGCCTGCACCAGGTTTCCTGTTTGCCCAGACGGACCTGGTTTTCAGCTGCGTCGGGCTTGATGTGGGAACAATTAGAGATGGAGGGGCTGGGGTGTGAGGTGGAACCCTCGCTAGCTCCAACAACTCTAAAATCCCTGCGCACCTTTCCCCGCCCCCCTCAGGCAGGAAGCGCTCTCTGATTCTTTTAAACATTTCCCGGAAAAGTTTAGAAACTGAAATAAATGCAGTAGGACTGGAAAGGTGTTGGTCTGGGACTTAACCACTTAAAAGGATTTGGGTCTGTTAACAGAAAGATAACACCGGGACAGAAACCGAAGGGAACAGTGGGTAGATTGGTGTGGAGAAGGATGAAGGACCAATGGATAGGTGGCCTGCGCCATGTGAACCCGAGTCCCAGCCCCAAACCCCAAAGGAGTCCTGTGCCCAGAGTCCTGAGCTGTGCGGGTAGTTCCCCTCTTAGATTAGCTAGACTTGTAACCCAGCTCCCGGGCCCCCAAATTGCTTGCCAGCGGCAGAAATATCAATGATGCCCTTAACTAACCTGTGGTGTCCAGCAGAGCCAGAGGGCCTGGCACAGGCGGTGGGAGCGGCTGCATTCCCGAAGTGCCCTCCGCTGGGAGGGCAGTGCTCCGAGCCTCCTTCTGCCCGGTGATTAGGTTTCAGGCGGCCCAGCAGCAAGAAGTGTAGCCCTGTGTCTGCTCTCCTCTACTCCACCGGCACTTCTTTCTACTTATCCTTTGGTCATTTCCCTTCTCCCTCCACCACCCCTCGGCCCCCTCCATCTCCTACACCTCCCTTCCTCCCTCCAAGGTCCTGGTGCCTGCCTGCCGCTCCTCCTCCTCTTCCTCCCCCTTTCCCCCCTCCTTTTTCTCCCCCCTCCCCCTTCCAGTCTCTAGTCCCTGGAAATTAAGAGTCTAGAAAAAGACCCACAGACCCAATGAGAATTAACGTACCTGAAGAAACACTGTGGACGGCTGGCCACAACCCAACCCTCCGTCAGAAGTGGCTCCAGACCAAGGACTGGGTGGCTCAGGTGGAGGGCAACAGAGAAAGTCAGCAGGTGCAGAAGAGGGATTCTCCACCCAGCTGGAAAGGACTCAAGGCCCTGCCTACTTCAGACCCCCAGTGAGCTGAGCCCTCCCGCATCAATCGTTAAGAAAATGTTCTACAGACTTGCACACAGGTGATGTGATGGTCGGAGGCACCTTCTCAGTTGGGGTTCTGGTGGATCTGCATACAGCATGGAAACTCTGTTCTGTCCTGGGCATTCCCCCACCCAGCAGCAAGGGCAGGGGTGTTCTCCTCCTACCCCACACACCCCAGCTAAAGTTCTGAGTGAAGACTGCTATGGGAAACCAGAGAGGGGCTGCAAGAAAACAGGCGAGCAGACAGGGCATGTCTTAGGTTCCTGTCGCTTCTATAAAGATGCTATGGCCAAAAGCAGCTTGGGAAGGACAGAGCTTCTTCGGCTCACATGTCTGATCAGTCCATCATTAGAGACCCAAGGCAGGAACTGAAGCAGAGACCACAGATGGACTGACGCTGCTTACTGGCTTGCATCTTATAGTTCGCTCACCCCGCTTTCTTATACCACCCAAGACCACCTACACAGGGGTGGCACCTCCCCCAGTGAGTTGGGCCCTCCCACACCAGTCCTAAACACCGAAAATGCTCAGCAGTCTTGCCCACAGGTAATATGATGGAGGCGGCTTCTCAGTCGATGTTCCTCTTCCTAAGACTCCTCTAACTTGTGTCAAGTTGACAAAAAAAACTAACCAAGACTGAGCACCGTGCATAGCAGCAGTAGGGGAAAGTAAGTCTTTTAAAGACTACTAATGCATTGTTTAAAATATTTTGAGAACCAGGACTATAGCACTCAATGGTGAAGTGCTTACATAGCTTCAGGGTAGGGTACTTACACAAGTCTATAGTAGACTGCTTATAGCACAGTGTCAGAGTACTTACACAGGTCCACAGTAGAGTGCTTACATAGCTCAACGGTAGAGTACTTACACAGTTCCATAGTAGAGTACTTACATAGTAGAGTACTTACTGAGCTATGGACTTACACAGGTCCACAGTAGAGTGCTTACATTATGGCAGGCATGAGGCTGCTAGCCTGATCCTTAGCTGCAAAAACAGAGGCAGCCGGGTAGGGAGGAGGGAGGAGGAGGATGGGAAATCAGCCTCTCCTCAGCAAGGAAGACCCTTGAAGGCTGTCTCCTCAGCAAGACACTGCTGACAATTGGGTCATTTTTTGGCAGGTTGAGTGAAGGCTGCTGGGGAAGCAGGGGTGGAGTGGGGTTGCTGCAGGAAACAAGTGAGCAGATAATGTGTGTCTCAACCAAAAGCAGGTCGTGAAGGAGAGAGTTTCTTTGGCTTGTACATCTGATCACAGTCTATCATCGGAAGAAGCCGAGGCAGGAACTGAAGCAGCGACCATGGAGGAGCTGTGCTTGCTAGCTTGCTAACAGTGAAGAGAACATAGGCACCTGCATCTGAGAGACCAGACCAACTCCATCTTGGGTTCGGGCTTCATCATAGAGAACTTGACCTAAGGTTGAATTGGAGTTAACCAATAACCCTGCACCTAGCACTGGTCTCCAAGTCACTCCTTAACAACCAGCCATCCAGAGGAAAGCCGAAGTTACAGACGTACCTAAGTAAATACTTACGAAAGCTTATGGTTTGGCTCCAGCACCAGGCAATCATTTGAAAGGGCAACAAATTCCGTAATAGCCCCCCAATCAGATGTGTGCCAGGCTAGACACCCCCTTGCTTGTTTGCTTGCCTCTATGAATGCTTACTTGAAACTGGGCCCCGGGCTTCACCCTCCTGTCCGGCTGTGTCAGTGACTATGGTGTGGCCCAAGCTTGAGCTTGAAAAAAGACCCTAGGGCGAGTGCATCAGAATTGGCTCCTTGGTGGTCTTCTGGGGTTCAAGAAACGGGCACAACACATCCATAATGAAGGGGCGGATTGCCCCTGTACAAACACCCAGCAAGCCCGATGTAGGCACACTGAGGATATTCCCACAAGGCAGTGGGCTCTCAGGATATCCCAAGAACAGGCCTTTAGGAAATCCTTTGGAAGAACTGTGGTTCACCGAGGCTGGGGCTGCCAGAATCCTCCAGAGTCTTTCTAAATCACCATTTTGCTGAATGTCTGTCAATGGAAAGAAGCCAAGCCAGCCAGGGAAACCACACTGCACCTAAAGTGAAGGAGCCATACAGCTCAATCTAAATAGGCTATCAAAGACCTATATTAGAATATAGTGAAAGTGAAATCTCCTATGACCATGGAAAGTGCAGGGCAGTTTCTAGTCTCAGTACTTCCTGAGCCATCACCTTGTTCTAGACACTGCTCCAGGGGCTGGGGGGATGGTGGTAGGGAGGGCAGATCAGTAAAAAAAAAAAAAAAAAAAGTAGATGAAGATGCTGGTGGATCAAGATAAGGTGTGTCTCCAGGGGCTCAGGCATTGGCAGCTTGGAGAAGAAGGCCAACATGTCGGAGAGTGCAGAATTTAGTGTTTCATAAACTTAAAGGTCTCTTAGCCTTTCCCAAGGGATGTGAGGGGTTGGGGGCTGCTTAGGCCACTGTAGCAGTCAAGATCTGTGTTAGGAGGTCGTGATCCAATAAACTGAGATGGATAGAGATACGATGAGGCATGGGTAGGTCAGAGATATACTGTGCCGGTGTGTGACTTCAAGGGATGCTATAACCTGCATGTGACTTTCAGGAGCACTTAGGCCAGTACATATCTACCAGAGATGGTGAATGGCCACCTGGGCACTGAGGCTGGTCCGTAACTGTCAGAAACATTGAGGCCAGAACATAACCAATAACAGGGATCCTGCGACCAGTAGGATTAGTGCCCTGGTTGCTGGAGCCATTACATAAATGCCATTGAGTATGTCTAGAGATACAAATATTATGAAGTAAACTGCAAATGGTGTCTCATACCTGCAATGCATACAGCACTCAGAAGACTGAGGGAGGAACATTTCCATGAGTTTGAGGCTAGCCTGGGCTACAGGGAAAAACCTTGCCTGGTATTTGTGTGAGGTACAAAGAAACCTATGGACCTGCCCTAACACATCACTCCTCTAATCGGAAGGTTTCTGCAAAGTGGGTTTTTTTTGTTTGTTTGTTTCTTTTTTTGAGGCCTAGTGCAGTGAAGAGCGATTTCCAGTCCCTTCGACCACAAATGAGAACATTTCAGGAACTCTTAAGAGCCTTTTCCCAGATCACCAGTTGTTTGCAGGATGAGAAGGGAGGTGGCTTATTTTGCTCTGGGGAAGCTGGGCCCTAAGTGCCCTTCCCTCCCAGATCTAGAGGAGCTAGTCTGAGTGCCAGTTTCCACAGAACCAGCCAAGGCATTTGAAGGAAAAGAGAAATCCGGTAAATGTGAGCCCCACCCCAGCATCCCAGCCTTCCCTCATCTGCACCCAGGAATTTGCCACAACCTTGCTAACTCTCCAAGGCCCCTTGGTATCTAGGCCAACAGGAAGGTGGGGGGAGGGGAGGGGAGAGCCCTACCTGTCGGGGAAATGGAGACAGCTGCAGACAGACACGCAAGGTAGGTTCCTTTGTTCTGAGCGCTGAGGGTTCAGACCTGGCTATGAGCTGCTCACTGCAAGCAGAGAGGTGATCCAGCTCGGCCCCGAAGGAGCCCAGACACTGGTAGGGATGCAGATGTGGAGGCAGATGGCCTCTAAAGAGACACTGGGCATGTTTCCAGCTCAGCCAAGAACAGAGGACAGGGAGCAGGCAGGTGCTACAGGCAGCTGCAGGAACCAGGCGGCTCTGCAGGGGCCTGGAGCTGGAGCTAACAGGAGCTTGCCTAGGGGGTCTGTGGGCACCAGATGCCTGGTTGCCATGGCCCAAACTCCAGGAAGTGGGAGAGATGCCAGGTATTTTTACAAAATTGGCCACAATCTGGCCAGCCTCCTGAGTCTAAAGGGTCGTGTTTACTACACAACTTGGTATAACTAAGTTTGGGGGTGCCTGGTGCAGGCCAGAGGCTGAGCTTCTTATTATGTCTTAGGAGTCCTAGCAGACTGCACTGAGGTGTGTGTGTGAGCACTCCTAAAAGCTTCCTTTGGTGAAAGCTGATTGGAATACACCAAACTGTACTTCTTGGAGTAGAGAATTAATAGATATTTTAAATATATATGTTTATGTGTATATGCATGCATATATACATGCAGTTGGGGTTTATGTGTGTATGCATGCATATATACATGTAGTTGGGGTTTGTGTGTATATGCATGCATATGTACATGCAGTTGTGCATGCATGCTCGTCCATGTGCCATGTCACGAGTGTGGTGGTCATAGGATGGTTTGCGGGGCTTGATCCTCTCCTTCCACCATCCAAGACTTTGAACTCAGATCATCAGGCTTGGTGGCAAGCCCCTTCACCTGCTGAGCCATGTTCTTGGCCCCATGTCAAAGACACAAACACCCACAAAATCACCAGCATAGACATGATGGGGACGCATCTGTTTACCACTCTAGTTGGCGGTGTGAACCTGGGAGAGGGGGGCCTAAAAATGAGGCAGAGTTAAAGTCTCAGTAGCCGAATTTATTCCGAGCATCAGACAACTCCGAGGGTTAAGAAGAGTCACCTGAGTAAAGTGTCCAATCACAAGGACAAGCCGCACATGGCAAAAACATGTTTTTCCCTAGAGCCACATGAATAACAACAGCTGGAGTAAATGCACTCCTATCCCTGAGAGGGGCACGGAAACACATTCTAAGAACAGCACTGTGCTCTGAAGAAATGGAGGTCCCAAGATCCATGCCTTGTTTTCTTGGAGCTTTCTCACAAGCACTCAAGATCTCCTCACACACCTCCGTCCTTCAGCTGTGTTCTGATGCACATCCTTGGTAGCTATGTTGGTAGAAGAGAAGATATTTTAAAAACAAATTCTCATGAGTATTAAATGAATGTTCCCTGAGAGTCTGATGTGGAGGGAAGGGAAAGGCTGAGGCCCTGATGCCAGCCAGAGAAGGAACTTTCTCGTAGAAAGAGACTTCATGCAGTTCTGTCAACTTAAGAGACCATCCCTCAGGACAGACCGGAGCTTAGAGCACGATCCATCCACAGTGAGTGAAACCACGCGGACCAGGGCTTCTTGCCTGACTCAGTGTCTGCTCCCTCAGAAACCCTAGCCCTCATAGTAGTGCCCTGAAGACAGACTTGAGATCGCTGGACACGGTCGTTTGCTCCTCTTCCTGCTGTAGCCACACTGAAAAGGCCTTTTTCTGTTTTTAATGTATGCTTCTTTATTTGCTGCATAGCTACAGGAGCCAAACCCAAGCTCATTGGGACCGCTAGAGCCCAGGTTTGCACCCTAAAAACTCCAGCAATACCATCATTTCCAAGTCCCCCTGTCTCTTTTGAAGCTCCTTTCACAGCTGGTAACTGCTTGTACTTAGCACCGCACAGCAATCTTAGAACCGATTGCAACGTGCTTCTTTGCTCCATGAGCTGAAATTCACAGGTGCAGTCACTGCCTCATATTGGACTGTGTCACTCTGCAGCAATGTGCACATCCATTCACTCAGGGGGCATCTAGGCAGTCAGCAAGGTCAGGCTGTTCAACACGGAGCTTCCAGGAATGGCTCCCATTGCGTGGGAGCATGCTCTCCCTTGTCCTGAGTGATGGACTTGGTTGGTTGAAGTATGTAGACATAATCTAACCTCTCACAACTACATAGCAAGAAAATGAAGATTTTTAAAACCCTTTTCATAATATTGAGGATGTTGGTGACTGTCGCTTCAGATGTCAGCTTGACTGGAGTGAACGGGACCACCATAGTTCCAAGGACTTATTTATGGGTGCATCTGGAAGGTTATCCTCAGGAAAATTCCAGTAGAAGAGGGAAAGGCCTTTAGCTTTGGCTGTGTTGTACAATGCCCAAAACTTGCTGGTAAATGACTGGGGTGTTTTTGTGTATTTATCACACCATTTGTTGTTTTATCTTCTTTTTATTACTATCATTAGATATTTTCTTTATTTACATTTCAAATTTTATGCCCTTTCCTCATTTCCCCTCTGAAAACCCCCCTATCCCATCCCCTCTCCCCCTGCTCACCACCCCACCCACTCTGCCTCCCTGTCCTGGCATTCCTCTACACTGGGGCATCGAGTCTTCACAGGACCAAGGACCTCTCCTCTCACTTGTGTCCCACAAGGCCATCCTCTGTTCCATATGCAGCCTTGAGTCCCTCCATCGTACTCTTTGGTTGGTGGTTTAGTCCCTGGGAGCTCTAGGGATGGATACTGGTTGGTTCATATTGTTGTTCCTCACATTTGTTATTTTAGAACGTGTCCCTCTACCTATATGAAAAAGTTGGCCACGCAGAACATCGCATGCTGCCAAAGTTGGCCTCATCCACCTCCCTTGTGCCATCATGATGCCCAAGGCCCAGCTGTGGCTGCAGCAGGCTTAACTCCACAGGGAGCAATAGTCTGGAATCTGGGTATTTTTAAAATGTAATCTAATTTAGATTTCCCAACAAGCAATTGTGAGAGCTGAAGAAATCTGTCTTCTGCCGGCCTGAAGATAATCAGACAGACCTGCAAATTGCTTTGACATTTGGAAAGTAACTAAGCCGTTATGGCAGAGACACACACTTCCTTGCCAGCCCCAGATTCCTTCCTGTTTGGAAAAAAGTATTTACCGGAGCCCCAGGTTTCCTACATTGACTTCCTTTCAGGGACCATGGGCTCACAGGCTGCCTCAGGAACAAGGCTCCCAGCAGGTCCCCGTTCCAAAACTTTCATTAAAGGCAACCCACGCTTTCAGAGTGCTCTAGGAACCAGAGTGGGACACAGACAGGACTTACCCTGGTCGAGCACAGCGCTTGGCGACAGGCCTCACCCTGGTCGAGCACAGCGCTTGGCACTGTGGCTATGCTTTTCAAGTACTGTCTATTTCATTGATGCCGAGGGATCGCAGATGGGAAAACCAAGGCACTAAATAAACTTTTCCAAAGGCAAATGATTGGTCAGTGAGAGAAACCATGTATATAAATGAGGTAGGCCTGATTTCAAAGCTTAACTCCATCTTCTGAGAAAGAGAGCATATACTCACTTGAATATTGATTTTGAATTCAACCTTGACTCATTCACTCAACAGAATAGTTGTTCCTTCCGTCTGCGCACAATGGAGAAGAGTGGCAAAGATAAGCGACACAGACCTGCCCTTTAAGCACTTAGCTACAGTTACAGAGGAGCAGAAGCCAGCAAAGCAGCTCAATCAGGAAGTGCCACCCTTGCCACCTAGTTTTAAGAGGTTACGTGAGGGCTGGTGCCAGTGCTAGGTAGAGTGTATGAATGGAGGCACAAGTTGGATTCCATAAGCAGTCTGTCCCATGGTGCCTGCTTTTCTGGCAGAAGGACTGGACGAGAAACAGGGACTCATATGATCAGGCTCTTGGGGTGAGCAGCAGAGCTGTGTCAAGGCACAATGCAGGTCTCAGGCTCTGGATTGGCCACACCTGCGGAGGGTGGGGGGAAGGGGAGTCCTGCCTTTGTTCTCCACAGCAGGGCCTTCCCTGCAGACTGCCCCCTGCCCCCTGCCCTGGGTCCTGTCTAGCTTGTAAAAATGGCAGGGGCTTGGGCTTCCACCCTGGCACACAAACTTCAGTCAGACTCTTGACCTTGTGGGTCTCCCACATAGGCTCATGTGGGTACCGGAGTGCACAGGCTCACACTGCTCATCACAGGCTCATGTGCGTATCAGAACGTGTGTGCAGGCGCACACATACACACAAACACACACATGCACACACACACACACACACACACACACACAATGCTCAGGCGCTAAGATGGCTCTTTGTTCCGGGTCCCCGCAGAGCTGTGTCTCAGTGGTGATGACACCTGGGCAGAGGCACATCTAACACGATCCAGACATTGCTTCCTGATACCCACCCCGAGATCAGGAGCCCTGGGTGACCTCCCTCCACTCCTCCTGCTGCAGAGGCCGAGCCTCTCCTAGTCCCTGTCCTCAGTCTCAGTCCTCAACTGAGGAGAGTCTGTCCCTCCTGCTTTTCTAAAAACCGCTCTCACTGCCTGGGATTCTCCCGCTGCTCCTTGCTGCTCTGGGTTCAGGCTTTGGAAAAACCAACAAGGAAAGACTTTGAAAATGTCCATGGTCCCTCTGCCACAGCCTCCTCCTGGAGCCAAGAAGCTCACAGTAATGACGCTGCACTGTGTCCAGCCGGACATGCAGCCCGCTCTCTTGGTTTATAGTGAGGTCCTCCAGCCACCTCAGGAGGAGGTGAGCTGGCCTGGGTGCCCAGGAAGCCCAGGGTGCTGAGACTCAAGGTTTATCTCTTATGAATGAGAAAGGATGGTGGGGAGTTGAGAAAAATGATGGCCATCGGTCCTGTAATCTGAGGAGATCTACTGGGAGGGATCTTGGCTCCATTTCTTCTCTTCTCAGATGGACTCTGGATCAGGAGATACTCAGCAGTGTGCTAAAGGATGACCCACTACACTTCCTCCAGACTCTGGGTTAGCCTCTGCCACCTGCCAGGTAACACTGCCAGGTAACCTGAGGCCAACACTCTGAGTGAGCCTCAGTGTGATTGCTACGGCCCCCATCGATGTGAGGAGACGCGTGACAACTGGACCCTGAAACAAAGATACAGGTGTCGCCTTCTCTCAGCCTCAGCCACTGTCCCGAGCCACAGCCACGGCTGGACTTCTCCCAGCAGTTATTCAGATGGCACTAGCCAGAGCCCTATGTCATCTGCTGGCTCAGAGCTGGGGAACTGGGTGGTGCTGACACACACGTAAACCCTCCTGAAACTGAATAGCCCATGAAATGAATCTGGAGATGAATAATGCAGACCACAGCCAGGAGACAGAGAGGGTCACCCTCCTGCATGGACAGGTGGGAGGTGAGCACAGGAACGAGGTGTCCCCAGAGGCATGAATTTTTAAAATTAATAACATTTCAGAGCTATGCTAGAAGATTTTGCAACTATGATACACTGTGGCTGAAAGTCAGGAGTCAGTCTCTCGTGGCTCACATTTCCACAGGATGAATGACACCCATTCATCTCATTCCACTGAATGGGGTAGTTCCTAGCAACCACTGGTTAGTGCAATATCTTGGTTAAGCCAAATGTCTCTGTGTACCGTGTGCATCAGCCCTATCCCATTGCTGAAAGGAGAGAACACCACCACCGGCCAGCCGGGAAACAAGACCCAGCTATTCACCAGGCCCCGGATGCCCAGAGCATATCAAATATTGACCTGCCTAGGAGGACAGATGGGCATTGGAGGAACAGCGGGTACAAGTTCTGCGTATACCCAGCACCATGATCCTGGTTAGGACCTCTAGCCCACATGTCTAGAAAATGACCAGGTTACCTTAGAAAAAAATATGGCTTGTGTGGATAGGGCTTAGGAGCTGCTTTTTAAAACACCAGATCAAACTTCATCCTGAACGTCTGGATAATCACACTGATTTTCAACATCATGTTTTCAAGGCTGTCTTTCTTCCCACCCTCCTTCCAGTGGCTGTGTGAACCCTGGTTCCTGATGGAGCATGGTGCACAAGACGGAACAAATGAGACAAACTGATATGACAGAATGGGGTGCCATAGAAAGATGGTGCAACATTCCTCATTTCAGCAGAGCTGTGTCCAGGACACTGTATACCTGACAAACCCAGAGAGGACATCAACAAAAGAAAACCCAGCTGAGTACCACAACACAGCAGTCCCATGGAGGAGACTGAAGTGTTAATATGTCCACATTTGGCTGTACCACAACACAGCAGTCCCATGGAGGAGACTGAAGTGTTAATATGTCCACATTTGCCTGTACCACAACACAGCAGTCCCATGGAGGAGACTGAAGTGTTAATATGTCCACATTTGGCTGTGGGGCAGGAACACAACCTTACCCACAGTTCCTTGGGGTAGGTACCTGGCCATGCCCGGACTGCATACCAAGCTGAGCAGGTAACCCTTTCTTGTTCTCCTCTCCCCTCCCCTGACAAAGGCTAGCATCCTTCAACCCAGCCACAAGGACAGGCTGCATGCTTTATAGACCCTATTGTCTACAAAACTGAAAAGAGCCTTCTGCACCGGATGCTACTGGTCAGGGATGGCTGCTACAAGGTGACGGGATGGCAGCAGTAGAAAGTGAGTCCTTGAGTTTCCAAGGCCATGTACATACAAGTACAGCCACCGATCCTCTAATCAAGCTCCACCATCTACAATTACAGCTTCTTAGTTTTGGAATAACTAGCATTGACCTCCCAGACAGTGCCAGAAATGTGACATACTCATAGTGCTGAACATTTTCAATGCTGTCAATCAAATAGCCACATCTCTGGCCAAACCGTCTTGTGCTAATGGAAACAAATATAGTAGTTGCAAAGATGATGCTGGAAAAGGGCAGTTTCCAGCTGATGTGCCTTACTATACAGAAGTACTGAAGGAACCCCTGTAGCCATGTGACCAAAGCCCAGAGCAGTGGCGCCTGGCACCTTTAGCACCCTGCCTGCCCTCCTGCCCTGCCCACCAGGTAACATCTAGAACCTGAAGAAGGAAATTAAAAATGTGGTAAATGTTTAGTGAGGGTGAATAGAAGCGGGAGCAGTAGTCCTTGTTTCTATTTTGGAAACAGGAGCTTGTATGAAACAAAACCTGTACTGGGGGTTGGCTTTCCAGTGCACACATATGTGTCATGAGTAGATGGGATGATTGGAAAAGCCAGCACAGAGGAGGGACCATCAAGCCGTGTGGTTTGCTTTCGCACTTTAGGGATTTGATCTGGGCTAAATGCAGACTTTGACAGGCTGTTAAATTCAGTGTAGGGGGCCGCAGCTGAGAAATAACTAAAACCATTAAAATACCAGGTGGCTCTCGCCCCTCCAGCTTCCTGTGGGTCATGCTGCCGGCCCCTCCTCTCTGGATGACTTCCAGTGAATGGAAGCTGATGGAGAAGCATCCCCCGGAGGCTTTGGAGAGCTGGGCTCACTTGTGTGCACCGAGGGACGGGTGTCCAATCAGCTTCCGTGACCCCTGGCTCTGTTCCGGCCCTTTCCAACCTGCATCTACCTCAGGCTCACTTCATGGGTGTCTTGGTGACTCTTCTACTGCCATGAAAAAAAAATGCTATGACCAAGGCAAATTATAAAAGAAAACATTTAATTTGTGTCTCACAGTTGCAGAGAATTAGGGTCTCTGACTATCGCAGAGTGAGAACGTTATCACAGGCAGACACAGTACTGGAGAAGTAGCTAAGTGCTTCTTAAATCTATTCCACAAGTACAAGTTGAGGGGAGAGAAAGCTAACTGGGAATGAGGTGGACCTTTCAAACCTCAAAGTCTATCCCCAGTGAAACTCCCCTACAACAAGGCCATACCTCCGAATCCTTCTCAAACAGTTCCACCAACTGGAAACCAAGCATTCAAAAATATGAGTCTATGGGGGCCATTCTCATTCAAAGCACCACGGTGGGGCTTTTAAAACTCCATGTGCTGAGACCAACCAAGTCAGCTGTAGAAAAGCATAGATATTTGTAGAACATGGCCATGACTTCCTTGTGCCACCTACTGGAGACCTGCTGATGAGCCCCTCAGCTCTTTCCTGAGAAGCGGGCTTTCCATCAAGACAACCTAGTGTATTCAGTCGTGGCCTCTGCCCCCACTACAAATGTCCTGGCTTGCTGTCTTTTCTCCATGGCACTTCCCA
The DNA here is from genome assembly GCF_008632895.1 of Mastomys coucha. Classification (NCBI taxonomy): domain Eukaryota; kingdom Metazoa; phylum Chordata; class Mammalia; order Rodentia; family Muridae; genus Mastomys; species Mastomys coucha. The sequence goes on along the minus strand of NW_022196905.1, from coordinate 156,791,605 downwards.
CCCACCACCTGACACTCTAGAGAACTTACAACGTTCTTTGATGCTTTCTATATCCCACAGAATCAGCCACATGAGCCAGATTTTTCTGAACTCACCCTTGGCCATGGCCTGGACTAGACACTGCTTTGTGACCCATTTGATAGGAGCTGCTGGTGGAGAACAGTGGTTAGCACGGGATGGGTACCCTGGCAGTGAGCTCAGCAAATCTTTCTCCATCTGTCTCTTGCCTGTGTGGACACCCCACCCTGAGAGTGCCCTTCATGAACTCCAGGGGATGCCTCCACCCTTCCTCACATCCCACCTGTCTTGGGTTAATAGCAAGTTCTGGTCTAGTCTTCTTCTTTGTAAAGTATCCCCATATTCGGGGAGCTGAAGGAAAGATACGTATGTGTGTGTGCCTGACATCAGTGGGTCCACAAGCCTAATGCCCACCTGAGGGCTCCAGAGGCCACACCAGGACTGCAGAGTAGGAAGCAGCACCTCTTCCCATCTCCACAGTTCTGCCAGCTCTCACGCCACTCAGGGGATTAGCTGTACCTGCTTGAAGAGACATGGAAACTGTGAATCTTAGCCAGCGTTATTTTGCTGTGAAGAAACACCATGACCACAACAGCTCTTATAAAGGAAAGCATTTAATTGGGGCTGGTTTACAGTTCAGAGGTTTAGTCCATTGTTGTCATGGCAGGAAGCATGGCAGCAGGCAGGTAGATGTGGTGCCGGAGAGGGAGCTGAGAGTTCTACATGCAGATCCACAGGTATCCGGAAGAGCGAGACACTGGGCCTGGCTTGAGCATTTGAATTCACCACCCCCAATGACACACTTCCTCCAACAAGGCCACACCTACTCCAACAAGGCCACACCCACTCCAAAAAGGTCACACTCATTCCAACGAGGCCGTACCTCCTAATCTCTCTCAAGCAGCTACTTTCTAATGACCAAACATTCAGATATTGAGCCTATGGGGGCCATTCCTATTCAAACCGCCACATTCCCTGACCCCCATAGATGTATAGATATAGTGCAAAAAGGTATTCAGTCCAACTTCAAAAGTCCCTACAGTCTTTCACAGTCTCAACACTGTTTAAGTCTCTTCTGAGACTCATGGCAATCTCTTAACAGTAATCCCCTACAAAATCAAAACCAAAAGGGAGATCACACACTTGCAACATACAATGGCACAAAGTATACATTAGCGTTCCCTAAGGGAGGAAAGGGAGCACTGTGAGGGAGCACTGTGAGGAGACACTGGACCAAAGCACGACAGAAAACCACCCGGACAATCTCCAAACTCTGCATCTCCACGTCTGATGCCAAAGCACTCTTCAGATCTCCAACTCCTTTCAGCTTTGTTGACTGCGACACACTTCTCCCTGTTGGGCAGGCTCCACTCCATGTGAGCAGAGTTCCTTGGCAGGTACCCCATGGCTCTGGTGTCCCCAAGCTCTTGGGGATCCCAAGGCAATTCAGGCTTCACCTTCACAGCTTCAAGCGATGGACTCTCTGGGTTTGCGCAGAGAGACGCCCTTGACACATGGACTCTCTGGGTTTGCATGCAGAGATGCCCTTGACACATGGACTTTCTGGGTTTGCGTGCAGAGACACCCTTGACACTTGCCTGGCCTCAGCAGCTTTCCTTAATATTAGAGGAGGATTTCATAACTCCTTTCTTGTATCCTTGACTCTAAAGCCAAACCATGTGGCAGAAGCTGCCAAGTTCTGCTTCTTACTTGGGCTGGAACATGGCTCCTCGTTTGATTACATCTGCACCAGCTTTCTGATGTTGACCATTTTCTTTACTGCCTAAGACTTTTCTTTAATTCCTTTTTACAAGTTGGAAGCTGAGCTGGATGGGGTCTTGCCCTGAGGTCACCTTCCTTTTATTCCATTTAGATTTTCTGGTGACCCTTTTCTCCTCAAACTGTACATTTTAAATTTTTCCTTGCTCAGCTTGCTCCTCTTCATTATAGATTGGCACAAGACTGAGTGACAACACAGTCAATACTGGGCTGTTTTGAAATCTCCTCTGCCAACACCATTAATCCAAAACTCTTATATTTAGCCTCGGGCAGACTTTTCAGACAAGGGTAAAAAGCAGCCACATTCTTTGCCAAAATATCACAAGAACAGCTCTAGGCCACTTACTAATGTTCTTCTCCTCTAAAAGCTCTTGACCCGAGCCATCAGAATGTATGTTGCCCTCAGCACCCCTGTCTTTCATGTTTCTACAAGTGTGGCCCATTAAACCCCAAGAGCGTTCAACTGCTTTTCTAATCCAAACTTCACATTCTACCAGCAAGCAGCATGGTCTAGCCTGTCATAGCAATCACTGCTCCCTGGCACCAACTTCTGCCTTAGTGAGTGTTCCATTGCTGTGAGGAGACACCAAGACCATGACAATGCTTATAAATGAAAACCCTTCCTTGGAGCTTGCTTGTAGTTTCAGAGTTCCTGCCATTATCATCATGGCAGGAAGCATGACAGTGTACAGACATGGGTCTGGAGAAAGAGTTCAGAGTTCTACTTATGGATCCACAGGCGGCAGAAAGAGAGCTATTGTGTCTGTACTGGCTGGTTTTGTGTGTCCACTTGACACAAGTTGGAGTTATCACAGAGAAGGGAGCTACAGTTGGGGAAGTGCCTCCATGAGACCCAGCTGTGGGGCATTTTCTCAATTAGTGATCAAGGGGGTAGGGCCCCTTGTGGGTGGTGCCATCCCTGGGCTGGAAGTCTTGGGTTCTATAAGAGAGCAGGCTGAGCAAGCCAGGAGAAGCAAGGCAGTAAGGAACATCCCTCCATGGCTTCTGCATCAGCTCCTGCTTCCTGACCTGCTTGAGTTCCAGTCCTGACTTCCTCTGGTGATAAACAGCCATGTGGAAGTGTAAGCTGAATAAACCCTTTCCTCCCCAGCTTGCTTCTTGGTCATGATGCTTGTGCAGGAATAGAAACCCTGACTAAGACAGGCCTGTCTTGAGCATTTGAAACCCCAAAGACCACACCTAGTACTACACTTCCTCCAACAAGGCCACACATACTCTACACATCCTAATCCTCATCACGTAACCCTGCTCTCTAATAACTGTTCATATATATGAGCCCATGGAGGCCATTCCTATTCAACCACCACAATATGTGTATAATGCCATCTTGTCTGGAAACAGAAGTCTATTTTGAATCCGTTTAAAATTCTAAAGTTGACAGTCACTTTCCATTGCTATAACAAAATACCACAGCAGGGTAATTTGTGAAGAGGTTTATTTACCCCACAGTTTGGAGGCTGGGTAGCTGAGATGAGTGGTCCCATTTGTTTGGCCTCTAGGGGTAGCTTCAGCACCACAGTCAGCTGAGGGCTCACAGAAGGTGAGAGAAGGTCACTGAACTGTCAGCTGAGAGCCAGGGAGTCAAGGGGCTCGGAGGCCAGACTCACTCAGGCCTGTAGAGGGAGTCAAGGGGCTTGGAGGCCAGACTCAGGCTTGTAGAGGGAGTCAAGGGGTTCGGAGGCCAGACTCAGGCCTGTAGAGGGAGTCAAGGGGCTTGGAGGCCAGACTCACTCAGGCCTGTAGAGGGAGTCAAGGGGTTTGGAGGCCAGACTCAGGCCTGTAGAGGGAATCAAGGGGTTTGGAGGCCAGACTCACTCAGGCCTGTAGAGGAGCCTACTCTCTTTTAGACCAGACACAACCCCACAGAAATAGCTAAGCCTTTCCAAAGCACTTCCTCGAAGACCAAGGCTCTGCTCCTGGGCTCTACCTCTGAAAGGTCCCACCACTACTCACACTACCTCACTGGAGGTACAACTTGCAAACTACAGACTTTCAGGCAAGCACTAAACCTTCCTCAAACCATAGCCAGGGACTTGGGTGCCTGGTCTCCCAGACCATTTGTGATATGGCTTTGGATTTTGGAAGAGCTTCAGGGCTTGCGGAAGAATTTCATCATCCTTGATTATAGGAATAAAGTCCAAATCCAGTTTGATCTATATGCTGCAGAAGCTGACACGCCCTACTGTTGATAGCATGTTTCTGCCGTTCATTAGATAATCTTCAACTCCCAGAGCCATCTCTGTCTAGTCTGAGGTGCCTCCTCTGCCAGGTCCCTCTTGAGGGTGAAGAATTATTCGAGTCACTGCAGTAATGAAGTTCTCCACAGTTGTATATCTCTAATCAAAAATGAAACCATTTACAGCTCACTGGTGACCAGGGTGTGAGACAACCTACATCTCACAGGTCTTCCAAGTTGGCTTCCAGTCCTAGGGATGGTGCCTCATGTTCAGGAGGTTCTTTTTTGCAGAGGTCTTAGCACAGAGCTATACAGCAGCATCCATGGCATCTTATAACTGGTGATCATCCTCTGCTTTCTGTCTTCCTGGGAGATTATAACCAAGGTAGCCAACAACTGCCAGAATCAGAGTGGGTAAGTTGAAGCTCTGTGGGGTCAATGTCTAGGCAAGACTTGAGCTCTAGGACCTAGGAGTCTACAAGTTCTAGATGTGAGGAGGAACAATGGGGATAAGGACATTTCTTCAGGCCAAAGGGTTCCTGTCCCTGAGAGAACACCTACAGCAAAGCCCTGAAGACAGTCCAAGGAACCTCTAGGACAAGGAGTTGGCTAAAATTTCCACTCAGAGAACACAGAGCAAGCAACTCACCCTTCTCCACTCAGCACCACCTCTCATGGAGCTAGCCATGTCTGCAACACATAGCCACACACGTACAGCCATGTGTGCAACACACAACCATGCACAAGGCAGCTGGAGGTCCCAGAGTGAGTCTCTTTGGGTGACACTCAAGCTGTCCGTGAGGGGGCCAGAGTGAGAAAAGGCCTCTCCTGATTAGATCCTAAGAGACACAGAAGCAAAGCCACGCTGCTCCCAATAATTTCATCCCTGCTTGTTGGTGAGCCAGCTAGATTTAGATTTTAAAAAGACCTACAACTCATTGGCTGAAATCTGAATTGCCAACAATGAATGGTTTTAGTATAAGTCTGCCCCAAATACTGCTGAGACATTACACTGGCAAAGTATTCACTATTTGTCTGAAATTCAAACTAGACTGTCTTGCTCTTTTATCTACAGTGCAGGGTGGGGGTGACCTGACTCTGAGCCTATGTAGCCACACAGGCTCCACCTCCAACTCCAGGAGTTCTAGGCAAGCCAAACATGGATGATGGCTGGTGTATAACAAGGACCAGGCCTCCCTGTAACCAGCTGTGTCTGCTGAGGTTCAACTTTTCACACTCCCCTGCCCCAGTGAAGCCCAGGATGAGACCGCTAATCTGCTAGGGTCTTCAACCCAGAGCACGTTGAATTGAGCCCCAGAGCACAGTGAAATGAAATATACATCCAAGTATTTGATACATGTGTGATGCCCCGGACTAGAGGACAGAGTGAAGGACAAAGGGATGATGAAAGATTTGTCTTAGCTACAGCAGTCTGCGCTGATCAGCCACAGGACTACCGGGTCCCAAAGGATCCCAGACCATGGTCCAGGAGGTGTGGTCACCTCTCCAAGGCCCTTCCAGAGTACCCCGAATTGCACAGTGGTTGATTCTTTGGGGAGAGCAGGAATATGGTGTGGACTTCTTTAGCGTCCAGCGTTAGTCCCCAGGATGTCCGTGCATGCAAGGCACCTCTATAGCAACATCTGGAATCTTCTACAATACGGCTGGCCTGGGGTTTATTGATGGCATATTCTTGACAGTTGCTTGCACTCCATACAATTGGGGGACACTGGTCCAGGGTTGGCTTTATCCAGTAATCTTTCAAAATTTGGGGTCACCTTCCCTCCTAAAAAGTAGGGGAGGCTGGGATCCAAAGATGGCCTGAGAACACAGACACTCATCACAGATGCAATGGCCGTGTAAGGACTCGGGCAATAGCCACACATGGCATTAGCATGTAAGGACTTGGGCTCCCACCACATGTGACGTGACTGTGACAATTTAGATACACACTACATGTGGTGTCGACCGATGACCAAGGCCATAGCTGCCTGAGGTAGCTGTCTCCACTACTCGAGAGGAGACACTGGCTCTCAGCTAAGACCAGGCCCTTCCATCCTTTCTACTCCCCAAAGACTCGACACCCCCGGGTTAGGGTCCATGAGGGCAGGCAGTGACCAGTAAAGGCAGCTTAGGAGGCAGGAACCAGGCAAGGAGAGGTTGTGTGTGTACCCTAAGGATGGCCCTCTTTGGGGTACACAAGTGCCTGCAACCCTGAGCTGACCAGGAGCAAAACAGGTCTGCCCTGAAATATTAATTCCAAGTGCCAGGAGATCCACGATGAATGTGAGTCTCTGATGGTCAAGCTCCTGGCCTGGCCACACATCTATACACAGAGGTTCTTTGAGCATTTACACCTTACCATTCAGTCTGTGGCCTTGTCTCCTTTGAATGAAATAGGACAAAAGAAGTGGACTGTCATGTCTGTAGGGTCTAGACCAGAAGTCTTGCTTGCTCCACATGGAGACACAGTTGCATGGTGACCTGGGGAGAGTGAGCCCAGGCTGACCCCAGGTGACCTGGGGAGAGTGAGCCCAGGCTGACCCCAGGGCTGCTCCCTTCCCCTGAGCTCTGTATGCTTTCGTCTTTGTCCCGCCAGCCGCACGCTCTCCTCCAACACTTGGCTAAGAGATGAGACACATTCCTGACTTGGCTGTAGGGGCTGCTTCCTCCACCGTGACTCCCTTCATGTCATCTGGCATTTGACCATCTGCGCGCCAAACGTTTAGGTCCCCAAAGATCCCAGTCTCGATCATCTCCTCCTGCCAGGGGATAGAGCAGTTGCCAGAGGCGAATTCCTGGAAGAACTCCGTGTCCGCTTTGTCAAAAACCACGCCCTTGACTGTGGAAAAGGCACCCACGTCCTGAATGTTCTTGGCATAGACAGTCCTAGAGTCTGGGATGAATGGAGGGATGAGCATCCCTATAAAGAAACGGGAGACAGACCAGAGAGACTCATGGTGAGGAAACTGCGAAGCCAAAGGGTCCTCACAGGCACACAGAAAACCTGCTGCTCTTCCTAACGCTGACTGAGAAGGCCAGCACCCTGAAGCAGCCCATGCTGCATGTTCAATATTCACAAGACTGGAAGACAGACAGGGTGACAAATGCCCAGATCTGAGTTTAAAAGGTGTGTGGGTGGATGTGAGTAGGAGTGTGTTTCCCAGGCTGGCCTGAAATCATGGTCCTCCTGCCTCAGCTACCCAGTGCTGATGTTACAACTCTGATTCACTATGCCAGCTAGGAAGGCTTTCTAAAAGAATTCTCAACCTTTGCCTCCTACAGCTTCCCAAGACCCACCCCCAAAGTCTCTTCATGAGCCAAGCATCTTGAAACCCTTTACACCAGGGCTCTCAGTCCCTCCCCTGGTGACCACAACATCTCTGCAGTCCAGACTCGGAGCTCTTGCCTGGCCCCAGGTAGACATCAGAGTGGCAGATGTCAGCTGAGCTCCGCATCTTCCTTCTGCAACCAGCTTCACTTCCTAACAGAAGCTACGAGATGCAGGGTGTCGTTGGTCTTGTAGAGCTCAGGTGTCAACTCAACTCACCTAACCTCCTAGCCTGGCTTCCTTGGGGCATTTTGACCCTAACCTTGCCATCCTGCCTGTGTTGGTCCAGGCTGGCTGCTCGCACCAAAGCATGACCTCTCATGTCCCACTACTCCCTCAGCCCTCAGCAGACAGTCCTTAGACCTCCTGCACCAGCCAGGACCCTTCCTGGCCTCAGGGCCTCATGGCAGCTATGCCAAGTATAGTCCATCTTCAGATGAAGTGCTTAGCTCTTCTGCCCAAAAGTAACTGCTCATGGGAGAATCTCCTCCCCACTACAGCTCCTGACTCATCCCGTATCCCACACCCTATATTCCAGAGATCCAAGGGTTCAAGTGTGGCAGAGTTTGTCTACCTGGGAGAAGTTCATTCACTCCATAGCATCTGTCATGACACTGCAGCCACAGGATACCATGTGTGCAACATGAGTACGTGTGTCTGTGTCTACATGCGTGCATAGCTGCTTGTGTGCGAGCCCATGCATGTACACATGCTCATGTACATTTGCACTCACCTGTGCATGCCTATAGGTCCATCTAATGCCTGTGTGTAATATCATGTGGTGTGTGCATGGGTGTGTGCACATGCACGTGTGCCTGTGTAGCCCTGAAAGTATATGTACACGTGCATTTTCAAGGATGAATATAAGGAAACTACTGTGAAGCAGGCTCAGAGCTTCCACACTGGCTTGTTACCCGCATTTCCCACCTGACTTCAGTCTGCCTGATCCCATGGATAACGTTCGCCATCAGGTGTCCCTGTGCCCTCTCAGGCTTATGGTAACGCCCATACCGGCTTCGAGCTGCCTCCAGCTGATATCTCTGAAGAGGATGTTTGCCCGCAGCACATCGCAGGTTCCGTCCCGGAAGCCCAGGCGCTTCTCCGGGTCCTTCTCCAACAGCTGCTCACAGAAGTCCTTGCTGGCCTGGCTGAACTTCTCAGGGTATTTCACGGGCTCTGAGATGATGCGTTGCTTAAGCTCCTTGTTCTCCACCTGCATGGTGGGCAAATGCACCCCTTCACTTGAGCCCTGGCCAAGCCTCAAGCCTTGGGGCTTGGTGCTCACCCTCACTGGGGTGGGCGTGGCTGATGACGTTTGCTGGGCCCCTCCCTGGTGGCTTGGCCTTAAAAGGCTCCCATCTCAGGACAAAGAGACAAAGTCGAAAAGCGAAGCCCCCAGCCACCAAGGCTGCTTTTAAGGGTAGTACTGGTTGACTTCTCCACATGTTTACACAGCTAGTCCACCACTGCACAGGATATGACCGGAAGCAAACGTTGTGCCTGAGAGCTTGGCTGGGCATGATCCTACTAAACCATCTGAGAGAAGCCTAAGAACTAAGCTTGACCTTACTTCTGGTCGGCTTTGGTGGAGTCTCCCTAACGAAGCTCCCCACACCCAACGTGTATGACGAAGACAGTGTGGCTTGCTCCCCAGACATCCCCCATGGCAAAGCCGGTTCTCTATCATCTCTCTGGCAGGCACAGGCAGAGCAAATGCAGCATGTGGAACCTGACTGAATGTTAGCGCACACAGCCTACCCTAAGACCTGTCACTGTGGAGGCCTGTGAGACTCAGACACTTCTCCACATTCGCCTAGGATCACATGACAGCGTAGAGCCGTAAGCTCAGGTGAGGACAAGGTAGCAACAAGTAGGCAGGTGCTGTCCCTATCGGTACATAAAATAGCTCCTGGCTTCTGGCTAGACCAACCTCTGTGCGTAAACAGAAGTGAGGAGCAGAGAAAGTATATAGGGTGGTTGTCCAAAGCCCCAAGAGTAATGTCCTGATGGCCCACAGTTAGCTAGGGACCAGCCAGTGGTCTCCTTGTGAATTCAGCCCCAAAAGATCCTAATACTAGAAGCTGCTGTCCTACCAGGGAGAGATGCCCCGTCTCAGCTAGTGTGTGCGTACTCTGCCACCTGCTGGCCGAGGTGTGCAAGCACATTTAGAATCTCTCAACAGCTCTACTCTCAGGTCTCAAGAACAGGCAGGCTTTGGAACAGAATATCTCGCAGGAGCAGGACCCCAGAGCCTGAACCCCTTAAAGAGTCCTTGATACAACCCACCTATCCATAGCTGCTCCAGAATGGACCCCTTCAGGGGTTCCTGTCAGGAGTCCCCTACCTTTTCTCCTCGGGCTCGGAAAGGTCCTCTGGCTGCAATCATCTCATACAATGTGACCCCTAGGGCAAAGTAGTCCACAGAGAAGTCATATTCTTCACCACGCAGGAGCTCAGGGGCCATGAAACCTGCCACCAAGAACATATGTAGGTTCACAGATGCACCTGCTTTCCCACAGCATGACCCCTCCCCAGTACTCACAGACCTACTGAAGCTCTGGTCTTACCACCAGTGATTTTGAGGTCATTGAAGCACACTGAGCATAGCCCTGGCCACTACCCACTGGATGCCCACAGTGCTAACAACCTGAAGTGTCTTCCAACTTAGCCAAAGATTCCTAGGGGCACAATTGCCAGGGTCAGGAATCTCACTCCTGTGGGATGTGAAGCCTTCACTCAGACTCAGGACAATGTGCATCCAGAGTGAGCCCGGTGATGCAGGTGCTGTGGCCAAAGCCTGAGGGACACAGGTGATGGGAGTCCTATGCTGTTCTCAGTCACTTTGTTCCTTCAACCTTCTTTTATTACCTACAGTGAAGCTACAGCTGAACCCCTCCCACATGCACTCACAGAATAGCACGTGATGGGCACAGCCACTGTGTGGCCTTCTCCACAAACATGGCCTCCCTGGTCCTCCTAGATGTCTGCTCACAACCTGGCCATTTGCATGAAAATCTCCGACCCCTACTGTCCACCACACATACTAATGCCCAGCGTCTGCAACGCGGTGTATAAACCATCTCCTCCCGTCCATCCTGTTGGCTTCTCAGCCCCACAGAGCAGGCTATGGAATTGCTCCTGAGCTCCTAGGCAATTAGCCCTTCTGGAAGGGAAACTGTCGAGTACCCCTTTCCTGAGCCACGCACGCCACTTCTCTACTCCAGGATGCCACCAGTGTTCACCCAGTGCCAACCCCAGTGGTGACAGGCTTCATCCTGATCATGCCACCCTCTGCCTTCATGTTTAGGGTTTTTTGCAAAGAATATCGCTGCTGCAGAGCCAGCACCGGTGAGTTACTGGATGAGGAAGCAAGTATGTCTCTGCTTCTTGTGTAATGAGCTCATCTCATGGCAGGAAGCAGAAGACCAAGGCGTACTTTCCCTATATCCAGAGGAAGATCATCCCCTGCGCACAGCCTACAGTTGTGGACTGAGCTGGGAGGAGGGTGCAGGGTAGGGGAGGAGAAAATCTGTCTAGAACAGTGCTCATTGGCACCTGGAATACCAGCTTCTAGTTTGCACCCTAACTCAGCATTTCCAGAGCCTACACTGTGGTCCCAAGCAAAGGATTCATTGGGTGGGTAGAGTTGCCGCTGCATCTGGGTCTCGGTAAGGTAAAAATTAGGCAGGCAATGGCGCCCTCTCCTGGCTAGCTGGGCCAGCAGTCCAGAGTGGGACCATATCTAGTCTTGATGTTCTTTAAATCTTGCTCCAGCAAATCCAGGTCTTGTAGTGAACTGGGGAGATCCAATTGAAGTTTGAGCTAGCTCATGAAACAAAGCACAGCCACGCCCTCATGAGGCTGTGCAATGGCTTCAAGCCAGGCTGTCTCCAGAATCCTCCTCTCAGATCTCCTTCACCCTGCGCCTGCACAGAGCCCTTGGCATCCACCAGCTACCAAGGCTAGACAAGCAACACCGCCGGGGGTCAATATGGATTTGTCCTTCTCCAGAGTGGACGGGGAACATTCTTGTCTCTCTACCCACCATGGCATCGGGGACAGTCTCAGATGGTGCCGAAGGCACAGGGCCCTGGTGATCCCGCAACACAAAGCAGGACCCTGTCTTCACTCTGTGACAAGTGTTAAAGCCAGAGACTCTGACAGATTAAGCACACCATCTCAGGTCACAGAGACACTAAGCATGGGCCTGGACTATGCACCTGCATGTGTGTGTATACTTAGATACAGATACATCTACAGTCACTCATATGTATGCAAGAGTGGTGTGCACAAAACCTATACATACAGAGATGCATGCTCATGTGTGCACAGATAAATGTATTAAGCATACTCATAGAGGTACCTGTACACATTCACACATGAGTGTACATATGTCTACAAATGCATGCATGAAATAGCACATGTACAGATGTGCATATAGACATGTGCATGCACAAAGACACATTTGTAAGGATGCACAACACATGTATTTGCATGTGTGCACGCAGAGACTATCAGGGGTGAATGCATACAGAGAGTGCCTTCATACACATACATACATGTTTCTTACAGAGGGAGCTGTATGCCTACATACATGTACAAACAGATGCATGCAGATGCACATATGTGCACAGATACAGGCTCATGCACACATCCACACACATGCTTACACACAAAGACCCCCATGTACACACTCAGTCACACCTACACGACTGTACATACCACATGGAGAGCAAGCACATATGTAGGAATGTGTGTACACAGGTACGAATGCCCACAGAAAGATAACACGTGTGCAGTGCCCGCATGTTGGTGGATCCCTACAGAGTTGTGCTGAAGCCTAGCAAGCGCTGGCTGAGGAAAGCCTCTGTCCCCCGTGCTCTGGGGTGACCTACACAATAAGTCCTTGGGTCCAGCTCCTCCATAAGATACCCAGAGCAAACTCACTCTGCCATGCACAGGACGCCACTTAGTGTGCACGTGCTCTCTCTGTCCACCAAGGTACCAAGGAGGGAGCTTCGGCAGCGAGCGAGACTGTGAGGGCAGGGAGGGGCTGTCCTTGTAAATGGTTCCTGAGCTCCTGAGCAGAACCTGCTTGCCACTGTTTGCTCTACAGGATAAGGGGCTGGGTTCCACTACCCCCACTCTGCCACTACTTAGGTCTTGGGACTCCTGCTGCCTCAAGCTCTGGGAGAGAGGATGACCCAGGGCCTCTTCTTGGATGCCAAGCCTTCCCAGCCCCTCCCCCAATGCTCAGACCTTACCTGGGGTCCCTGCATAGCCCTTGGTCTTATTATGCCCTTCCTTCAGCTCCACAGCCAGTCCAAGGTCAGAAATTCGGATATTGCCTAAAAGTTGAGACAAGCTGAGGTCATACATATAGGTGTCCCCCTGCACAGCAGCAAAATGCATGTTCTGTGTACATATATACCACACTCTATACATGCATATCCATTCCCCACAAAGATGTATCATACACATAATAGGCATACCACATATACCTTACACACAAACATGTAACACCTGTCTGGTGCATACATACATGCATACACACCTATATGCATATACACATACACACAAACACTCCATAGCTTGCACCACTGTCCTTTATACCCTAACACCACCAGGCCCTCCTTCTGTGACTTTCAACGAGGCTGAAGAAACCACGCTTTGGGCCCCCAAGGCTGCCGTGGCCTGCATCCACTCCACGGGCCCTGGGCCCCCAGAGCCGCCGTGGCCTGCATCCATTCCACGGGCCCTGGGCCCCCAGAGCCGCCATGGCCTGCATCCACTCCACTGGCTCACCATCATTGTCCAGCAGCACATTCTCTGGCTTGAGGTCACGGTAGACAATGCGTCTCTGATGCAGGTGCTCCAGGCCACTGATGATCTGTGCCGTGTAGTAGATGGCTCGTGGTTCTGAGAAGCCGGGGTTCTCCTCATCCACATTGTAGATGTGGTACCTGGGGGCAGAACATCACAGAAGGCATGCACAGGGGCTTAAGGGCAGTAAAATGCAGAAGCAGAGAGCCCGAATCTTAGGGCACATACGTATCAGCACACCATGGTTACCTGGGGACCAGTCATCAATGTTTCCCTAGAGAAGCCCGAGGCTAGAGGCCTCAGATGCCACCATAGGCTCAGATGCCACCTTACCCATAACTCTTTGAGAGACAATGGTTAAAAAAGCGTACAAGCTTGTCTGTCACCTGACACCCCCTTCCTTCCAATCCAGAGAAGTGCCTAAGGAGGTGAGCTCACCCCGCCCAGTTTCTTAAAGCACAAGCAACTCCCAAATCTCTAACTACACCTGTGGTCTGCTCCTCCAGACCTTGAACCCCTGGGCAGATTTGACTGCAGCGTTTCCTTCCCGGTCTCTTTCTACAGAACCCTGAAGTTTGTCCACGTTTGTATTCTTCGGTACACTTGCCTCCTCCACACTTTACAGGGAGGCAAAGCTCATAGCTAGAGCTGTGACAGGGGCTGGGGGGAGAGGCTGCAGGCTAGGGGCTTAGAAGAAAATCAGAGGGTCTCAGGGAGGGGGCTGGACAGAACATGCAATGCTAAAAAGAATCTCCCAGCATTCCTTACAGCCCTCTTCCTCTCCTCGAAGACAGACTGTCTAGACCTCACATTATTCACCTGAAGAAAAGGTAGTCGGCTTTGCTATGGTGGCAGTGTAAATAAAAGCAGATGAAGCAAGAGATACAGGGCTTTGCAAGTTACAGTTCCCTTTTAGTGGCACCTTACATTCCCAAGGCACCTCAGGGTTTGTGCTAGCCTTGTGCACTAGGTACCCAGGGATCTCATCGTGCTAACCATGTGTTCCAGCTACGCAGGGGCTCACCGCCTCATCCTCTGGACACTGACTTGGCCACTATTGTTTGTCTCTATTTTACAGAACAGGAAACTGAAGAGTGGTGAAGTCACCCAGCCAATGAAAGCCGTTAACCCGACATCCCCAAGAATGCAGGACAACCTCAGAGCAGTGTCCCGAGGCTTGGCTAGCCCAAGCACCCTCCGCAAGAACAACCTCAGAGCAGCACCCCGAGGCTTGGCTAGCCCAGGCACCATCCGCGTGGGCACCCTCCCCAAGAACAACCTCAGAGCAGCACCCCAAGGGTTGGCTAGCCCAGGCACCATCCGCGTGGGCACCATCCCCAAGAACAACCTCAGAGCAGCACCCCGAGGCTTGGCTAGCCCAGGCACCATCCACGTGGGCACCATCCCCAAGAACAACCTCAGAGCAGCACCCCAAGGGTTGGCTAGCCCAGGCACCATCCGCGTGGGCACCCTCCGCAAGAACAACCTCAGAGCAGCACCCCGAGGCTTGGCTAGCCCAGGCACCATCCACGTGGGCACCATCCCCAAGAACTACCTCAGAGCAGCACCCCGAGGCTTGGCTAGCCCAGGCACCATCCACGTAGGCACCCTCCTACTACAAGCAATAGGCAAGCTGCCCTCCAGACAGTCGTCCGGCTCTCCAGCCCCACAGCATTGGACAGTGAGGGAATCGTTCATTTTCGTTTCTTAGCCCTCTCAACCCACAGTACTCCACCAGAGCTACCCACGACACCACACATGCCCTCTGTCGCCTGTACCCAACAATCATGGAGACACGTGAGTGTGTGCAACAACAGGCAAACCCTCAGCCCTGGGCCCCAACAGACATGAACCCTGGTTGAATGCAGTCCCATGTCCGGACACCTTTACCTTACGTCACCTCCATTCATGATGGTCATCACCAGACAGAGGTCCGTCTTGGTCTCGAACGCATAGGCCAGAGACACAATGAACCTGCTGTGTACTTTGGCCAGGATCCTCTTCTCAACAATGGCGCCCTAGAAGCAGAGTCGTGCTCGTCAGTCCTCAGGAATACACTGTGGGGAACAGCCTGCATGCTGGGCACAGTGCAGGACAGGCTGGCAATCTGTCTGAAATCTGGCATGCATTCACTCAGGGGCACGGCATTGACTGGAACATCTCTGTCACTGCCCTGTCCACCCTCCCCTCCCTCACACCATCATAGCCCCTCCATCTAGTCCTTGCTTGCATCCAGCCAGCTCCCAGTGCAGCCCGATCTTTCAGGAGAGCCTGTTTTATGTGAGAACCGAGGTCGTGTCCACCAGGACACTGTTGTCTGAAAAGCGCTACACTGGGTTGCAGGTTCATGTGGGTGGCCCAGAACTCAAATTACAGTTCCAGAAAGCTGCAGTTATTGGTATGTTTGTCACTTTGAGACATGGACTCACTATGTAGCCCTGGCTCTCCTAGAACTCTCCGTGTGGGCCACTGAACTCACACAAGCCCAGCCACTGCCTCTACCTCATGAGTGCCGGCACTAAAGGTGGGTGCCACCATACCCAAGTTTAAAGGTGCTTTTTTTTTTTTAAGTATGCAGTTTCGTCCCTTTTAATTGAGATATTTTATTTTTTATTTATTTTATGTGGGGACACTGTAGCTGTCTTCAGACACACCCAAAGAGGGCATCGGATCCCATTACAGATGATTGTGAGCCACCATGTGGTTGCTGGGAACTGAATTTAGTACCTCTGGAAGAGCACTCAGTGCTCTAACCACTGAGCAATCTCTCCAGCCCCTAATTGAGATACTATAAATAAAAATGAAAAAGTTAAATCATTTTTCCAATTTTATGAATAGTTCCAAATTCAAAACAAAATCAAGTACCAAGTCCCTTTAGAAAATACACCAGCAGGGCAGTGGTGGTGCCCACCTTTAATCCCAGCACCCAGGGGCAGAGGCAGTGGATCTCTATGAGTTTGAGGACAACCTGGTCTACAGAGTGATTACAGGACAGCCAGGGCTACACAGAGAAATCCTGTCTTGAAAAACCAGGGGAAAAAAGAAGAAAAAGAGAAAGAAA
>NW_022196905.1:156755249-156775241 GCF_008632895.1 Mastomys coucha | reverse complement strand
AGGAAGAAAGGAAGAAAGAAAGAGAGAGAGAGAGAGAGAGAGAGAGAGAGAGAGAGAGAGGAAGAAGCAAGCTATAACTTCCTCATTTCATGACCTATTTTCTCCTTCTGTCATACATTATTACATCCTGAACACAATTTTTCCTCCCTCCACTCCTCCCCACTTCCCTCTCTCCCATAAAACTCTTCTTTAAAGATCAACATTAGACCTCCATGAGATGCACCCCCAAGGCCCCTGGATTTCCTGCCACCTCTGCTTGCACCTGCTCTTTGAGCCCTTCATTAAAGGCTCAGGGACCAGCTAGCGGCTGGTGTCCATCCCTAAGATTTCACAGCATTATCTGTACTGTTCAGCAGGGCTGTGGAGAGCTGTGTCCCCTGGACCATAAGCTGCTTTCGCTGATCCTGCCTTAACTAGACACTGACGCCAACAAAGGAGGAAATGAAACACTGGCAACCTGCCTATGCCCTCCACTCATTCTTGTCCCCTGGAAACCTGTGCTGGGGGAAAAGTGGTCCTGCACCGCAGCATCACAGATGGGTTCTGCCTCTTGTAAACAGTACCTGCTGACAGAGGACTGCCACACCCTCTCCTGTATGTATCACAACAGGAGCCAGACCTTTCTAGATAATCAGATACATGCTCCATTGCAGCTCTCCCTCTGAGCTGCTCCTGAGCATGGTACAGACGGACTACAGCCCTGCCAGTGGTTGCCTGAGCCAGGGGAGTCCAAATGGCAGCACACATGCGCAGTAGCTAAGGCCTGTGTAGAGCGCCACAGGAGTCTTGGTGGGTGGTCCACACTCTACCACCCTTCTAGCGTAGGGGCGTCCTTCCCACTGCTTGCTGGGCTCCCTACCTGGTACCCCTTCCTCTTCTTCAGCCGTTTCTTGTTGAGCTTCTTGCAGGCATACATCTTGCCAGTCGCCTTCATTTGGCAGGCAGACACTTCCCCGAAGCCCCCCTTCCCCAGGACCCTGAAGTCCAAGAACCAGTCTTCGCCTATGGGCTGGGCTTCCAACCACTTCCACTGAAGAAAGCGCAGGAAGTACAGGCTTTCTAGGTACTCCTGGAAGGGCGCCTGGCTCAGGTGCTCCAGCGTGGCCTGCAGCAGAGGTTGGAAGAGGCCATCCTGGCTCCCGGTTGGCCCTTCCTTCACCCTCGCCACCATGCCCTGGTCCAGGAAGTTGCAGAAGAGCGTGCCCTGTGGGTCCAGGTAGTCAGCCAGGATGGCCTGTGCCTTCTGTGGCCGCAGGTCATCATCAGCAGTGTCATAGTCCTCAATGTCTTTCCAGAGCTCCAGAGCTGGCACGTGCCTCTCGTCTGTCTTCAAGAACTGTTGGAAGAGCCTCTTGCCGATGGGTTGCTCTGAGCACAGGCTCTCAAACTCTAGGCTAAGGCTGTCACGGAGACCCTCACACTTGGACAGTGGGGGCAACCGGAGCTTGGCCAGATACTTCTTGTCCCGGGAAGATGGCGCGCTGCTTCCGTCAAAGCTGCCTCGGGCAGCAATGAAGGCAGAGTTGGCCACCACGGTCTCCAAGGACCCGAAATCCATCCTGCTGATGCCCTGTGTCCACTTCAAGTGTTAAGACCCATAGGCTGAAGTCACCCTCAAGGCACCAGCAGCCAAAGCAGGCTTGACCCTGTGCCCTTGGCCTATGGCCTGCTCCTGCCCTTGTAGGACAAGGGAGGCATGCAGCCGTGGCCAGGGTGCTTGGGAAGCCACTGAGAGGCCCAGGGAGACCAGGGCTGACAAGTATCCAGTTAAATCCCAGCCCTGGGGTCAGTGAGGACACCTTAGGGGTGACCAGCAACGTGCCAGAAAAAGACAATCCCCTAAGCTGCTCCAAATCGGATTACCGTCCAGCTCAGGTGTCTCCCCCGGTACTGCCTTCGTGTTCCCTAGGGAAGGGCAGGCCAAAGGCTCCTAGAAGGCCATAGGGGACGGTTCTATCCTTCCCTGGCCTTGGCAGGTGGACAGGACTTGTCTGTGTCCTGCTGGGACGTGAGTCTGGGGTAGAAGGTAGTCAGTCAGGCTGGAGAGATGGCTCAGTAGTTAGCTGCGGTTCCAGGAGTCCTGAGTTCAATTCCCAGCAACCACATGGCTCACAACCATCTTTAATGGGATCTGATGCCCTCTTCTGGAGTGTCTGAAGACAGCTACAGTGTATTTATATACATAAAATAAATAATTCTTTTAAAAAAAAAAAAGGTAGTCAGTCAATCCCAGGAGAAATCTCCATTTGTATGTGGCTTCCAGGTTGCTTTCCATACTATTTTTTCAAAAGATTTATTTTGGGGCGGAAGAGATGGCTCAGTGGTTAAGAGCACTTACTGCCCTTCTGAAGGTTCTGAGTTCAAATCCCAGCAACCACATGATGGTTCACAACCATCTGTACAGCTACAGTGTACTCAGATACATAAAATAAATAAATCTTTAAAAAAATTATTTTATGTATCTGAGTACACTGTCACTGTCGTCAGACACACCAGAAGAGGGCATCAGATCCCATTACAGATGGTTGTGAGCCTCCACGTGGTTGCTGGGAATTGAACTCAGGACCTCTGGAAGAGCAGTCCAAGCTCTTCACCATGAAGCCATCTCTCCAGCGCCCCCACCCCCCACACACACACATTTTTTAATTTTTATCCTTAAGAAAGTAGCGTGCAAGAAGCCCCCTGACAGCAGGAATCTAGAGGAAGGCCCACCCTGACCAGTTAGGGTCTTCCTTCTTAGAGAGACCACAGGCATGACAGCAGGAATCTAGAGGAAGGCCTGCCCTGACCAGTCTCCCTTCTTAGCGAGACCACAGGCACTTGTTGGGGAAGCAAGGCTCCTCCTTGCAGAATTGCCAAAGACAAAGTTAGAGGACAAGAATAAGGTGCAGGGGACCCACAGACCATCATGTCGAGTCCCCTATCAAGCCAGAAGACGCATGAGACATGAGCCCAGGATGCATCTAGGACTGGGGTGGGGGTGGGGAGGTGCGGGGGGTGGAGCACACCAAAGGCAGAGTTGAAACAGCAGGGACTCATCTGGGTATACTCGGGACCTAGATCAGACACTGGTCACATCCAGGACACAGCTGGGAATGTCAGAATCTATGGGCACGTCACCATCTCCCTCAGAAACCACGTCTGTCATGTTGGTAAGTACTGCTGATGGCTTGAGGAGGAGCCACAGGAGTGAGCACTGACGGGGAGGAGAAAGGGATGGGTTGAGAATAAAGGAAAACCTGGAAAACTTGAGTCAGGAGGCTAAAGGAGTGTTCAGCCCACCCCCCTTCTCTGAAGGGCAGTGGGGTGCTTCAGGTGGGGACAGGGTCTTCTCTTGTGACTGAGGACTTGAAGGGAGAACCTCCTGGTGACTGACAACCCCCACCCCTGCCACACCCCCACCTCCTAGCAAGGGCTTGTGACAGGAAGATTGGCAAGTAAATATTTGAGGTAAACGCAATCTCATTCTCCTCGAGTGACCCGTGTTAGTCCCAGCCTTGCCACTTAAGTAGCTGGTGACCTTGGACAGACCATAGCTGACTCTCGCACCAATCAGGACCAAAGGGGACATGGTCCTTTCCATGGGGTACCCTGCCAGGAGAACCACTCAGAGCACTGAAATCCACATTCCACGTGCCTCAGAGGGCCTGGTGCAGCTCAGGCCTCTGTCGCTGACAGGTTCCCGGGTGACTTACATGGAAGCTGCGGGACAGGACCAGGAGAGGGTTTGGGGCTGAAGAATTCCAGGTTGCCTTCATACCAGGAAGGTCCCTTGTGGAAGGGGATGAGGAGAATTTGCCACCAAAGTAGGATGAGTTCGGTTCCTGGGCCAGACTATTCAGATGGGGGAGGGCATACTCTCTGAGCATGCTTGTTCAGTTAAACTCTTGAGATAATGGCAGAGCACATACTGTTGTGGGGGTGAGGGAGGTGAGGAAGGGGGGAAAGTAGGGAGAGGGATCCTTCCACAGTAATAGCTCCCCAAATTTCAGCACAGCAGCTCAGCAGTGGACTCGGGTACCCATGGCACCAGAACCCTTGGGCTGCCCTTGGTAGACAAAGCCTTTTCCACACCCTCTGCCCCTAGGAGCCACAGGCCTGCTCTCTGTGGTTTAACTGTACCACTGAAAAGGTGCTGTGAGCGTGGGACCCTTTTGGGAGAGCTTTTGCTTCTCGGAGAATCCTCTAGAAATGGAAGGCAGGTGCCCACAGGTCTTTCCTTCTTGCAGCTGAATGTTGTTCCATGTCCTGTGTACATGCTCCATGTTCTAACCAGTCACCCAGGTTTAAATTGTTACATGTGTGTGTGTGTGTGTGTGTGTGTGTGTGTGTGTGTATGTAAATTCCTACTTCCCTGGGATAAAAGTCCGAGAGCGTAATTCTGGGTAGCTCTAGTGTACTCTAAGAAAGTGACTAACTACAGCCAGGCCTATACAGAGAAACCCTGTCTCGGGAAAAGAAAGAAAGAAAGAAAGAAAGAGAGAAACTGACAAACTGATTTGCAGCTTGTCTATCTTCCAGTCTCACCAGTAGCCCTTGGAGCCAGACACCCACATCCTCACCAGGACTGGAAGTCTGTTTGGCCATTCTACCCTGGTAATGGTTTTCACTAACACATATTAATTGTACAAGCTGATGAGCTTCACTGTGACATTTTCATAGAACTATAATGTTCTCAGAGCACATTCCCTCCCTATTTCTCTCTGGCCTCACCTTCTCTTCCCACGGATTTCCCTCCCAGAGTTCCCTCTTCTGCTTCCCTGTCCCTGCGAGTGGTTTTGCTCCTATTTTGTCTACCTTCTGTCTATGTTAGGAGGCCTGTGGCACTTGTCTTTCTGATTCTGCCTTATTTAACATGATGTCTCCGGCTCCACCCATTTTCCTGAACTTTCTTCTTTACGATTTTAATCTGCCTTTCCCCAAGAGTGAGCCACACAGAACCCTTTCCTGTAGGCCTGAGGGGCAGCCACACAGAACCCTTCCATGTAGGCCAGAGGGGCAGCCTGCCTCCACTTTGGGGAATCTAGTATCTTTCTAC
This sequence comes from Mastomys coucha, assembly GCF_008632895.1. Taxonomy (NCBI): domain Eukaryota; kingdom Metazoa; phylum Chordata; class Mammalia; order Rodentia; family Muridae; genus Mastomys; species Mastomys coucha. The sequence goes on along the minus strand of NW_022196905.1, from coordinate 156,770,203 downwards.
CACAGTGTAACTGGGAGACTGCTTGGGGTTAGCCACTGAATCTGAAGAATCCTCCTCGTGTTGGTCACGGGCCTCGCCCTTTGTCGAGTGGTGCTTTTCAGATGTCTTCTCCACGTGACAGTATGTCTTCATTTTTACCTGCTTCCCTGGCTGAAGTTTGTGGTGGTGGGGTGGTAGCGACTTGTTTTGCTTTGCTGTGTTACGGGTTACTTTCTTGGCGGTAAATCTAAGGGCCCCTCCCAGGCTTTCCCTAAAGAAAAGGTTTTACTTTCTCTGCTGCATTTAAGCTTATGATCCATCTTGTACATTTTTGGAAAAGGTTTGAGACTTAGCTGAGGCATTTCAAATGAAGCCCCAACTGCTTCAGCACCAGTTGTTAAAATGTAAAGGTAGAAGAAGGGAACCAACTCCACAAACCTGTACACACACACACACACACACACACACACACACACACCATAAATACCCATTCATACACTCAAACTAATAAGTATTAAAGTTTTAATTTTTAAATTACAGAAAAACAACAAACAAACAAACAAACAGGCCAGGCGGTGGTGGCACATGCCTTTAATCCCAGCACTTGGGAGGCAGAGGCAGGCGGATTTCTGAGTTTGAGGCTAGCCTGGTCTACAGAGTGAGTTCCAGGACAGCCAGGGCTACACAGAGAAACCCTGTCTTGGAAAACCAAACAAACAAACAAATTTTTAAACTAAAAAAAGCAAAGTTTACAGTAATTTGGGCTGGTGAGAGGGCTCAGTAAGTAGGGATGCTTGCTGCCAAGCCTGACAGCCTGAGCTGGATCCCTGGGACCCACTGCCTCTAGTTGCCCTCTGACTGGCACATGCATGCTTTGGCACATGCCTGACCCCCTCCCCCAATAAATGAATAAAAATACAAATTTAAAAATATTAGGGGCAGGGGGAACCTCTAGAAAGTCCCAGAGACCTGGGATGTGAGATGCTTCCAGGACCCAATGGGGGTGACCTTAGCCAAAATGCCCAACAGTGGGGAGCGGGCACCTGAAGAGACCACCTCCGGTAGATAGGCAGGGCCCCCAGTAGAGGGATGGGGTCCCCAACCTACCTTCAAATTTTTTTATTTTATGTATTCGCCATTGCTCTCTTCAAAACCAGAAGAGGGTATCAGATCTCATTACAGATGGTTGTGAGCCACCACATGGTTGCTGGGAATTGAACTCAGGACATCTGGAAGAGCAGTCAGTGCTCTTAACCACTGAGCCATCTCTCCAGCTCTACCTTCAAATTTTTTGACCCAGAATTGTTCCTGTCTAAAAGAAATACAGAGATGAAAAAGGATCAGAGACTGAAGGAAAGGTCATCCAGTGACAGGCGCAACTTGGGATCCATGCCATGGGCAGGCTCCAAACCCTGACACTAATACTGATGCCAGATTATGCCTGCAGACAAGAGCCTAGCATGGCTGTCCTCTGAGAGGCTCTACCAGCAGCTGACTGAGACAGATGTGGGTACTTACAGCCACTGATTGGACTGAGGTCAGGGACCTATGGGAGAGTTAAGGGAAGGACTGAAGGGTCTGAAGGGGATTGCAACCCCACAGGAAAAACAACAATATCAACTAACTCAAACCCCTCAGTGCTCCCAGAGACTAAGCCACCAACCAAAGAGCATACATGGGCTGGTCCGTGGCCCCTGGCACACATGTAGCAGAGGACTGCCTTGTCTGGCCTCAGTGGGAGAGGATGAGCTTAATCCTGTAGATACATGATGCCCCACGGAAGGGGGTGACAGGGGGGTTAAGAAGTGGGTGAGGGGATTAAGGAGGAGCACCCTCTCAGAGGCAAAGGGGAGGGGGGACCAGAAAGGGAGACAACATTTGGAATGTAAATAAATAAAATAATAATAATAAAAAAATCAATGCCCATTTTTAAAAAATATATTGGGGAGGATGATTTCAAAAGAACACCAGTCTCTACAAATGCCTCATTGCCTCTTTCTCTAAGCATGCCATGACTACACTATCTCTCTCTGGGTTTTCATCCCTGCTCATGGGAGGCAGAGGCAGGCAGATCTCTGTGAGTTCAAGGCCAGCCTAGAGTGAGTTCCAGGATAGAGTGAGTTCCTAGAGTGGATAGCCAGTCCACAGAGAAACGCTGTCTCAAAAAAACAAAACAAAATAATTGTGGAAAGTATAAACCTTGTGAACAAATGATCTGCAAGTTTGCTGTAGTAATGGAAAACATCATCATCACAGCCCCAGCAAAGCCTAACGTGACCGTGTTTTGTTTCACATGTGGTCTCCAAGTAGGAAAGCCTCCAGTACACCGTCTTCCAGATCCCACCATGGCTGGACCCGGGCCACACACCACAGTTTCTCTTTTTTGGATGGAATTAGAGTGCTGTCTTAGTCAGGGTTTCTATTCCTGCACAAACATCATGACCATGAAGCAAGTTGGGAAGGAAAGGGTATATTCAGCTTACTTCCACATTGCTGTTGATCACAAAGGAAGTCAGGACTGGAACTCAAGCAGGTCAGGAAGCAGGAGCTGATGCAGAGGCCATGGAGGGATGTTCCTTACTGGCTTGCTTCTCCTGGCTTGCTCAGCCTGCTCTCTTATAGAGCCCAAGACCTCCAGCCCAGGGATGGCACCACCCACAAGGGGCCCTACCCCCTTGATCACTAATTGAGAAAATGCCCCACAGCTGGACCTCATGGAGGCAATTCCCCAACTGAAGCTCCCTTCTCTGTGATAACTCCAGCCTGTGTCAAGTTGACACACAAAACCAGCCAGTACAAGTGCTGTCAGGGATTGTGTGTGTGTGTGTGTGTGTGTGTGTGTGCGCATGCGCTCAAGATTATATGAATTCATTTGGCTGTGTCCACTTATATCTCTTCTTACAAGTGACAGAATTTGTGGCTGACAGAAATCCATTGTGTCTATCCACTAACCATTTCTCTCTTGTGGAACACTAAGGTTGTCCCTGCAACTCAACCATTGTGAATACAGCTATAATAAGCACTGATGTGCAGGTATCTCTGGGATGTGCCAAGTCTTTCGGGTGCACAACCAGGAGTAGAATAGCAGGGTCATGTGGAAGATCTGCTTTTAAGATCTTTTTTTTTTTTTTAAGATTAAATTTTTTTTCTTTTCTTTTCTTTTCTTTTTTTTTTTTTTTTTTTTTTTTTTTTTTTTTTTTTTTTTTTTTTGGTTTTTCGAGACAGGGTTTCTCTGTGTAGCCCTGACTGTCCTGGAACTCACTTCACTGTGTAGACCAGGCTGGCCTCAAACTCAGAAATCTGCCTGCCTCTGCCTCTCAAGTGCTGGGATTAAAGGCGTGTGCCACCACTGCACGGCTTAAGGTATCTTTTTAATTTTCTGTCTTCTGTGGTTCCTGCTCCTGTTAAATGGAAGGAGTCGGTGGCGGCAGCTGGCTTCTTGGGTCTTTCCCCTCCTGGTCAAAGTCCAGTGGAAATAATTCCATAGGATTATTAGAGGTCACTCCTCGTGTGACCTTTCCTCCCCAGCAGCCCCATGGCCAATTGTTCGGTGACACTCAGTGTACTTCTTAGACTGTCTATTGACATTGTGTGCCTCGTATAGAAACACGGCTTTGCAGCCAGCCACGGTCTCTGACTCGTCACTCACCTCTGTTTCCCATGGGTCTGAAGCTGACGTAGGAAGCCGACTTCAAGGAAGTTCTTCCTATCTTCAGTTTGAGAAGGGCCCAGACCCGCCCTAAAATCTCCCTACTTCTCTCCTACAGCCAAAGGCAAGGAGCCTGAGAGCCTAGCCACATACGAAACCATATTTGGGGCTAAGTGGGGAATAAGGAGATCGAGGATTCCATTTGCTTATGGCTCAGGGCAAACCATAGCTTGAGTGGCTTCTCAGGAAGCAGTCCCCCCCCAACCCCCCCTCCACCTATGTTACAGAGCCCGTCTAGATTGCCTCCTAGACCCAATGGCACTACCACTGAGCCCCTGGTCATCCTCCCAGGACAGGTCTGCTGGCAGCACATTCTCTAACTTTTCATTCATTTGACAATGTCCAGATTTTCCCTTTACCCCTAGAGATTTTTCTAGATGTGTGACTCTGGCTTGACCACTCTTTCCTTTCAGCACTTAAAAAAAAAAAAAAAAAAGATTTAATGGGCTGGAGAGATGGCTCAGTGGTTAAGAACACTGACTGTTCTTCCGAAGGTCCTGAGCTACCACATGGTAGCTCACAGCCACCCGGTATGAGATCTGACGCCCTCTTCTGGTGGTCTGAAGACATCTTTGGGCTGGAGCAAGCGGGTCTGGAGTTCAATTCCCAGCAACCACATAAAGGCTCACAACCATCTACAGCTACAGTGTACTCATATACATAAAATAATAAACAAATCTTTTAAAAAAGACTGAATTTTCTCTTATGCATATAAGTGTTTTGCCTGCACATATGTAAGTGCACTACTTATTATATACATGTATGTAAGTGCACACTACATGTACCTGTGAAGGTCAGAAGAGAGAATTGGAACCCCAGGAACTAAAGTTACAGATGTGTGTAAAGCTGCCATGTGTATTCTGGGAACCGAACCCAGGTCCTTTGTAAGAGCAGCCAGAGCTCTTGACCCCCGAGTCATGTCTTCAGCTCCCTTGTCCAGCACTATAAAATCATTGTGAAATTTGATTCAGGCCTCGAACACCATGTGTGGAGGAAAGGGCAATTTTACAACTTCCAGGTGGGGTACAAGTCTAGAGCTCTTTCCTCTGGGTCTGTTTGGTGGGGCAGACAATTCTGTGTTCTCAGTGAACACACTAGGGAAACGGCCCTCTATCGAGGCCTCAGCCCCCCTCCCACAGATTCATGGTCAGGTCACGTTGACAATCCATGTGAGGCTCAGACCATATTCATGCATCCAGGAACTCAGAGGTGGAGTTAAGAAGATGGAGCTTTAAAAAGTTCAGTAATAACTGAGCATCTCGTTCACACATAGAGCACTCATTAACAGACAATGGCTATGACTCTCAGACACCTGTTTGCCAGTCCCCAGGCTTGGGTATGCATTCACATGCCAGCTCTAGCCACTCAGGTAATTTCAGGTGCCCATACATCTGACTCCAGGCCTACACACAATGTCCAGGCCCTGAATATCTAGATCTAGGTTCATCTAAAATGGTCTCTCTCAATCTCACACCCACACACACACACACACACACCACACACACATGTGCATCTTCCTCTTCCATCTGGAACAGAGAACAGTGGCAGAAGGACACATGGGCATACACACACACACACACACACCACACACATGTGCATCTTCCTCTTCCATCTGGAACACAGAACAGTGGCAGAAGGACACATGGGCATACACACACACACTCACACACACATATGGTTGACAAACACCATTGGGTCCCCACATATAAGCCCCAGACCCATTGGCTTAGAACAGCTAGATCTCAGCCACTGTCATTCTCATGCTTTTAAAATCCTAACATCCTAATTGGGTCTGTGTCAAAGAGTCCTGTGCAGGACTGGTTAAAATCCAGACTAAAATCCAGGGGCTGTAAAATAATTGAATTTTAGAGCACCTGTTTGCAGACAATTAAGTCCTATTGGGTGGGGCAGAATAAAGGCTACATGGTTATTCCAGGTTGTTCTTCTTCCCAAAGAAGACAGTTTGGTCCCATGGGTCACCAGGAGGGAGAGCCTATGAAGAAGGGACAATCAATGAGCTACTGGTGGTGACCATTCACGAGGGCCTGCCTTCGTCTTAGGTTCATTTGAAAAAGCACAGAGCACATGCTACCTCCATGGCGTCTCCTCCCCTTCCAAGATAGGTGCCTGGCCAGTAGATGCTGCTCCCAACTCAAGGTGCTTGCACATTCAGAGAATGTATGGAGCTCTTCCATCTGGAACACTGGGCAGTGGCAGAGGGACACATATAGAGGAGCAGGTGGGGACAGGTGCCTGGCCTTTGTAGCCCTGTGTTATCCACTTATACCCTGAGTCAGACCCTTGCAGTGCCTCTAACTGTCAGCACAGCCCACCAGGATATGAGAGATGTAGAGGCTCCTCCCTGTAGCACCAACATCAGACCCTCATCAGCGAGAAAGCACCTCCAGATCCCGTGAGTGGGAGTCCCCCTGCAGACATAAGGAATCGCAAAGGCTCTCCAGATCCCGTGAGTGGGAGTCCCCCTGCAGACACAAGGAATCGCAAAGGCGCTCCAGTCCCATGGTCAGCAAAGGGCAGGAAATCATTATCCTCATGGAAGAGACTAGAAGACAGGCTCCCTCCCTGACAGCACCTCTGCCTGTGTTCACCCCATGTCCTCCACTGCTGTTTCTAGTCCCTCTGTGACCCTGCCCCCACCGCCATCCACAGGACAATATTGAGGGCAGGGCTGTGGGGCCACTCTAGGTAGTTGTAGGCACACTTCAAGCACCTTCTCTACCATCTTGAGGAGGAGGGGAGTGTAGTGGAGGCAGTTCAAGGTCCCAGGGACCCGAGTGGTGAGGTGGCAGGTCTCAGGCCTGAGGCATTTGACCTAGAACCTGCTGGTGTGTGTTTTCCCTCCTGAAGGGGAGGTGAGGCACAGCCCAGAAGGCTGTTCATATCAGAAACGCTTCCCTTCGGCGGCCATCAGGGTAGATTAAGTTGTTAGCCAAGGGCATCCCAAGGACCAACTGACTTCTGGGACAGTGGAGGGCAGATAGCAAGCGAGCTCCAGCCCTCCCTTATGTTTGTAGAGGCGATAGTGGGGAGCTGATAGCCGGCTCTGATGCCTTTGGCCTCATACAGAGGAGACTATAAGCCCCAGAGGACACTTCCTGGGCCCAGTCGAGGCAAGCAGGAGAGGACATGGCAGCCTTGCAGGAGAAGAAGTCGTGCAGCCAGCGCATGGCCGAATTCCGGCACTACTGTTGGAACCCGGACACTGGGCAGATGCTGGGCCGCACCCCAGCCCGGTGGGGTAGGTGTGGGCCATGAGGAGGGGCATGGGGTGAGGCAGAGGGCTAGCAGCCAGCAGGACCCAGGAGGGTCACCTGCTGGGACACCTGGAGACACTCTACAGGCCATGCGTCACCTCTCAGGAGGAAGCCAGGGTCCACAGAGGGCCCCGAGGCCCAGACTCCAAAACAACTACCATGCAGGTCCAAGACAGGCCGAACTTCAGCCATAATTTGGAAACAGCATTTTAAAGCTGTTTCTGGGACTAAGTTTTAGAAAGTGATGTAGTTTCTTGTTCAAGTCATTTAGGAGGCAGGGATTTATTTCAGTGATCTTATCTTACAGTGAGAGCTGCCATGACTCTAACAAGCCAGGCATATTTGGAGATGTCCCTGGTTTCCAGGATGTATCTAGAGAATAGCCCTGTGTAGCTATCATTCTTAAGTACGGACTAGGTAGGCTAGGCAGGTCTATCCACAGAGCTCCTTTCTTACGGCTGCCCTGTGGTGACCTGGGGGGGGGGGGCTTCCTTCTGGGGCCACCATAGGAGCAGAAAAGCCCTCACTCACAGGAGGCTGTGCACCCGTTCAGGAGAGCCCCACACAGGGTAAATCTCCCACAAACATGAAGTGCTCCTGAGACCCCAAAGAGTAAATATCTCTCAAGTTCACCAGGACCCATGGCGTGGGAGTCACAGTGTAGAGGAATGCGACAAAGGCTTTGCAGGATTACACACGGAGAATACAAGCACAGAGTGTGTGCCACCTTACTCCTTAGAAGGCTCTTTTGTGTTCCCACAGCAGCCATAGGGAGCTATAGTCCAAAGTTCTCCAGGCCTGCTCACAAATTAAAGGCCATTTTGGCTGATCCTCGCAGACCCATCTCAGGGGGCTTGGGAACTGAGATGAGAGATTCACAGAGAGTGGTACCTGATGATTCATCCATTTGAGCATACGACTACATGGAAAGCATACACTGTTCATGCAGAAGAAGCTATGGTACACCCTGCTCAAGCCTCTGAGACCTTGGGCAGAGAGCACCCCGGGTCCCGGGGGACTTAGGAAAACACAATCAGTTCCAAGGTGGAGATGAAGCAGGGAAGACACAGTACACCAGCAGGAAACACAGAAGCAGAGCTGGTTCTGGAACCACCCCAGGAAGTGGGTCACTCGAGTCATCTGAGGAAGGGACAGCAGCTGGGGCCCTGGGGCAGATGATAAAGGGGGTGGGCTGCCAGCTATCCCCTCGGGAACCTGGTACGGCAGGCCGTTGTAGCTGCCAAGCCTCCTTGGTGACTGTAATGCCACTCAGAACTTTCTGGAATGGTTTCACGGCCTGACTAGAAGACATGGACTCAGGTCTGGCAATGACAGTCTCAGGAAGAAAGCATAATTCCAGTGAAAAGAGAGAAGCCAAATTACTCTTAGAGGAGGGGGCACGCACAGAGGAAATGCAGGGCGGAGACCACAGACTGAGGACAGTGTAAGTCTCAGTGACTTGGGGCACACCCTGCCACCTGGGCCACACTCTTTGCATGACATGGAACTCTTACCCACAGTGGCTCTTGGGCTGTGGGGTTCCATGGCGCTGTTCACATGAGGGATCACTCTTGATGGTGGGATCCTTTGCTGGAGATGTTGAGCCCTGGCTCACAGCCGAAAAGTCAGTTAGTGGGCCTGTGAGGGAGCGTGGACAAGCAGCAAAGCTGAGGTTCCTCCCTGTAGAGGAGCCTCCCTGTGGAAGAGCCTCCCTGTAGAGGAGCTCATGTCCCAGGAAGGTAGCTGAGTTGGCCAGAAGTCACAGGTGGGAACCATAGTGAGCGTGTCAGCCCTCCAATGGGAAATGTCCCTCTGTTGGCCCTTCCTGAAGATGCTTGAGCTTTCACCCCTGTAGACCGTGAAGCTAAGTGGGTATACAGCCCTGTCCATCATACAAGCACAGAGCCAGGTGATCAGATGCTCCAACAGCCAAACCCAAGAAAAGTAAAGGGCCTCCACGGAACCACAGTTCTGAGACGAGCCGCTGCTGCTCCGGCCCTCCAGGGAGGCCTTGTCGGTCCCACAGCTGGCCCCGAGCCTGAGACCTCCCCACTGTCTCTCACCCCCACCAGCTTAGGCCTGCTCTTTACTCACTTTTGGGGGGTCACTGGAGAATGACTTGCTGAGAGAAAGCCATACTCACATCATGCATTCGGAAGGAGCACCCATGTTCTTAGAGATCTTCCTGGAAGCCAAAGTCAAGGGCAGCACACAAAAAAAACCTTTTTCTGCCAGCGTGTTTCTTAGCTTGACTGGGAATCATCAAAACATGATGGTGGGCATGTCCCAATATCCCAAGCCCAAGGTCATGCCTCAGAGGAGTGCAGATCAGACTTGAATTTGAAAGGGATGTCACCCGGGGAAGTCTTCAGGAGCCGTGGAGCCTGGTTCACAACCAGATTTGAACACTTGCTGCTGATCATGGCTCCTCGGCACCTGAGGTTTGGCGCAACAGTGTTGGGAGCTGTAGGAGCTGCACCCACCCAGCATGCCCAATGCCCCTCTTCTCTGTAGGTCACAGGGCAAACTCCTGCCAGGTCCTCGACACAACCTGATACATACCCAGCCATGGCGTATGCACTGGGGGTTCCCTTGGTCAACAGCTGCCTTTGTCCTCGTGTAACGTGAGGAACAGTAGGAACTCCGGGGTGAGAAGGACAGAGTAGGACCCAGCCTTGCTGGCTGTGGCTATGGTGATCAGTACACCAAGCACACAGGGTTGTCACTATCACTCGAGGACAGTGGCAGGAGCCACACAAGGCCATGCATGTGCCCTGCAGTTCTGGAGTGGAACCGTGAGTTCCAGGGCTAGGGTGGGAGGGTAAGGGGGTGCCAAAGAGCTAGGGGATTCCGCTTGGGTGAAACAGTTCTGAAACTCGGTAGAGGTGCTTGCTGATGGCACAGCATGGTGAGAGCATTACACGGCACCACCCGTGCCCTGGGCTGGAGATAGAGAAAGTGTGGCTCTGCGCCGTGTACCTTGCCACGGCTCAGGTGGCTCCTTCCGACTCTCTCTTCACAGTGTGGATCAGCCTGTACTACGCAGCTTTCTACGTGGTCATGACTGGTCTCTTTGCCTTGTGCATCTATGTGCTGATGCAGACCATTGACCCCTACACCCCAGACTACCAGGACCAGTTAAAGTCGCCAGGTAAGCATGGGGGAGGGGGGTTCAGCACCTTTCTCCCTACGCCGGGGACGGGGAGGGGGCATAGATTCCTGAGAGGAATGATGACCCCAAATTGCAAAGTCTGACTTTGGCTTTAGTTTTACATAATAGGAGGGGCTCCAAGGGGGAGGATCACAGAGACAAGAAGCCTTTGCATTCATGTTATATGCTTATACACACACAGGCGAGGTTGCTGGCAGGGAGTAGGCCTGGTGATCCCAGGAGAAAGATCTAGGGTGGAAATACCCTCTAGCTTATTTGTCCCTGGGAGGGAAGAGAGAAGAGATGAAACTCAGCTGTCTGAGGCTGAGAAACATGAAAAACAAGTCCTTCCCCCTTTAAGCCCCGTACAGCTGCTCTTTTCATTACACCCATAAAAACAGCAAAGGTCTGGCTCACAGAGACAGAAAGCCAGCGACATCAAAGGGCCAGGCTGAGCACATCACAGCTTACTCCACGCCAAAGGCCACGTAGTGTTTGTGGAAAGAGTGTGTGACGTGATGTGAACTCAGGGGAGTGTGCACCAGCACCAAAGAAAGCCGGAGGGCCAGGGTGGCTCCCGCTACTCATGCGTGAGATTGAACCATGAGCTCACAGGCCTCACATCCTGTCTGTTAGGAGAACTGAGACATCCCCCAGTGGATGTACAGCAGACTGCAGGGACTCACTGACATCTCTCCCTCTTTTACACATAACTCTTTACACATCAAGTGCTTTTGCATTTAAATAATCAGTGAGTTGTTTTTAAAGTATTTTTTACAGTGTTTGTGTGTGTGTGCGAGTGTATGCTGGTAGGTATGGACAGTAAGAAGACGACCCTAGGGGGTTGGCTCTCTCCTCCCTCTGTGTGGTTCCAGGCATCACACTCCAAGCATCAGGTTTGGCTGCAAGCTCCTTTTACCTGCTAAGCCCTCTTACTGCACAAGTGATAAAAAATATTTTTACGTTTTGGGTTTGTTTTTTTGTTTGTTTGTTTTATGTCTATGGGTGTTTTGCCTGCATGTCTGTCTGTGCACCACATGTGTGCCTGGTCCCTGCAGAGGCCAGAAGAGGGCATCAGATGCCCTGGAACTTGAGTTACAGATGGTTGTGAGTTGACATGTGGATGCTGGGAATCTAACCAGGGTCCTCTGGAAGAGCAGCCAGTGCTCTTAAACATTAAGCTATTTCCCCAGCCCCCAAATGAAAAACCTTTTATTTTTCCCTTTGAGGCAGAATCTCTCTGTGTAGCCCCAGATATCCTAAACTATGTAAATCAGGCTGGCCTCAAGTGGAAATCTGCCTGCCTCTGCCTCCCAAGTGATGGGATTAAAGGTGAGCGCCACAGCAAGTGTTTCCCAAGTGATGTGTGTTCAGGTGCCTTTCCCCTAGAGACCCACTGGCAGGCTAGGAAACCCTCCCCAGAGGTTAGCATCCGCTGCACCAACCCTGCTCATGGTCCACCCCCACTCTCCCAGGCTCAGAGTCCCCTATTGCTGGGCCCGGGCATCCAGAGTCTCAGGCACAGGACAGGCCTCCATGCCCACCGTGCTGCATTCTGTAGAGGTCAGGGGCCCCAGGCTGGTGTCCTCAGAGGCCTTGGGCCCTTCTTTAAAGTGTTATTGTCAAGCTTCTTCAACTACAGGGAGTCTGTTCTACAGCTCCCACCTAGGAGGGCAATGACCTGGCTCTACCTCAGTGAGTCTAAACAACCTCAGAGCCAAGGGCTCGGTGTGAGTGAGCACTCAGAGAAACCCATCAAGGAGGCTCTCTTTCCTTGCAGGGGTAACCTTGAGGCCTGACGTGTACGGGGAAAGAGGGCTGCAGATTTCCTACAACGTCTCTGAAAACAGCTCCTGGGCTGGCCTCACACACACCCTCCACAGCTTCTTAGCAGGTGAGTGACTCCTAAGAGAACCGCTGGGGATGCGGGACCTCCTCCATGGACAGTGGGAGGGAGGGGCAGGATGCTGAGGCAGTGTGTGTTCTACAGGCTACACCCCAGCATCCCAGCAGGACAGCATCAATTGTACATCTGAAAAGTACTTCTTCCAGGAGAGCTTTGCGGCTCCAAACCACACCAAGTTCTCCTGCAAGTTCACTGCAGACATGCTACAAAATTGCTCCGGCCTGGTGGACCCCAGCTTCGGCTTCGAGGAGGGAAAGCCCTGCTTCATTATTAAAATGAACAGGGTGAGTTACAAGGGCCCTGCTTTGAAGATGGTCTCTCCTCACACTCAACCACGGGGACTGGGCTCTTCACCTACCCACCCTGACTCCACATATATTTATCATGTTCCGCTCTTAAACACAAATCTAGAGTTTTCTACCTAGTCAGTGTCTTGCCAGCCCTATAAGACACAGAGCTAATGAGAGATCTTAGCCAGTAGGGGCCTTGAATTATGGATTGAGACTGAGAAGCTGGGGGCGGGGGGGGGGTTGAGTTGTAGATTCAGACGGTTGAAGCTGGGGGTATTCTACATGCTCTCCTTCTGCATCAGAAACAGGAGTCTTTCAGGGTCAATCCTACAGGAATCACGGAGGTTCTGGTGGTATCAGAAGCCAAGCAACAGCAAATCCTGTCAATGCCCTAAGAACACAGACACAGTAAGCAAGAGGCAGAACCACAGTTGAGCTGAGGGTCACCGCTGGAGAGACCAAGTGGCGGATGAAAGCTCAATTGGCCTCATTGCCTACTTGCACTTTAGGGGGCCTTAGAAAGCCACACACGTGTACACTGAACCCACCATGAAGCCCTGTAACTGGGAGATCTTCCCAGCGCTGCCTGGCAAACGGGCTGCGATCAGGACTCCACGGGTCTATGTCCCAGTTGACACTCCTGCCAAAGGCAGGTCCTGCACAGAGCTCAGGAGACAAGAACTGAGGCTCAGGAAGTCTAGAAAAGAATGTGAGAGTGAGGGGACCCCACTGAGAGCAGTAAGGAAGGCTGCTAATCACCACAGCAGGCATGGGCATGGCGCCAGGGACTAGGGTCCTCTCCTCAGCTCTACCACTGCCAGCTGCCCTCCTACACTGTGGTACCATGGGGCATGTGTCAGTGTCCACCTGCACCACAGGGGCACATGGCACCCTTTCCTCTAGATTGTCAAGTTCCTCCCCAGCAACAACACAGCTCCCAGAGTGGATTGCACCTTCCAGGTGAGCACAGCTGGGGCGTGGCGGGGCGGGGGCCTGGAGGGCGGGGCGATGTGGGGCGGGGCCAGGGGAGCTGAGCGGGGGAGGCGGGGCCGGGAGGGAGGGGCGGGGTGAGGCGGGGCCGGTGGAGGCCAGACAGGAGATGGGATGGGACCCAGGTTAACCCTGGGAACATGCCAACTGTCACCTCGTCAGTCGTCAGTCGCTGCCAGGAGTGAGGACACAGAGGGATGATGCTACAGCCATGGCTTTCCCCTCATCCGGTCTATGCAGCTACTCACGCTTCAGAAAGTGCGGCACTGATGTGGGTGGCCCACCTTCTGCACTGTCTATATTTTGTATTTACAGAAATATTCCAGATCACCAACAGCATAGTTGTTTGATGGAGTTTGGCATGTCTACTTACGTGGCATGGATCTCAGAGAAACCTCTTACAAAATGTCTAAGTTCAATAGCAAACACTAAACTTAGCCTTCACTAAATGTTTCCAAGGCTTGTTTTCAATGCTGAGCCCTAGATGATACATCAAAAGGGCAAGTCCATGAGTGATCCAGGGAACATCTGTCCCCCAGAGCTCTGTCTGGAGGGCTTCAGGCATAGTCTTCACTTATTATTATTATTATTATTATTATTATCATCATCATCATCATCATCATTTTGCCATCATCATCATCATCATCACCATTATTATTTATTGTTCCTTGTGGAGCATAAGCTACTCATTGGGCAGGTCTGATGCCAACAAAAAAGGAAACAGATCATAGGAACATGTGCTTACACTTAATCCAGAAACCTGCAGAGCCTCTGGACCTGGTTTAGGCAGGTGAGGTCTTGGATTTGTCAGAGTGTCTCTCTCAGATGCAAGCACACACCAGCTTCCCCAGCTCCATGGCTCAGCCAGGACGCTAAGATGGGACGAGTTGGGCGTAAAGTGCCTGAGGCTTGCATTTTGAGAAACTATGTTCTTGCTAGGTTCTCAGCCCTGACTGTGGAAGCTGACTAGATCAAGGCTACCTAACCCTATTGCACTAACATGCAAACACATGTTGTGTGGTCACTGGCATCAGTAAGTACCAGTGTGTGCCACACAGTACACACACAACTCACATGTGGACTTGTACACAACTGAACATGCGCCCCAGTGCCTATGAGATTCAGCTGTGGCCTCCCTTCCCCAGGATGATCCCCAGAAGCCCCGGATGGACACTGAACCCCTGCAGGTCGAGTACTATCCCCCCAATGGCACCTTCAGCCTCCACTACTTCCCCTACTATGGCAAGAAGGCACAGGTAGGTCTGCCCGGGGGGCACTTGCTGAATTACCTCAGACTTAGCAACAGGGAAGCCATTTTCTATTTAAAAAAAAAAAAAAAGGCACACCAGGCTGTGGTGGCGCCCGCCTTTAATCCCAGCACTTGGGAGGCAGAGACAGGCGGATTTCTGAGTTCAAGGCCAGCCTGGACTACAGAGTGAGTTCCAGGACAGCCAGAGCTACACCAAGAAACCCTGTCTTGAAAAAACAAAAAAACAAAAAACAAAAAGCAGAGCAAAGTGGTATGCACAGCTGGATCCACTTGGGAGGTAGAGGCAGAAGGATGATGAGCCCACAGTCATTTTGGCTACATAGTAAGTTCCAGGCCAATCTGGGCTTCATGAAATTCTATCTTGGAAAAAAAAAAAAAACATTG
>NW_022196905.1:156719686-156755215 GCF_008632895.1 Mastomys coucha | reverse complement strand
AAAGAAAAACAAAGAAGATGAACAAAAGAAAGGCATGTCTTAGCCAGTCCTGAACACTTCTCATATCCACCCAAAAATTCGCCCCCCCCCCAAAAAAAGTCATGGTTCTCAGCCTGATTCCCTGAGGGCTCAGGCTCTCCCACATCCTCCAGCAGCTGAGAATCCCTCCAAAGTGATTCCTCTCTCTCCACGTGCTGTTTGCTCTCTGGAGTCCCAAGAGTTGGTGCTCCTAGCCGCTCTGTGGCAGAAGCTCTGATCTAAAGGCTCCTTTGGGCCAGACAGACCTGACCCCAGGACAGACACACAGAGGAGTCCTTTTTGCCTGCCCCACAGCCCCTCCTGTCTTCAGTTAGCCTTGTCTCCAAGCATCTCATCCCCCTGTGCTTCCACTTCAGCCCCACTACAGCAACCCTCTAGTGGCAGCCAAGCTCCTCAATGTCCCCAAGAACACGCAAGTCCTCATCATGTGCAAGATCCTGGCAGACCACGTGACCTTCGACAATCCCCATGATCCCTATGAAGGGAAGGTGGAGTTCAAACTTACAATACAGAAGTAAGAAGCTGGAGTGGTCCACCCCTCAGATGCGTAGACACAGATGGACCGCTCTTCCTGACCGCATGGCCTCTGCTGGCCAGCATGCATGGCCACTTCAAATATGGTTCAGAGCTGACACCAGGAAGTGCTCCTGCCCAGCACTCCCTGAGCATCACCAGCTTTCTACTGAACCCTCACATGTTTGCAATCCTATCGTAGCTGTGGGGTTAACACGGGAACCCAGAGTCCGGCTACCACTAAGGGACAGCCCATCTGTCCGAATTTCTGTCCTGTGATCATTTGTCTGTCTTGCACTTCAATATGAACTATGGGTCCACATCACAGTAACACTGGTCACCCCGGCATGACACATCTCCAGTTTGTGCTTCTGAGACCACAGTCCCTATGTCATCAAAACAAACTATATTAAAGTTATTCTTATTCTGTGTGAAAAAGCCACGTCTTTCTTGACCCCAGGGGACATTTTTACTAAGAACCGAACGAACACTTCTTTGTTTAAAACCTTTCTGTGATTCCAATCACAATACAAGAGTCTTTGGCAGCTCAGCCACTGGGGTGAGGCATCTCAGAGATGGAGTAAGGTGCAGGGGTGCTTGGAGGGGCCCACACAACCTGCCACTTTGCCCACAGACCTACCCTTTTGCCACCTCCTGTCTCTCAGCCTCCAAGGTCTCAGGCCCTTTCCTTAAAAAATGTCCACACTTCATATTGCCTCCTTTCCACGAAGTCAAAGAGCAAGAGAGTGCATTTGTCTTCTCCCAGCCAAGAGAGACACAGCTCAGGAGGACAGATGCACACAGCGCGCGCGCGCACACACACACACACACAGCTCAGGAGGACAGATGCACACAGCGCGCGCGTGCGCACACACACACAGCTCAGGAGGACAGATGCACACAGCGCGCGCGCGCACACACACACAGCTCAGGAGGACAGATGCACACAGCGCGTGCACACACACACAGCTCAGGAGGACAGATGCACACAGCGCGCGCGCGTGCGCGCGCGCACACACACACACACACACACACACACACACACACACGCAGTGTAACCAGGTACAGAGCTTCCTAGGGCGTAAGACCTACACATGTATCTACACAGACTACCCCGTGTGCCCTTTTCGTGTTCCACACACCGTTGAACATTTTAAAGTAACACAAGAATTGGGGGAAAGGGTCATTTTCACTTCCACTAGGAAAGGTTTATTACGCTTACACTTCAGGGTTACTGTTCATCACTGAAGGAAGTCAGGACAGGAGCTCACACAGGGCAGGACCCTGGAGGCAGGAGCTGATGCAGAGGCCATGGAGGGATGCTGCTTACTGGCTTGCTCCTCCTGGTTTGCTTAGCCTGCTTTCTTATAGATCCTAGGGATAACTCCCATACCAATCACTAATTAAGAAAATACCCTAGAGGTTTGCCTACAGCCCAGTCTTATAGAGGCATTTCCTCAACTGAGGCTCCCTCCTCTCAGGTGACTCTAGCTGGTGTCCTGTAGACTAGCCAGCACAGCCGACCTCTTGTCAGCTTGACACACAAACACATCACTGTAAAGCCACAACCTTTCTTCTCTTATTCTTCCTAAGATCTCACACTAAAAAACATAAAGAACTTTAAAATCCTAACAGTCTTTATATATTCAAACACATTAAAAGTCCAGTCCCTTTAAAATATCCAGTCCCAAATCTCTTTTAAAAGTTCAAAATCTCTTAACCGTGGGTCCTTGTAAAAATCAAAATTAAGTTAAATAAATCCTTAATTCAAGAGGGAAGAGCCAGGGCACTGTCACAGTCATATCAAAGCACAACAAAACTCCAGCAGTGCGAATAACAGTGTCCAATGTCTGGGATCCGCTCACAATCTTGTGGGCTCCTCCAAAGGACTGGGGTCACTTCTGCTCTGCCCTTTGCATCACACAAATCTTGTCTTCTGGGCTCTGGCTGACTATTCTTGGTGGTCATTTCACAGTGCTGGCATCTCCACAATGGGGCCTTCTGGGCTGCACTCTCACCAACAGCCTCTCCTGGGCACTCTTCATGGTGCCAAGCCTCAGCTTCTCTGTACGACCCCTTCAGTCCTGGGGTTTCAACTACTATGGAGGCTGCACCTTCTCCAGTGGCCCGCCCATCCTGGCTTCTCACAGTGCTAAGCCTCAGCTGCTTTTCATGATACTTTCATGCCTTCAAACCCAGTACCACCTGGATAACTGTTACACTACCAAGTTCAGCTGCCAGCAGAACCGGCCACGATGGTCAGCCTTGGAGCACAGCTTCTGTGTGCAGACTCTGAAGGCATACTTCCCAGATTCCACCTCAAGGATTCTGCACTCTCTGTCTCTGTCTCTTAATTTTTCAAGATGGGGTTTCTCTGTGTAGCCCTGACTGTCCTGCAACTCACTCTGTAGAGCAGGCTAGCCTCCAGCTCAGTGATCTGCCTGCCTCTGCCTCCCAAGTGCTGGGATTAAAAGTGTACCCCCACCCCCGACTCTCCTCAGTCACCACTAATTTCTCAGCTCCAGATGACAGCATCTATTGTCCCAGGAAAGCATGGGTTTTTACGTCATTAGTTCTGGTCTCTTGTTAATCATGCTAATTCTTCAGTCCCAGCTGACCAGAACCCGATTCTGGGCGATGGAGTTTTTCCTTCCTCTGAAACTTCACAAGCCAGGCCTCCATCCTCTGCACTGCTCTCAACAATCTCATCTTCCAAGCTTCCACAGAACAGCTCACTGAGCTCTCAACACTTAATGGCTTTTCTAGACAACTCCTAACATAATCCTCCCCAAAATAATACCATCAGGTCTGTCACAACAAAACCCCACTCCTGATATCAACTCGTCTTAGGGCTACTATTGCTGTGATGAAACACCATGACCAAAAGCAGCTTGGGATGAAAAGGGTTTCCCTGGCTTTTCCACATTGTAGTCCATCACTGAAGGAACTCAGGACAGGAACTCAAACAGGGCAGGAACCTGGAGGCAGGAGCTGATGCAGAGACCATGGAGGGTGCTGCTTACTGGCTTGTTCCTCATGGTTTGCTCAGCCTGCTTTCTTACAGAACCTAGGACCACTAGCCAAGGACCACACCCACATGTGGGCAGAGTCCTCCCACATCAATTTAAAAAGATGCCCTACAAGTTTGCCTACAGAGTCTTACGGAGTCTCAGTTGGGATTCCCTCCTTTCAGATGACTCTAGCTGGTGTCAAGAAGACAGAACTATCCAGCCCTTTCATGCCTGGCAGGCCTTCCCACATAACATTTGCCAGCTTGACTTTTTAGGGCAGCCAGAGGCATTTGCTTGTTCACAGCTGACACTCATTGTCCCCATCTCCTCGCAGACACCTTATTCACCAGGCACCTTCTGTTTCTGGGAATCTAACTTTGGGTACCTCCTGTGAGTGGAACCACACAGTATTTTTTTCTGACTGGCTGATGCTGAGACTCAGGTTTCACCCTGTGTCTGAATTCCCTTTACAGTCAAGACTTACAGTCTTGCTGTGTGTGTAGACTACACCTGTCCTTCATGTAACCAGTGTCACTTGGGTTGTTTTACTTTCGTTTTATTGGTGACGAATGGTGCTTAGATCATGTGTGTACAACTCCGTCTTCAAGACCTGCTTTCACAGCTTTGCACATACACCGAATTCTTGGTTTTAATTCTTTCAGGGCTAGCCCTCCTGTGTTCCCACTGAGGTGACTCCATTTCCCATCCCTACCAGTAGAAATTGGATTTCTCATATCCTGACAAGTGTGTGTTAGTCAGCTGTGTGGTGCTATATAGCACATGCCTGAGATAAGTCACTCAGTAAAGAACAAAGGTTCACTTTGATTCACAGTCGTGGACTCTGACCAGGCTCACCCATTGCCTAAGAGGTGTCTGGTAGGGCCACAATATTACGGCAGGGCTATGTAACAAGCTCCCTGGGACACAGGAGACCCTATCTTAAAACAAAAACAAACAAAAAGACAGCCACAACACCCAGGCAAAAGCTGTTAGCAGCCATTACAGACCCAAGCCATAGCAACTTGTCAGTTCCCGTATTTTCTGCTCTCACAAGTCGTCATCTGGGCAGTGCTGTGGCATCTCTTTGTGGTTCTAACTTCCATTCCTTGATTCTTACGTTCATGCTCTCAAACCACTGCCAACCTTCATGGAGAGGCATCCAATCATGGCCTCGCCCTCTCTTCACCAGGCACGTTGCTTGCTCTTGTTTGGTTTTAAGAGTTCTCTCCATGCTACATAATAATTCTCAGTCAGAGTTTGTAAGGTATCTCTTTCATTCTATGGCGTGGTGACTGATCTCACTGCCAGCTTGAATACACTTAGAATCGCTATGGATATACTTGTGGTATCTATAAAGATGTTTCCAGAAAGGCTTAACTGAACACAGAAGATTCCCCCTAAATGTCAGTGAGAGCACCCCATGGGCCGGCATCCAGGCCTATATAAGAGGAATCCAACTAAGCACTAGCAGCCATCTCTGCTTTCTGATCAGATGAGGTAGCCAGCTGTCTCGTGCTCTCTCGGCCAGGCCTTCACCACTATAATGAACTGTCCCCCTCACAAACTATGGGCAAAACTTAGCCCTTTCTTCTTCAAGTTACTCTGTCAGGTGTTTTATCCCAGTGATGAGAGAAGTCATGAATACACATGGGTTAGCATTTTTCTGTTGCTAGTGACTTTCAATGCACAGTAAGCAACACCCCACCCCCACCCAAGGCTTACAATGTTATTTCTCATTTCACATCTTTGGTGTCATAAAAAAAAATGACTGAAATTCAAATAAAGTCTTCCCTTGTTTTCTCGTTTCATAGCTACGCCTTGGATCCATCTTATCCTTAATTGATTTTTGTATTATTTTACTTTATGTGTTTTGCCTGCACACGTCTGTGTACCATGTGGAACTCAGAAGGTATGAGATCCCCTGGAACTGCGGTTAGCACATGGGTGCTGGGAATCAATCCTGGGTCCTCTGCAAGAGCAGCCAGGGCACCTATCTGCTCAGTCATCATCTCTGGTCCCCTTTGAGCTCTTTACGTACACTCCATCAATCCAGCTTACTTTACTTGTATATATCCTCCAGGACCGGAGGGGTGCTGCCAAGGCACCTAGCCTGTCCCAGCACAGGCAGCCCCTGGTGGGGACTGACTACCCAGTCCTCCTTGTGAGTCAGTCTGGTTGTTCCTTTACGCTCATTCTAGGGGTCTGGTTCCTCTCGAGAACCCTGATAGCTACACAAAAGTCATCAATGCACATTGCACCCCGATTCCTTATTATTCCTAGAAGTATTTTCTGGATCCCTTTGGATTACTAATATGTAAGATTGTATCTACCAAAGGAGATCATTTTACTTATCAAATGTGGATGTCTTTCTTACTATCTAACTTCCTGTCTAGAATTTCTAGTACTATGTGGACATCAGTGCCCCAACATCCTGTTCTCAGTACCGGGCATCATGCTTAGTGGCTGTTCATTTATGACCTTGTTTTTTTTTTCTTTCTATTCCTCATTTGCAGACTACCAGAAATGTGCTGAATTTTGTAAACTTTGTTTTCCTTATCAGAGATGGTCAGATTAGTTGATGCGGTGGAGGTCAGTCTGCGGGCATGAGTTACCCCACTGCATGCACAGGAACTGCTCCTTTCTTTTAAACTACGAAGGAAACAAACTGCAGAGTCAGCAAAGCTGTAATACGACTGACCTTTTGTTGTTGTTTACAGAGGTCTGTGCCCTTCACTTTGGTTTCTGGCCACTGCTCAGTCTTCTCAACCTGATGGACTGCCGTGAGCACTGACTGCCAGAGCAGACAGAGAGGGGACGAATCCCCTTGTCTTTGATTTGGGGATGATTTCATTTCTTTCCTTTAAATGTTTTTTTTTCCCTTAGGAGAGGGAATCCAAATTGAAGCACGTTCTTAACTCTAGCCTAGTATATGAAATTGAAAATCAGTTCTTAAAGTCTTTAAAATGTATTATACATGTAGACGTAATGGGGGAGACACACGTGGTCAGAGGACAACTCCTATCAGTTCCCTACATGGATCCCAGGGATTGAACTCAGGTAGCCAAGCTCACGCAAGTACACTGTAGTCTGAGGCGTCTCGCCTGCCTAACAGGGTTCTTCCCCACCTGTACAGTATTATCTGGGAATTTCGTGCGATGCACCGAGCCCACGAGCTTTTCATAAAACACACCAAATCTAGTTCGTGTTGCCCATATACTCATTGGAGCATAGTCAAACTCCCAGTAACTATGTTTTTCCCCCACACGCTCCCATCCCAGCAGAAGCCATCCACTGTGAAGAGCTACACTTTACCATCCCCATCAGTTTTAAAGGACTCTCTTCAATAGCATCCTGGCAGGATTCCTGATGGAGGACCCCCTTTCACCCTCTGGTGTTCTCAAGGTCTGGGCTTATTGTCTGGTGGTCCCACAGATGCCAACTCTGGATGCTAAGTGCACACATGCTACATTTCCCTCTTGTGCTTTCAACAGTAACTTTCAGAAGCCTAGTGAAAAATGTGCCAAGGACATAGCCTTGTTCACTCGGAGCTTGTTTCGTAGATTGGTAGTCAGGTGGCTTTTCCTCAAGTGTGGTTGACTCTTCAGCTATCTTTCCACACCGTCTGCTCTTTCTCCTCTGTGAATGTGGGTGTCTCCTCCTGTTCCTCAGGCTCGGGAACTGTTGTCACTTTGCCAGTTAGGTGTGACGCCATCTGTGTCTATTCTTTCCATCCACTTCTGCCCAGGCCTTCTGACTGAAGTTTCCTCTTTACTGCTGCTTCCATGTTTTGTGACCCATGTTCCACCATGTTCTGGGCACTCACCTCCCCTCAGTTCTTTGAGCATCTGAGGTTTACGATGTTGTGCAGGATGTAAGTGATCATTCTCAGGAGTGTCTGCTGACTTACCTCTTCATGTCCTCTGCTGAAGACAGGACATTTAAATCTGCTCACAGTGGTCAGAAAAGTGAATTCTATTTCCCCAAGTTCATTGCTGTCCCTATTATGATAGTTGCATGCTATCTGCATTTGGACGGACCAGCCTAAAATGGCATGCTGTCCCTACTATGACAGTTGCATGCTGTCTGCATTTGGATGGACCAGCCTGAAACGGCATCTAAAGGTCCTTTTAAGTCGTTCTGCGCCTTTCCTTGGACATGCCCAGTAACCTTCCCAAATTGAAGGCCTTTTTTTTTCCCCCTGAGACAGGTTTTTCTGTATAGGCCTGGCTATCCTGGAACTCACTCTGTAGACTAGGCTGGCCTCGAACTCAGAAATCCGCCTGCCTCTGCCTCCCAAGTGCTGGGATTAAAGGCGTACACCACCACTGCCCGGCCGAAGGCCATTTTTTTAATGTCTGAGTTTTCAGTGTCTGGATTCCCAAAGGGGAAGTGAAAAATGGAGGGGAGGGGTAGGAAAGATGCCAACCCTTAAATTCCTAGAAATCTAATGACGTTGAAGCCACAGCACAGCTCCAGTGTCAGGTACCTATCTCAAACAGTCCCTAAGTAGTTATGTCTGGCAGATTCTACCAGTACAGCTATCGAGGAGCAAAGAGACTACTGGTCTACCCACTCATTTTTCCAGCATGCTCAGTGTTATAGCTTTCCTGAAGCCAAACCTAGAAAGTGTGCCTCAACTTTCAGGCTAGAGGGAAAAAGTCAAAGAGCCAGCTTGTATACTTGGGCACTTATGATCCCACTCCCACTTCACCCTCCTTTCCCACGTTCTGTCCAGTCATGACCAGCAGTGCAGGGACCATTAGACATACAAGAACTCTGCTCCTGGGCCGGCATCCACCTTTCAACTTAGGGCAATCCAGATTAATTATGGAGTTCAGTCCTGAGTTACAGAAACACAGAGCTTGTTTAAAATGCCCATGCGCGTTTTATTAATAAAAACTAACAGTGCTTAGTTAAACAAGTCAAACAATTAAAGTCTCTTTATATTTCATAAAATATTACAGAAAAGTTTATTTGTGTTTCAATAAAAAGACCATCGTTTTAGAACAGGCAGCTAGGGCAATGTGCAGTTAGCGGGTTCTGTGAATACGTTTAAGAAGACTATTGCCTGTCCCTAAACTCCTTTTTCTTTTTATAAAAAAAGAACTATTAAAAATGATTGACAAATTTTGAGTTAAAAAACTGTTAAAACATTCTCTATGTTTAATTTCAACTTTATAATAGATTACAGGAAGATGCTTATGAAACAAATACAACATTTGTTTCAGTACACGTCTTTAAATGATAGACTTATAAGTATGTAAACAACTATATAATAAAAAGTTTCCAAACGTAGCCTGTAAGAAATCAGGCAAATTTACCATAAGCAAACTTTCTAGACAATTTCCATAGCTGCACCAGCGTGGCAGTAAACTTCCAAACAAAAACAAAACAAACAAACAAGAAAATCTACTTTTCAATTTGCTGCTGCAAAAGAGAGAAGGTGGACAGACTTGATGGAATTACAACAGTCAATATAATTTAAGGAGAGATAGTCCTAATAAGACTTATGGCGCTCGTGTTTAACAAGTAGAGCTTTGTTACTGGCTTGGTTCTTTGGACACTGCATGATTTAACAAATGGAAAAATTCATCCTAAAGCCTGGCTGTCCACCACCTGGGTGCTGGACATCGGAGGCAGGGCAGCACTTTGTCATTGTCACTGGTGTGGGTGCAGTACAGTTTTCTCAGCAAACCCAGCAGCAACTGTTGAGGGGCAAAATAAGCTTCAAATTCAAAAAGTAAAGGAAAGAAAGAAGAAAGAGAAAAGAGAGAGAAACCATAAAATCCTAAAAGGTAGATAGAGGCTCTGCATTAGCACGCTGGCTTCACCACACATCTGCAGCTAGGCTCAAACTGCACACTCCTTACTTGGAGCTGCACATCTAACTCCAGAACTCGCAGGTATCTTCTTGGGAGTAGGCCAAAAAGAACAGAAAGCCCCACGTTAAGTTTCTTTTCTCTATACATGTATTTCCTGAAGCTGATTCGAAGGGGAGAGGGGTCTACGGGTTGACTGATCAATCCTCCTCGTCGTTCTCATTAAAGTCATCGTCGTCGTCATCATCCTCCCCAACGTAGGACACAGGGGTCTCGACCCTAGAGCCGCTGTACTGAGACCCATTGGAGCTCGTAGCCAGCATCCCATCTGCACCATTACTCAAATCACTGCAAAAACAGGCCAGTCAGTTGTGAAGCCTGCTGTGTCCAGCCCAAGAACCAACTTCTGGACAGGACCCTAAGGGGTGGTTGGGTTTTTTTTTTTTTTTTTAATTACACAGCAAAAAAAGGAAAAAGTTTACCATCTGTAATATTAAAACCATAACCTGTAATGAGCTTCATTCTGCTTGGGCTATTCTGAGACAGACCCTTTAAAAACCTGGTACAGCATAGTGTCTGGTTACCAGGATTCACACGAGATCCCTGAGATACAAAAGTAGTGGACCAGGGAAAGAATGGATTAGGACATCAAACAACACACAGGGCACCATCCATCAGCGCGCACACACACACACACACACACACACACACACACACACACACACACACTCTCCTTCTCTAGTCTCTGTCACCCGCACACTATAGCAGCAAGGGTCAGAACCTGGAACTACTAGGTGGCATTTAGCATAGGCTGGGCTGACGGTGCACTCCAGCACTCAGGACTGTCAGTTAATGGAAAGCCACAGTTCCCCATCCTCATGGTTCTACTGGTACTTGTCAGCACTGCACAAACTGGGCTCTCCCATGGGAGACCTACATCCAGAAAATCACCAGAGCAAAAAACTCCTGAGACTGGGAAGAACACAGTTGAGGCCACAGCTGTCACCATAAACCTCTACATACTGTGTGTCAATCAGAACACCAACGCTATCACTCCTCATAGGAGGTCAACAGCCTCATTTCCTCACTGTGAGAAGTGGGAAGCCAGGAAAGTTTATTCCATAAAAAGAACCAACTGTGGTCAGTCAAGTGGCTCGATGAGTAAAGACACTTGCCTCACAAACCTGGAAACCTTCACCTTTGACCTTCAGAACACACTTAAAAGTGAAAGAAGCTCCACAAGTTGTGTTCTGACCTCCACATACATCCATTATGTGCATGAGAGGGGGGAGGGAGAGAGAGAGCGAGAGAGACACACACAAATTTAAAAACAATTAAGGAGAAAATATTTGCCAGGTAGTGGTGGCGCACGCCTTTAATCCCAGCACTTGGGAGGCAGAGACAGGCGGATTTCTGAGTTTGAGGCCAGCCTGGCCTAGAGAGTGAGTTCCAGGACAGCCAGGGCTACACAGAGAAACCTGTCTCGAAAAGGCAGAAACAAAAAAACACACAAACAAACAAACAAAACAAAAAACAAACAAAAAAAGAAAAACAAAAACAAAAAAAACAAAACAAAACAAGGAGAAATATTTTAAAAAGATACTCTACTTTAAAAACTGCTACCCCCATCCCCGTTAAGTACATTCACATTGAGCTCAGACTTCAGAACAAGAGAAAAGCTGATCTCTGAGAAAGCGGGCACACAGCACGGGAGGCTCATGAGCTGTCTGTCTTCAACCCTCAAGAGCACATGACATCACCAACCCTTGGTGTTGACATGAGGGTAGTCACTCACACCATGGCCTCAAATGATCCCAGCAACATCTACAGTTATTAACTTAAAACAATTCTAAAATTTAAATTTATATTGTACTAACAGTTAACCTTAACTAGACTATATCTACCAACATGCCAACATAATTACTTCATCACTCATATTCATTGTAAAGACCATCTTAGGCCTACTTCTAAAGCATAATTCTCATCTGAAATTGCTAGGCCAACTGGTAGCTTCTATGTGTTTGTTTTTTAATATTAAAGGTCCTCCAACAACAGAGGAAATAAAAAGATGCAATGAAATACAAAGCACAGGGCAAGGAGAAGGCTTAGTCACTACAGTGCCCTGCACTCATAGATCCACAGTCGGGCGTGGTGATGACAGAGTGATGGCTGACAGGTGAATAGCTGAGGACCTGGGTTCAATTCCCAGCACTGATATGACAGCTCACAAGTCTGTAACTCCAGTTCCAAGGACTAACACCTCTTATGTCTTCCTTGGGTACCTATACACACATGGTATGCAAATGTACATGCAGACAAAATATGAATACACTGTACCAATTTAAAATTGTTAAAGTTACAGTTAGAAGTATCTTCCCATAACCTAGGAAGAGGCTGGAGGAGGAAGTCAGTCTTACTTAGGTGGGCCCTAAGAGGCCGCCTAAGCTCCAACAGGTACCCTGCACACACTGACAACACTACACAGACTTAGAGAGACGAGAGCCACGGAGGAGGTGACAGCGAGAACAGGACGAGTGGGAGGAGAGTATGAGAGTGGATTTGGTCACAAAACATTACACAAGTGCATGAATACTGAATAAAACACTTTTTAAAAATGAACTGTAATGGAGACTGAGGCAAGGGAATGGCAAAACCTGGCCTGGCTGTGGAGTAAGGCTGTCTTAGTTAAAAAATAAAAAAAGGAGCTGGGCAGTGGTGGTGCACATCTTTAATCCCAGCACTTGGGAGGCAGAGGCAGGCAGATTTCTGAGCTCGACGCCAGCCTGGTCTACAGAGTGAGTTCCAGGACAGCCAGGGCTACACAGAGAAACCCTGTCTCAAAAAACAAACAAAACCCAGAAAAATAAAATAAAAAAAGGGTAAGTAACAACACTGGCTAGGCTGACCTGATGAGCTGACCTGCGGTCCCATCCTAGATCCCACAATGAGAAAGTAAAGCCACCCTCTGACCTCCACACAGGTACAACATGTGCATGCCCACACTCACATCACACATGTAACAGATTTTAAAAACTGGGTCAAAAGCACTTTCCACACAAGCCTAGAGACCAAAGTTGATCCTTGGAACCATGTAAAGGTGGGAGAGAACCACATGCATGAATGCACACACGCACTCACGCCTCTTCTGACCTCCACACTTGCCCACATACATCACACACAAATAGTAACAATAAATAAAAGATTCCTTTAAAAATGTAAAGTGTATAGAAGCAGAAAATAAAACTGTATACACACTGCACCAGGAGATACATTTTAAGAAAACAAGTAAAGAGTCATTAAAAACAACAACAAAAAAAACCAGTCAGGCAGTGCTGTTACACACCTTTAATCCCAGCACTCGGGAGGCGTGGGAGGCAGATCTCTGAGGGCTAGGCCAGCCTGGTCTATAGAGCAAGCTCCAGGACAACCAGGGCTACACAGAGAAACCCTGTCTCAAAAAAAACCAAACCAAACCAAAAAGAAAAACTTCTTGTCACTTTCCCTGCCAGTGACAGTGGCACACAGGTAGGTTTGCCCCCACCTTACTGTGTATTACTTTTTAAAAAATAAAAACCATTAATTACTTAATTGAGGGGAGGTTGCAGCGGGATCATTTCATGCGGGCCAAGCACTGTGTTCCCTTGCCTGGGCAGACAGTTACCTGGACAAGCTCAGTCCAGCCTATCTGAAACCCAGTAGGGCTGCCCCACCCCCAGCTGTTGTCACCTGGCAGAAAGCCTTGTGCCATTGGATGTAGAACCTGTTGTCGTGACGAACACTCCGCCAATGGATCCCTGAGCCATTTCTGAAAAGAGACAGAAGCAGACAGTAATAAAACCGGAGTAGTCATGTGTGGTGACACCTGCCTTTAACGCCATCACTTGTGAGACAGATCTCTGAGCTACAAGCCGAGACACCAAACAAAACTCCTGAGACCCAGCATGTGAGAAGCAAGCCTGCATGACCAACACAGCTTGGAGGAGCTCTGCAGATACTATGCTCTCCTTACCCTCTGTGTGAGAACAAGAGGTAGCTGGTTCCCAGGCAGCATGCATGTCCCCTCGGGAGGTTCCCCGTGCTGCTCCATGTACCAGTAGCACCGGAGAGTATTAACGAGGACTAAGAGCATGAACATGCAGCATGCCACCTTCTACCTCAGACTCATGCAGAGCTACAAGGCAGAGCCCAGGCCAGATCCCAGGCCTGCGTCTGCTGCAGGAAGGCTCAAGTGCAAGCAACGCCTTACACGGGATAGGACAGATGCTCATCAGTCTGGAACAGCCTCAGAAAGCAAGCACACATCACGCATTTTTGACTGATGAACAGGATCTTTCATGACTCATCACAAGGCCAACGTGACCTAGGAACTCAGCAAAGTCACCAAAGTAGAGGCCCAGGGGACAGCCCTGTCCCCTGCCGTCCAGACTGATGGGTTCTAAAGACAATGGACGGCCTCAGGAGGGCACTAGTCCTGTCACCTCCTATCCCCACTCGGCAGACAGATCCTCCCTCCATGACACTTCCATCATGAAAACCACAAGTGCCACTCATGGAACCCAATAACCCAGGGGACAGATGTTCAGCCCGACCTCAGCAGACAGCCAGGCACTAGGGAAGTACTGGGCCACAGCATGGCCAGTCACAGGGCACAACTGACCTGTCACATATGGTTCTAGAGCTTTTGGTACCAAACTTCTTGCCACCTTGAGGTCTTCGGCCGAGCAGTTGCCAGATTCCAGCCCGCACGCCATGCCCATGCGCTTGAGCACCTCAATGTCATCGTGGATTTCAAACGTGTTGTCAAAGTTAAATAGGTACTCAAATCTGTTGAGGAAAGGCACTGTGAGGATTATGTGGCTTCCAAGAGCAGGCAGTAAGTCCTGTGGGTGGGAACCAAGAATCAGCCCCTCCCCGACACCCTCCAGCCCAGATCCTATAACTGAATTTCTCTAAAACAGTTCAAACTAGGAAATGAAAGATGTGTCATTGCATAGTTCCACAACCTGTCTTGCTCTAGTCATGGCCCTGGGCCAGGACACAAGGCCGCACTCACACAGTACCAGTTCTAGGACCGCCAGAGAGCACAACTGCTGTCACTAAGCAGCCATCAGACTGAACCCTGATAACAAAGCCCATTTCTTCCCCTGAGGAGCTGCACTTAGGGGCCCACTGAGGACGAACTTGTCATTGGAGATGCTGCAGTCAATGACTGTCTTCCTGCTGGTGTTGACAATGATGAAGGGCAAGTGGATGACAGAGTTGGGAGGTGGCGGCCTGCGGGCCTGCTGCTCGGCTTGGCGATTTCTCTGCACCAAGTTCTTGAAGGCAATTTGCTGAAAAAGACCAACATAGTCCCCGGATAGATGTCAATACCAGTAATATGATCCCTTCCTTCCTGCAGGTAGTGAGAACCTGGGTGTTGAAAGGCCGGCCTGTAGCAGCCTGTGACATCTGCTCACAGCCTATAGGGGACAAGGAGCACAGGAAAGCAGTCACACGAGTGACCTGCTAAAGGACACTCAGTCCTAAGCACCTGCAGCTCTGCAGGGATGAACCCAGAGCCAACGGCCCTGAGTCCACATGGACAGACTCTGCTCTAACCCTGCCTACCACTCCTCCCTCTCTACAGTGGAGGTGCTCTCATAAAGACACATGCGACTACACAGGAGGAGGCAAGCGAGGGCAGGAAATGGGGAATGTCTTGGGCCACTACCAACCCGGCTTCCTTTCCCCTCTGGAGCCAGGAGCCCTGATTTCCCAGATCTTCTTGGTACCCTGAACTGACCCTACCATGTCACCTTTAGGCTGAGCACACACAAGGAAGGAAGAGCATATGTTGCCAAGGCTGGGTCCTGACTCCACCCCTTCATCAGTCACACGGTAGCAGGTAGGTAACAAGGCTGGGTCCTGACTCCACCCCTTCATCAGTCACATGGTAGCAGGTAGGTAACAAGGCTGCTGAGGGGCCAGAATAATGCTGGCATCTCCAGCTCTGACCACTAGGCGCCCTGGACACTATGCTCACCCCAGGCTGGTGGCCAGTCACCCCCATGACCAGTCCCATCGCTATGCCTTCTGGAAGGTTCTAGCATGTCTCAGTCTGCTCTGCCATGAACCCTGTACACCCTATCTTCACTGAATCCCTAGGTCTCTTACAAGAAAGAAGTCCAACTCCCAGGGCCATTTCACATGAACATGGACAACCTTAACCACCATGTTTTCCCTGGCAGTAACTGTGAAGACCAACATCTACAGAGTTCACGACATGCCTGGTGCAGGCTTAAAACCCCTTGGATGTCATGCCAAGGAGCTTACACTCACACAGTCAGCCTCTCTCTGGGAGGAAGGTGGGGGTGCTCAGAAAGGCCATACCTGCAGGATGAGCTCCTGCAGCTGTGACTGCTTCTGTTTGATCCTCTCCAGCCTCCGCTGCCTCTCCACCTGCAGACACAACAGTGAGGAGGGTGCCCATCAGCATGCATGCTGCCAGGCCCACAGGCACTGTCAACTGTCACCAAGAGCACAGCCACAGCCGAAGCTCTAGACGAAGGCCTGTGTTCCTGTAACTTTAACAGCACTGGCCCTTTCCTCTCATATCCACTCAGGCACCTAGTACAGCTGTCTCAAGTGACCAAGGACAACAGAAGCCTGCTTTAGGCAGTGCACCTCTAAGTTCTGGCACTCCTGAGCTGAGTTGGTGGGCAGGCCGATCCATTTGATCTCCTTCTTCTCCTTGGAGATGATGTTCATGGCCATTAGCACATTTAAGGCATCGTAGACACGCCGCCGGATGTTCTTCTGGTCGTAAGCCTAGAAGACAGAGCGAGCGCCTTCTTGGTGATCCACACCTGAGGTGTGTCCCAAGGGGATGTTCCTGGCCCACTTTCTGTGGCACTGGTCCTGCAAACGACCTGCTTCAGAGGGTTCTCTAGCTCCCTCACTGCCTCAACTTGACAGACTAAGCCATGCTATTCCGAGTGGCCTGCAAGTCAAGCCCATGGATTGCCAGAACACTTACTGATTCGTTTGGTAGGATGTGGTTGTCAGCCGCGCTGAACTCTGCCACCAGCTCATCGGCCACCTCGTTGTAGGAGGTGGTGCCCTTCCTCTGCACCTTCTCGCACACCTTCATGGAGAAGTGCCGCAGCCCCTTGCCATTCTTCTCTCCTTTCCTGTTCCGCTTCCTTTCAGACATCAGAAACACAGACACTGTCAGTAGTCATGGGAGCTGGGTGTGAAGACACTTCCAGAGAGAAGGCCTGAGGCTGCACAGGCCCATTTTTCCCACAGCCCCACCACAGGCAGCAGGGACTCCGCCCTAGTATATCAAGGACATTGGCAAGTATCAGTGTTTCTCAGGTCAGAAAAGAACACGTACGAGGCCAGTTCACACACCTGTGCCTTTAAATGTCAGGGAAGATGTACAGACATCCGAAGGGCAGAAATCAGCATGGGTCTGATCCGGACCACACACTAGGCACCACTGTTCTAAAGGCGTCTGCTGGCATCAGAGCACGGCACATTTTAGTGTAAACTTAGGAATTTTCAGGGGTTATTTTGGCAAGCTACCATGACCTAAGGCAAATGCTTAGACTGGTGGGCATGTGTCAAATGGAAACCGTGGTGCAAGCTTCAGGTCAGGAGGCATACCAAATGTGTCACCCTCACTAAAAATCACACCAGGAACAGAGCCACTAAGTTTCTATGGAGAGTTTTGGGCACAGATGATTTGAAATTGAAGCAAGAGAGACATGATTTCACAACAGTGTTTTTTAAAAGTGACACACTGGTGATCTTTAAAGAGAATCACTTGACTTCCACATCTCAGTGGCAGTACAGCCCTGGAGGGACGGATCATGCTAGGATGGAGCCCTGATGTCGGACCTGGTAGGGATCTGGTAGAGATCAAATCTTCTGACACTTTCTAAGCGTTTGTATTGTATTAGTGGCCAGTGTTCTCTCTGTGGCCCAGTCAGAGGTAAGATGGGAGCGTTGAACTCTTTCTGCTCAGGTACTCCCACAGCAGACCATGTGACACATGGCCAGAGGAAAAGGGGGACATTCTCAGCAGCTGCCATCCTAGGGTGGGGGTGCTCACCCAGCAGACCAAGGTGAGGAGTCAGACGTCTGGTTCTGGGACACAAAGTGAGTGTTGGGAGTGTGTGGGCTTCCTACCACAATAGTGTTGGATGCTGCAGGTCTCTGAGGCGTGCCAATCACCTACAGTCAAGAAAGAATTCAGAACAATCAGACATGTCTCCACCTTCCTTCTGCGCTTCCTTCTGCTGCCACTGAGGCACCTTGTCAGCCACAGTGAGAAAACAGCACACGCCCCAACCCAGCAACATCAAGAGCAGTGGCCAGTGTCACTACAGCTGCTCTGCATGTGGCGCTACGCCCTGCAGCTCAGACACCCGCACACCTAAAAGAACAAAGTCTCAACCAGGTGGGCAAGCTTGAGAAGACAGAGCAGGCCACAGTGTAGGGATGGAAAGGAAGGCAGGCCTCCCACAGCAAAGAACACCGAGTAGACCACGCAGGCAACTAACCAACAGGACAGGACACATTTCTGGTTTACTTCCTCTTAATGAGCTAGACAAGGATAAAACTGCCCCTCTAAAGTATGAAAGTTACCGAGAAGGGGGGGGGAGAAGAACTCGAGCTTCCCTGGGACAGACAACAGGTACCTCTTCCAGCTCACAAGTGGCCCCACCTTCTGTCCAAGTGGAAATGATGCTTGACTGTCCTGTCAGGGATACCTTTTTCTACTGTCTATTAGGGGCCCCAGGATCCAAAGATCATCAGGACAAGAAAAGGACAGGCGGCTCCATTGGGAGCACATGCATAGCCAAGAGCTCACCTGACCAGAGCTGCCATGGCGACCACTCTCACAGTTTTGGTTCCCTCAGCTAACATACAAACCTGTTCCTCTGGGGACGGACAACTGCCCTGTTCTGACAACAAATGTCTCAATGTCAAAAATCTTGCTACACACATAACTGTAAGTCAAACAGACCTCTGGTAAATCCCAAACTACAAAGTACTTCAATGATCAAACTCTTCCAGGGATATCCCCACAGGAATGAACTGAGATACCTGGAGCCGCAGGATCCCTTCTCCTTTGCCCAGTGAAGGTGTGTACACTTTGGGAGCACTAGGCCACACAAGAGGGGAAGTGCATCAGGCGGGGACAGGGAACCTGTCCACATCCCCACAGACAATAAGAGTTTTACATTCTACCACCAGTACTGCTTGCCAGTCCTGTTCACACATCCCACACCAGCACGAGGGCTGCACAAAAGCATCTGGAGCTCATGGGAGACCTCAGTCTATTCTGCAGCACCGAAATAACCACCCGGAGAAGACGCGCAGCAAGACTCAAGAAGAGCCTGGGATGCCTGACTGCACCCTGCAGCTGTGCATGTGCAGGGCACTTGTGCCTTACCCACTGACCACACGGAAGCTGCCAAGCGACTGGATCTGACGAAAACTAACTTACTCCCAGCTTCACCTCTTCCACACAGCACTTCTTGATATGCTATGCCAATGAGGGTTAGGTGGCTCCTGACAGGCAGCCTCAATACTCACTGGGACCTACATCCGTCAGGACACACAGAGACCCTATGCACATCTGAGGGACAGTGCAGAGTGAGCTCCCCAACCCTCAGGTAAACAGGTCTTCTCTGTGGATCTGACAATAGAAAGAAGGAAAGCTATGCATATAGGAGCTATCTACCTTTGGCATCAAACGTCACAGCCACTATACATTTAGGCCCCAGCTTCATGCACAGCACAGTTGGCAAATTCTCAGCCCTGTGTACCCATGGCTGTCAATACATGGTCCACCCTCCATGTGCACACACTGCTTAGGACAAGCTCTGGTTCTGTGTGCACATGCTGATGGGACCAGACTCAGCAGAAACGAAGTTCAACTGCAGCAGTGGGAGGCCATGGAGGCAAGAAAAGCAAATATCAGCAAGTGGGATGGGGAAAAGAGGAAAGGCACGAGGAGAACCAGGTGCCTAGGCCTCAAGGAGACAAGAAAACCAGGCTGTAAAGTAGCAACTCCCTGCTGGCATGGCCAGATACAAAGACTGCAGACAAAGCCCCAGGGAGCACAGCCATGCTGGCAGGCAGTGGGTCCCATTCCATCTGCACCCTGGCATTTATTACCCTTGGTGTGCTTATGTTCCCCCATCTGCATACATGTGTATGTAGCATGCAGCATCTCCCAGGGGCACTGGCCCTTCAGACACCGCAGCACTACTTCTGATAAGGTTCTCTGGTTGCTGTCCCTCACGACAATCCCTGCTTCACATGGAGAAAGAGAGAGGAGGCCAAGTCACAGGCAGAGCCTTTCCTCTGGTCACTACTGCTGAGACTGAGACTGGTTCAAATCCAGTCTTCTAGACCCAAAGCGCCAGCAAGCCACATGACTGCTGACTGGCATATGTTGAGAACTGACGTCACCCAAAGCCCCTCTCTAGCTTTCGAGCAAATGTACGAGTCCTATTGAGACAAGTCTCTGCCTTGCTAAGGATGGAACGCAGGCCTCCACCAGCTGGACGAGCATCCTGCCAACGAGCCACACCCAACGCCCAGACCAAAAGGTCTTCTAGACGCTCTCCTCTCAAGCCACCCTAAGGATTAATTTTGCACCTTAATATCAAATGATAACAGCTGTTCAGTCTTGTACACTGCATGATTCTACTAGTTACATAAAAAATAAAAAATTTAAAGACAAAAAGAAAGCACAAATTTAGAAAGGTTCAGGGAAGAGAAAATGCTAAAAGGAAGCTTAGGTAAGCTTTACCATGAAGCTAAAGGTAGGGCCCAAAGAGTGCAAACCGGCAAGGCAGACACCTCTGTGCTCAACAGAGACATCTCAGTGTCAAAGCTTCCAGTGCTACACACCTAGGCCCTCCTAATATCCTAGTCCAAGAGCTTCTAGCATCTGGTGAACAAGCGCCAGGGACACAGCACCTGCACCTGCCCCGGTCACACTTCACACGCACACACAGTTTAACTACCATCTCCTATTGTCAGTCAATCCAGCCATCTCCTCAAACCTTTGACCTATAAAACAGTTTAAGGGTCACTTGGAACATGGCAAGCTGAGGACACAGCCTAGGAGTATCCTGCTCGCCTAGGACACAGCCTAGGAGGGCTTATGTTTAATCCTAGTACCACCAAAGACTAAACAAGGGGATGCTGGCAGCACACAAGCCCTGACCCACTACTATAGTGCAGGGCGTAGCAGTAACCGGCACACTCCCCCAACCAAGTGCAAGTCCACAGTGCTGACTTTCAGATCAAGAAAATTTAAACAGTAAGAACAGTTTCTTGTCAACTGGCCCAGCAGAGCCCAGGTCCACGCCACAGGGTTGCAGGGTCCTTAGAACTCAGAGTACTGCCCACAGCCATGATACTTAAAACTCCAAATGCTGGAAAGGTACAGTGGCACACACCCTTAATCCTGGCACTCAGGAGGAGGAAAAGGCAGGAAATGAATCTTCAGGAATTCATGACCAGCCTGATCTACATAAAATGATTTTCAAGCCAGCCGGTGGTACATGACACCTCATCTCAAACAAAACAAAGTGAACAAACAAACAAACATCAGAAAGGACTTGAAAGATGGCTCAGTGGTTAAGAGCACTTGTTATGCTTGAGAAGGACCCAGGTTTAATTTTCAATACCCACATGGTGACTCACAAGCATCTACAACTCCAGTTCGAGGAGATATGATGCCCTCTTCCACGCTCCATGGAGACCCAGCATACATGCAGTACACAGCATACATGCAGTACACATATGCCTTGCAGGCACAACACTCAGACGTAGAAATGCTGCAGAGGGACTTGGTAATAAAGCCACCTGTCACAAAGCCTAACCACCAAGTCCATTCCCCAGAACACACATGATGGAGGAAAACAAACTCCTGCAAGTTGTCCTCTGACCTCCACACGAATGTCCACTTAATATATAAAAACAGAACAAAACATAAAATAGATTCTAAAAAATGTTAAGCTACGGAGTCCTACAGCCCCATGATTACCTGAGGGTTGTCAGGCATCCTCAGAAGACATGAGGCTGCTGAGTGTAAGACACTGTGGGCAAGGAGGCTTCCCAAGAGAAGCCAGAACATCTATCTAAAGGCTGGGGGAGGGAAGCCCAGAACAAAGTGCCTGGATGAAAGACAAACTGTTCACTGCAAGGTAGCTGTGCTAAAACACCACTGACTGAAGCTCCAGCTAAGGTAAGCCCACGCAGGCACACTGAGGGAGGCTGCAAGGCTCTATGGAGCTCCTCATCTTTGATGCATTATTCGATGAAGAAAGCGCACTGTACTGGCCCCTTCCTGTGGCCATAACTACACAGCCACACCCTTCCTCCAACCCTTCTCAGCCAGAAGACAGTGGCTTAGAGAAAGGCCATGGGGCTGGCAACTGAAGCCATGGAGCAGGACAGCTGCTCAGGCCTTGGACTGTCTGCCTTCACCCACCAGGTTTCTGCCACGTGTACAGGGCCTCAGATCCCTGACATAGAAAGCACATTGGAACTCCCTCTACTCACCAGCATGGTGCCCAGCGAGGCTCACAGCAGCAGCACCTGCACCAGCGTCACCCACCCGAGTGGCTCACACCCAGCCCATCCACAGACCTGGCACTCACACTTCTGACAACTTACCACTTGCTGTGTGATATTGACATTGGACTGTCCGAAGGTTTTTGGCAAAAGCTGCTTTCCAAGTGTGTTCACTGTGGATGGATGTACAGCTACGAGAGACACCACACCTGGAACACAATGACATGGGTTAAGGGTCAAACTGCTTCTCTGAGCTGAGGTTAGAAGGGGCAGTTCCAGGAAGATGGTATGTCTATTCCCTAGTTTTGATTTATAAACCTACAGTTAAGTCACAAATGTCCTATCCCAAAACTTGATCCTGAGCCCTCTATTTCCTCTCTGGGGCACTGGCTAAGGAAGGTCCTGAGCCTGGGACCAGGGTCCACTCTATAGTAGGCATCTGACTTGCCACAGCACCTCCCCAGTGGCTGTCTATAGGATAAAAATGGCCATTTCTTTGCTTTAATGTGGCAAAACAACGTAGAACACCTAACGTATTTTCCTAACACAAGACTGACACACAGAACCCCCAGGGAAGGCTGACTATAAAAGAAAAACCAAACCATGACCTGACGTTAACTCTCACTTTAAAAGTGTCTCAATATAAAACATATTATAAAGACCTTTCAAAGGAAAATGCTTTTAAATATAGCTGTACAGACACCATGAATTGCTAAAATCCAGAGAAAGATCCCAAAATATTGCATTCATATTTTTGCAGTTGTAAACCCTGGAGTTTGCCTCCCCCGACCGTAGCCAAAGGATCCACAAATGAGACTTCCTAGGTTTTTTGTAGATTTTCCTTTTGGTGTGTGCACTAGGGATCGACCCCAGAGCCTCACACACACCATGCAAACACGACTTCTAAAGATAAGAATGGTTTTAAGGGGGGCTGGTGAGATGGCTCAGTGGTTAAGAGCACTGACTTCCGAAGGTCCTGAGTTCAAATCCTAGCAACCACGTGGTAGCTCACAACCAACCATAATGAGATCTGATGCCCTCTTCTGGTGCATCTGAAGACAGCTACAGTGTACTTATTTACAATAATAAATAAATCTTAAAAAAAAAAAATCAAACTCTTGACTTAATAAAATTGAAGTTAAAAGTTAAATATTAAAAAAAAAAAAAAAGAATGGTTTTAAGTAAATGGCCCCATTACCAAAAACCTGCATAGGTGCAATGCAGTCCCCACTGAAATACCAACAGCATTCTGTACAGAGCTAGACGCAGTTGCTGCAAAGAGCCCAACAGCTAACAAAGGGGCGCTAAGCAGAAGGCAGCGCTAAGGGAGTGGCCACACAGTAACAGAGGCAGGCGCACAGATGGATGGATTACAACAGAAGACCAAGAGATAAATCCAAGGGCCCTACAGACACTTACTTACTTGATTATTCAACCAAAAAATGCCAAAACTTTACACTATAGAGAAGGCAGCTGTGAAAACTGCGTCTGGGTGTACACAGGGATGAAGCTGAATGATTCTACGCTAAATTAACTCAGAGTGTATTCATGATCTTAATGCAAGACCTCAAGCTGTGAGCCTGCGCTGTGAAAACAGGATAAAGGTGATAGGTGCAGGCAAGGGTTTTCTGAAAAGGACTCTGGCCACTCAGGAAATCACTCTGGGACTGGATCACATGAGGCCTAGAAGCTTCTTCAGAGCAGACAATCACCAGGGAAGAGAAGGCTCACAAAACTGGAGAAAATCTTTGCCAGTTACTCATCTACCAGTGGATCAGTGGATTAACATCACTATATAAAGGCAAAAAAAAAACAAAAACAAAAACAAAAACAAACAAAAACAAAAACCCAACAACAAAGGAACAAGTAGCCAATCAATTACCGAGCAAACAAATCTCACAGTTTTCAAAAGTACAAATAACTAATTCATACTACTAATAATAAACTGTTCAGCAACCTTAGCCAAAGAAAGTGAAAATCAGAACACCAGGTTCCATTTGACCTGCCTGAATGGCTACTGCCAAGAAACCAAGAAGCAAATGCTGACTTGGGGAGGGGGAGGGGGGACACGGGGGGGGGGGGCCACACACGTGGGGGAAGCAAACTCATGCACTGCTGGGACAATGCAACAGACAGCTACCACGGGAAATGCACACACAGGCACACACATGCGCGTACACACACACACACACACACAAAATTGGGCAAAACAAGACAACAACGACTAGAGGCTAGACAGTGGCTCAGTGACTGATTCCCAGCATCCAGAGTGACTCACAACTATCACACATAACTGTAGGGGATCAAGGCCTCTTCTGGCTCTAGAGGCAGTGGACACTAAGTGTTGCACATACGTACATGCATCTCTGAGGTTCTGGTCACTAACAAAACCTCATGAGCCTCTTGGCCACCTGTGCCTCCTTCAAAGCCTACTGCAAACCACTTCACCCACTTACTGATCTGGTAAGGACAAAGAATGATGCCGGTTAGTTCTACAACATGGCTTTCTTTCTTCTGAATCTCCAGAGACACCCCCCCCACACACACACACACGTTCCCTACTCACCCACCCCACCTTCAGGCTGAGGAAAGTGGGCCTGCTTTAGGGTTAGGATGGTGTGGTCACTGCTGTCCTTCAGCATCTAGATCTCCACCATTGCTCACACACTGTACCATTAGGGAACACAGGAGGGACACACACACACACACCCCCGCCTGGCTTCTGGAGGAACACTTCAACAAAGGCCCTCATCCCTTGCCCCACACAAGGCTGACAGCTTCTGAAATGTCACTGTGGTGCTAAAACTTAAAGTTAAAAACAAAATGTAAGACCTCTCCTGATCCCAGGGGGTTAGTATAAAAAGAGTCTCATTGGGCTGGAGAGATGGCTTAGAGGTTAAGAGCACTGGCTGCTCTTCCAGAGGTCCTGAGTTCAATTCCCAGCAACCACATGTTAACACATAACCATTTATGAGATCTAGCATCCTCTTCTGGCTGTGCAGGCAGAACATTGTATATATAATAAATAAATCTTTAAAAAAGGGGGGAGTATCTCATCATCTCTTAGGCCCCTCTACCTGAAGAGTAACTGCCACAAGGCCATGTTTGGGCTGCAGCCCACCATTCACCATGGTAGCAAGCTAACACATGCTCAAGAGCACAAAGGCCACACTAGTTTCTGACATGCGCCATCGTTAAAATTTTTCTCTCACAGTAAGTCTCATTCTAAGGCTAAAAACACAATCCTGAAACAGAAAGGAAAGACAGACACACTATGGGAGCAGGTAAGAATGAGGAGCAGCAGGCACAAGACATGTCTGGAGCACACAGCACCCTAGAGCAGACAGGAAGCCAGGCTGTTCTGCACAACATAACCTACAGCAAGCAGAACGTTGGAGATGGCCCCTTCGTACCAAGACTCCGAGTTTGGGTACCTTAGAACTTCAGGAAAATGGGATCAGACTATGTCCAAACGAGATGCAGAGTTCTAGATAAATGGTGAATAATGACAGGCAGTACTCCATTCTCAGCAGAGTTCTAGCTAAATGGTGAATGACAGGCGGTACTCCATTCTCAGAAACTGTGGTGAAAGTGCCAAGAGACCAGGAACTGAAACACAGCAGAGACAACAACTGTCGCCTCAAAGATGTCCCCAGCACACATGGGGGGGATTGGAAACGTTCACATGTGCTCTTGGGCACGCTGCAGGCACTCCAGGGAGTGCAATCCCTCAGGTGCTAGGCCAGAGGAAGATGTGGATGTGCTGGGTGCCCCTGGGAAAGAAACCGAGAGATGAGAAGCATCAGACATATTAGGAAGGTCAAGGCAGCACACTGGTGCAGAGTTCTGGAAGGAGCCACTGACAGGAAAGTGAGATCCTCGGGGCAGAACCCTGTGGGCACCTCAGAGTCACAGAGCTAAGAGGACAGTCATGGGTAGCAGAGAAATCGGAAAACCCAACACCACCACATGCTGGCAAGGATGCGAGCAGCTAGAATCCACAGGGCACAGACAGGAAGGAAGTGTAGCGATGTAGCAGACGGCGACCCCAGGGCCCAACATCTCCAAGACCAAGTCACCACCAGGAGCATGGTGAGACACCATGGCATGAGAGTCTGTCTACTGAGCTCTGGGCGGCAGTGAGTCAGAAGCAGCCAGGACGCCATGCCAGGAAGCCTGCTGCACCACCTTCCTGCTGTAACTGAGCTTGGCAATGCAAAGTGTTATGGGTTTGATGTGTTTTTCTGGGGGAAAGGGGTTTTGAGTAGCAAAGACTATAAAAGTCAGGTTCACATACCTGTCTGCTGAGGTCAATTTGCCCACTACTCTCTGGCACACCAGTCTAGCAGCCTCTGTAGACCTTTAACAGACAATCTCAATGCTGGCAGGTCTCATTTAACCAGGTGAAGGTAGTACAGGCAAGCCAGAGGCTTCCTGTATAAAGTTCTCCTAAGACATTAGCACCCACACCTGTCATGCAGCCTCTGGACTTGCCACCCCACAACCAAAATCCCTCTTCATGTGCACACATGAAGGTTTCCATCACGGATTCTATGATGGATGTTGACAGGAACAGCGAGACTAAAAAACGTCCCTCTGCAAGAAGATGGCACGGGTGGCCCTGAGCCTTCCACAGGGATAGGAGACCAGGGTGTGAATGGCTGGTTTAGGACGAGGAAACAACAGATTACAGCTACCTAGGCTCAACAGTGCCAAAGCAACAGCTCACTGGTCTTCCTCATCAAGGAAGACCCCTCTCTGAGATTGGCCCACCACTATTTGCCAGGTTACCTGCGCACAGAAAGAACTGTGTACTCATGTACAGTGACTTCTGGGAAATTCAGAATGCACCTGGCCTTAGGGCCTAAAGGAGACTGAACTAACCATAGGGACCAGATGAGAGAAGAGGGAAGGATGGAGAGAACCCCACCTTCACACAGCTTCTCTTTGCCTCCTGGACAGCTTCTGCTCACTTTTTTTTTTCAAGATCTGACTCAAGAGATGCCTCCAGTGTAAAATGCTGTGACTATGCTTGCCCACAAGGTACAAGTGAGGGTTGGGGTCCTGCTCTCTGCATGTACAGGCATTGCTGGCTATTCCAAGGATAGCGCACGGTGCAGAACACCTGCGCACACACACACACACACACACACACACACACACACACACACACGCACACACACACGAATAAAGGAAAGAGAAGAAAGAACAGAGGAGAGACACAGGGGTGGGCTGGGCTGTTTCCAACATAACAACATAAACAATGCTCTAGGCTTTTTACCTCAACAACCAAGCAAACATAGTGAACATCACAATAGTCCACCGTCTGCACTGTGCGTAGGCTGAAAAGCAAAGGCAGAGAAAGGAACTTCCTAATGGAGACAGCTCTTCTAGCCCTCACTCAGACGGGAATTCTGGAAAGCGTACTGCTGTTCCAGCAGCAAAGGAACAGAAGGCTCGGCATGTGCTAAAGAGGGGCAGTGTCTGGACGCTCAGGACCAAGAGTTTACGTGGTCTAGGAAGTGCCGGGGCTCCCGAGCCTCACAGCACTACCTTTATGTAAGCATGCCCACCAGGCCTCTCCGAAACCCTCATTTTCACTGCCCTGAGCACCTGACAGGAGGGAGGGTTGTGTATCAGACAGACAGACAGACAGACAAACAGACAGACAGTCAGTTCTATCTAGGCTTATTCTCTAGAACGGTCACCAAAAACTAACAGCAGTGCACACTTTCTGAGAAGGGAAGAAGGTCTGGAGTGAAGGGAGCCATCATTGTGCATTTCCCAAACATCAGAACTCCAAAACAGCGTCAGTGTACAGCATACGTAACAGTAGGTTCAAGCAACTGGTCTCGAGGTGACAGACCCCATGGACCAGGCAGAGTACTGGTCCACACAGGATGCTAGCCAATGCAGTGAGCAGCACCAACCTGCCCTAAAGCCCATGTCGACTCAGAACCTGCTTGTCATGGCTGACAATGAAGCTAGGAGTAAAAGGAAGCAAAGGAGGAAGTGAACAGCCTGACTATGACATTCAGGCGCACACGTCTCATGTCCTAGCCCTTCTTATAGGTCAACTTTAGCTCAAGGTCATCTAATCACCTATTCGTGAAAAGCATGGGAAAGGTGACAGGGCTTGGCAGACCACAGTAGAATTCACTCCCAGGGAAAAGGCTGCAGCTTCAGCTCTATCACTCAGATGGGAAACGCTGTGCTGAACACTTGTGAAATCCCAGTGTTCCTCGAGTGACACTCAGGTTCATTTCTTGCAAGCATAGGAGAATGCTGCCAACCAAGAAGATAAGAAGCCCCCATCCCTACTAAACAAACAAGGAGGAAGCAGCCTAGGTTGGCACACAGGCTGCACAATCCTCATGACTCCCACTGTGAGGGGCAGGCACCAAAGATGGAGGCTTGGATCAGGAAGGGTTAAGACTGAAGGCAAATCCTTTCGCTTCTATGCCCATACTGAGATTTGGAGAAGTCACAGAGGAGAACCAGAGGACACAGCAGTGGCTCAGGTGCACTGGACCACTTGGGTCTGGAGACATGATCTCTGGGCTCCAATACATGCAGAGTATAGACCAAAGACAAATTCAGAAAGCTAAGTAAAGGCCAATCACTATTCTCAAGATCTCAGAGCCTCTTCTGCAGGCAGCAGTCACTTCTTTTGCTAATTTTATACATGTAAACAATTAGGAGAAACCAGAAATAAGGAACTCTTCAACAGAACTTAGCCAGATCTGGCTCCTACATAGGCTATATGTTCACAGGGCCTGACCTAAAATATTTCTGGGGATAACAAGACCTTCCCACAAGTTCGGTCTTTGGTGCCACAGCACTGTAAGGCCAGTGCTTTGAAGGTGCAGCTTAGCACTGTGGGGACGTACGTGGCTCTACAGGGATTGGACACAATGGCAAAGCAACGGACACACAGACAGCACAACCCAGGGGTCATCTAAGGAAGCCACCAAGTGTAGGACACTGGCAACTGTTTTCCTGTTACAGACACCGAGCATCTTGATACAGTGGGCCTCAGCCTTCCAATCTGCACACGACTCCTACTGCACCAGGCTCCCTAAGAAAACACACGCCTTGTACGAGTCACAACAACAAGCCTAAGCCTAAGAAGACACACCCCA
Organism: Mastomys coucha; assembly: GCF_008632895.1. Classification (NCBI taxonomy): domain Eukaryota; kingdom Metazoa; phylum Chordata; class Mammalia; order Rodentia; family Muridae; genus Mastomys; species Mastomys coucha. The sequence continues at coordinate 156,726,103 of NW_022196905.1, read as the reverse complement.
CATGAGAGCACTGGGGGCTCTTGTGGCGAGGCGGCTGCCACTGGGCAAAGAGAACACACACGCCTAGTTCCCTCTTCACACTGTCCTGAATTTCCTGACATCTCAAAGCGCTGCAGTGGGCCTTACAGTTAGCACGGCATGGACATACCACACAATCATCAGCAGACTTACATTTCCAGAACAGGCCCCCTTACCTTTCCCAGGACTAAGATTCTGGTCTATAAAGACCTTTAGTTCTCCGTTGGCTTCAATTAGACTGGCCTGCAGAGAGTAACAACAACAACAGTAAATACAACATCTCAAGAGCCACACAGCCAAAGTTGTTAAACACACTGGGCCTAACTTAAGCATCTGGGCAGAGCTGCCACTGCCTGACAGCAGGAGCCCCAACGCTACACTGCCCCCAGTGGCCACCATGGCTGGAAACAGCATGAGCCACAAATGCAGTCATAAAAGCCAGGACTCTGATGGCAGAGGGAAATGGTCACCAGGGGATACCTGAGAGACAGCACATATCTGATAACGTCAGCAGGAAGGAATCTTACCAGACTGTCACTCTCACCTCTCCAGGAAACCGTGAAAACGTCTATTCCCACCAATCCTCGACAGAACATCATGGCTAGGCCTCTCCCAGGGGGAAGCATCCAAGGTAAACTGTACATGGCCACTGACCAGAGGTGAGAGGTGGCAATAGAGCTACATTTTCATCCAAATACTCTTCCACAAAAGAAAAAGCTGGTGACAGAAGTGAGGGAGGGGACAGTGGCCAAGAAAGGCCCCTCAGGAGGGACCCTAGTCTCCTACAGAACATAAAAGTGAGCTGTCATAAGCTTCTGGGGACCATGACAGGGCCATGTGTGGGTGTGGCAAGGCTGGAAGGCTGAACAAAGTCCCGAGGCAACACAGTTACAGACGGGAGCTGGGATGCTAAGAGTGAATCGGGTGGGATTCTATAAGGTCAGGCAGGTAAGGACAAGAGGTTAAAGGCAAATTAGCAAAGTTAGGAACTAAATAAATCCAGACATGTAAACCCAAGTTTAAAGCTAGGAGTTACGATAACGCCAGGAAACCCTAAGATACTGAAGTCGAGTGGGTAAGGCCAGTAAGCAGGGCCGGGTAAAGCCACGGGCTTAGGGAGTAATGTAAGCAATGTAAGAAATGAGCAGGGATGAGACTTGGTGACTCCATGGACCCAGAGGGTAGAACTGAGTGAGGTAAGCTGGGTGGAGAAGAACCCAGTGTGGGCTGATGGGGAACACTGGCAGCCCGCAGCTGACAGGCCTGTGCTGCAGTGTTAGTGGAGCTGCTTACAGCCATGTTCACAGTCCTAGGCTCCAACTCCAGCACTACCAAAGTGAAAAAGCAAATGCTTGAAAAAAAAAAACCACTCTAGGTACAAGCTCCAAATTGGGAGAACCAGGTTGAGAAGGCCAGCAGAGTAAATCTAGGAGACTCGAAACACAGTAGGCAGGTAAGGTCCCCTAGTCCAAGGCAAAAGGAAAATTAGGAGATTAAAACCCACTGATGGGCGTGAAGTTACAGCAGGATGGGTTAGACCTGTGGGCGTAATGGCAGGAGTATGAGGCCTTGTCTCTATGTCCACAACGCAAGAGCCAGGAAAGAAAGAACAGTAGGCAGGCTAAGATGACTACAGTCAATGAGTAAAACCAGGGAAATGCCATAGAGGTTGAGGCCACAGAGGTTAGGGCCAGGTGGGGGGGCCAGATGGGAAAACCAGGATGTTAAGGCTGAGGGGAGAAAGCCAACATATGGGTAAGACTGCTTAGTACAGCCCAGCAAGAAACTTCAGGGAAATCTGTACTAACAGGAAGTTCTGAAGCCGAGTGCCAAAGCCAATCACATTAGCAGGCTAAGCAGGCAGGCTTGGGGCTAACACCAGGTGGGCTAGGCCTGGAGGAAGAGAATTGCTAGGAGGCAAAAGCCAAGCCCCCAGGCCAGTGAGTCAGCCCAGGTAGATACAGCCTGGAGATTTGGAACAAGTCTAGTGACCCTGAGTCCCAGTTTTAGGAATTATAGCTCAAAGCAGTGTTCATTTCCCAGGCTCCCTCAGCACCAAGGCTTAGGAGGGGGTGGGGCTCCTGGTACAGTCATCACACACCAGTACTCCTATGTCTGCCTCCATGTGACACAACTGGCTGGATCTGCACAAGAAGGATCTCTCTCTTCACCTACCGACTACACTGCCCAACTTGCCCACACACAGCTTTACGTTCTACAGAGAGCTGAAGTCCAAAGTCAGCACGTTACTTCTCTGCAAGTATCCTTCCTGCCCACTGGCTGCCCACCCATGCAGCACAGGGCAGAGCACCCTGGGGCGGGCCTGGGAGAGCAGCAGCATTTGCTGTCACTGGCAGAAAAGACAACTGTGGACAGTATGGACTGAATCACCTCTCCCTGTCCATTAGAGTCCACCACACAGGAGCACTGCCCAGGAACACAGCAGCTAAAAGACAAACCAGTGCAGGCATTTAGCACTGCGTCATGTTTGTGTCTGTAAGTTTCATTATGTTACCACTCACAGAAACCAGTTTGACATCATCTCCCTGAGGTAAACGAAGGCAGGGTGGACGGGCTACCCAGGAAGTTCCTCAGCGGTGCTATGCTCCTCCTCCTCTCAGGTCACACTCAGCCTAGACATCAACCCACCATCCCATCCCAGCTGCGGATGCTGCCTCACTGCAGGGATGGTCAGCTAAACCATCTACCTGACCCCAACAGGGTCATTCCTGTCATCAGCCTGGTTTCCTGAAACAGGCCTTATAGAGCTCACTGGCCAGGAACAGCAGCAGGCCCTGTGCAGGTCAGACATGTAGTGAACAGACAGACTTTCTCGGCAAGTCTTAATTTGGTGCCATTAAGCTCAAAGGGAATCATGACGCAGTGGACCAAGATAAAGGAAAGAGAAAGCCATGAAACCACGAAGACTGCCAAACTAAAGTCTGTTCCCCACCAACCCAGCCACGTGGCAAACAAGAGTGATTGTATCCCCCACATCCATCCCACAGGGCCCTCTGGATAGTTCCCCGGAGGGGCTGCCCTTCCTTACAGCTGTGCCTCCCAGCATGACAAACCAAAGTATCTCTAGATTGCAAAACTGCCCTCAGTTGAGAACCACTGGCTTTTTTGGGCATGATTTCGTGACAATGCTTCCAACAGACCCGCTTTCCAGAGCTGGCAGTAAATACACAGCTTTATCCTGAGCCCCCTTTTCAAGTATGGGCCTGACATCAGTAGATAAATTCTGACCCAAAGGGGCGGGAGAGATGGCTCAGTGATTAAGAACACTGGCTGCTCTTCCAGAGGTCCAGAGTTCAATGGTGGTTCAGACATCTGTAATGGGATCTGATGCCCTCTGGTATGTGTGAAGACAGCTACAGTGTACTCACATACATAAAACTAATAAATTCTTTTTTAAAAAAAAAAAATCTGACCCAAAAGACCCAGCAGAAGGCTCCTGGAGTCAGCTAAGGCCCTCCACAGTTTGTCCCAGTGTTTCACGAGCAGAGGCCACTCTTTCATAACACACGGGTGTCAACATCAAAAAGGAAATGCAAGTTCTCCTGTCCATAAAGGAAACTAGAAAACAAAACCACTGGGGCTCTCCTCATAGAGATCTGCAGACCAGCAGCAGTCTCTGTCTAGTTGACACTAGGGCCAGCAGCCTTCTTAGAGACCTGACCAGGCCATGCCCAAGGCCACAGTGTGCAGTGGAAGACAACCTTTCCAGAACAATCTGCTACAGTCTAACCGTCTGCCTCCCACACCCACATGTTGAATGCTGTCTTCAAGTAGAGATAGAGCATTTAGGAAACCATGAAGCTGAGGGCCAGAGCCTTGGTGGTAAGATTAGGGCCTACAAGAGGCACCCAGAGAGCTGCTGCCCTTCACCACGTGGGGACACAGCAGAGAGACCACAGGAACATTACTCCCTTGGAGAGAAGGCAGCAGCTTTCTCCAGACACCACTGCTGAGCACTACTCTGCCTCTGATCTTGGCTTGAAGGAGATCCCATCATGTTTATTACAGCACCTCAAGTGGACTGGGACAGATGTCTCTCAGCCTCCTAGCCTGACCGAGCTGAACTCTTAGAGCACAGGCAACTGAAATCCAGTACAACCTTTGCATGCTCTCTGGGAAGCAGACAGCCTGGTCACAAGAAAGTGTGTGCAGCCTATGGTGGGCAGGGGAGATTCTGTCACAGGAGGAGGCAAGACTCCAGATAGCTTCAAATCTGTACAGTGCTCAATCAAAGATAGACATTCCTAGTGACAACACTCAGTCTTGACCCACAGAGGCACAAGACCATACATGTATGGACACTGTTACCTTCAGCCACTCGGTTCTAAGGATGTTTGTCACACAGCACCAGGTGACTAACAGTAGCCAAGTGTCCACTGAGCATATTCTGGAAGGCCCTGAACAAGCCTGGGTTTACACACAGGGAGGACGCTGCACACCACAGCTCTGGAACTCTATGACCAGAATGCATAGTGCTACTCACATGTACGTACACTTGAGCTGCACGCAGCCTGCCTGGAGGTGACTACAAAGGACAGTGAACCAGACAGACTGACCAATGGTAAAGACAAGAGCCCACAGAGAGCAAAACCATCCTTATCCTTCCTGGGAATGGAGAGCCACTGATGCAGATTCAACTCATCAGAGGGACTGTGACAGGGCCACACAGCACAACAGCGGGAGTGGCTGCCATGTGAGCCATACCCTTCTTTGCTCGTCACTCCTGACTCTAGGAGGAAGGCAGCATAGAGAAGACCTGCTACAGCTCCCCTGTCCTCCCCAACTAGGGCCACAGTAGAACACCGAGTAGAGTCCAGATGCTACTGTGATGGAAGGTGACAAAGAATAGCAATGAGCACCAACCATATCCTCTAGAGGTCACAGTATTTCCAGGGTCACACCAGGTACACCCAAGGCTGTAAAGTCGCAGCCAGTCAGTGGCAACATGACTCACAAGGTCCTCAGCAGCACCTCCACCCCTTTGCCCACTTTCTAATAGGATATTAGATATTGAAGTATTACAGGAGACTTTGCTCTCCTGTATACCTTTAAGCTAGAGAGCCCAGACACCTTCCAGGGAGAGAACATTAACTTTTCTGCTGACACTGGCAGGTTTCTTCAGTGTATCCCGCTCTAAGCAGCCCTGTAGTATAAACAGCAGCAGCAGATGACAATGACCTCAATGACCATGGTGACCACAACCACCCCTTCCAGAGAACAATGACAGACAGTCAACTCACCAACAGACCAGAGAGCAAATCTTGCTGGTGCTTACCGAGAGCCAGCTTCACAAATGACACACCAGCCGCAATGACGGCCCAGACGGTCACCACTGGTGACCACAATCACAGCCCCACAGCTGTGCATAGCAGATGCAGATTAAAAGCAGAGATGCCCTATGCTACTGCTGCCCCCAGACGCGCCCCAGGGCTCATGCAAGGGGACTCTCCCCAGGCACAGTCTCAGGGAACTGCCCGCATCGCTCTTCCTTGAGTACCTCCTGTTCACAACTGGCTTATTTCTCTACTAACCATCTCTCTCCTCTGTAAGACACCTGTCTGGTGGGTGTGGGCACTGCCTGGAAGCCTAAACACTGACTCTAGGCAGGAACAGTGTTGACTACGAAGTTGAAAGGTACAAAACAGTATCCCAACCATGAAGTAGAATAGAACTAAGGACCCGTCAGGGGAGCCTATCTGCTGGAATCCTTGGCTGAAGCATCACTCCCAGGCTTCCCTGTTCTGGCATTTTCTAAGCCCTACTTGTCCTATGTCCTCTTATGTTCATCCTAAATAGAGACATGAGACCACAAATACAAGGCCTCATAAAAACCACTAGGTAAGGGCTGGTGAGATGGCTCAGTGGGTAAGAGCACCGACTGCTCTTCCAAAGGTCCTGTGTTCAAATCCCAGCAACCACACGGTGGCTCACAACTACCCGTAATGAGGTCTGATGCCCTCTTCTGGTGTGTCTGAAGACAGCTACAGTGTACTTATGTATATTAATAAATAAATCTTTGGGCCTGAGCGAGTAGGGCAAAGTGGGGCCACCCGAAGCAAGTACAGTTGGTTGGAGCAAGCAGAGGTCCTAAAGTCAATTCCCAACAACCAGATGAAGGCTCACAGCCATCTGCCCAGCTACAGTGTGTACTCACATACATTAAATAAATAAGTAAATAAATCTTTAAACCCACTAGGTAGAGTATCATCTCAGCACTGTCCTGTTTCACCAGGCAAACTCTACAACAAAAGTTAAGAATTAAATCCCCTCTGCAGCAACCTGCTTAGGAAGCTGCTGAGACGGGCAGGGGCCTTGCCATGCTGAGACGGGCAGGGGCCCTTGCCATGCTGAGACGGGCAGGGGCCCTTGCCATGCTGA
>NW_022196905.1:156709023-156719588 GCF_008632895.1 Mastomys coucha | reverse complement strand
TTGCCATGCTGAGACGGGCAGGGGCCCTTGCCATGCTGAGACGGGCAGGGGCCCTTGCCATGCTGAGATGGGCAGGGACCTTTGTGTCTCTGGGATACAGAAGACAAATGAATAAACAAGTAACCAGTAGATGTTAAAACCACATTGTGTCACAAACACAAAGCAGACAAGACGCCAGCTCTGAGGACACCTGGAAAGGAGGTCCCTAGACAACCAGTCGGGAGCCTGTAGGTCTGACGCCCTCTTCTGGTGTGTCTGAAGACAGCTACAGTGTACCTGTCAAGCCTGCCTATCTACCCCACAGCCCTGCAGCACAGCCCTGCAGCACAGCCCTGGGAACTCTACTCATTTGTCTTAAGAGCTGAAAGGTGACTTTCTCTCAGATTTCAGGACAGACAGAAAGACAGACAGACAGACAGACAGACCAGCCCTTCCACACAGGTGCCAGGTCATGTGTCCCACAGCTATCAGAGGATTGTACACACGTATGGCCTGCTTTGTGGGCACACCTCTCGAGTGACATCTTTCTTTTCTTTTCTTTTTTCTTTTTTTTGGTTTTTTTTCAAGACAGTGTTTCTCTGTGTACCCTTGGCTGTCCTGGATCTCACTCTGTAGATCAGGCCTGCCTCTGCCTCCCAAGTGCTAGGAGTGACATCTTTCTACACCACGCAGGTGAGGGAGGACTGAAGTAATTTCATACCCTAGGGAAGGTGGCATTGACCTCAAAACACATTCAAACTTCAGAGCTTGCTAGACCTAAGCCCTGGCAAGGTTGGGCCTAGTGCCTACCAGCCAATCTCCACTCTTGTGTCAACATGGCCACCTATCAGCATTCTCGCTGCGGTCTCCCAAGTGTATACAGAACCAGAGGGCTCAGGAGCAGCTTCCACCCAGAACACCTACACTCCAGCAACTGGGAACACACCACAGGTGGTCATCATTCCTCTCAGGGAACGGCCCATAATTACACTCTTTACGCACTGTTAACCTGAAAGACACTCACTCCAACAGTAATGGACAGTGTAATTCCTGAAACCACACTTCAGTATTTTCCTGACTCTCACAATGCTGGACAACAGGCCTGGCTAGCTGGAACTGTGCAGCCAGCCTTCTGAGAGCCACTGTCACCTCTGGAGGTCATCTGTGCCTGTGTATGAGCTGACCTACCAACTGCCTTCTGACTAACATAACTAGCAGAAGAGAGTTCTAAGTTCACTGCATCCATGCATGCATAAGTGCATCTGTCTGTCTGTCTGTCTGTCTGCCTGCCTGCCTGTCCTGTTCTCCTTCTGAGAAGTTGCCTGATCCAATGCCTTTGAAACTAAGGGTATCCTCCCTCCAGTCAGAGGACAGAACCCCACCGGGACAATGAATCTTTCTAGAGGCTCAGGCTACCCCCACGCCAGCCAAAATCCTCCTTCTGTAAACCAGCCTCCTAGCTCCAAACCAAGGGAGTGAAGGGATGCTGCAGATTCTGGGTAACCACTGAGCCCAGCCTGCTGAGCCATCTAGGTCTGCAGCAGGCCACAGCACAAAGGCTCCACATGTGGAGTGGATTCCAAGCTCATCTAACAAACATCACACACACACACACACACACACACACACACACACACACACACTCCCAGTGGAAAACAGCAAGTGACGATCTGCAAGAGCAGAGTGAGGACAAAGAGGCTGCAGAAGAGCATCAAGTCCAAGTGCTGAGATCAACAGGAAGGGAGCTGACCCAAGGGGATCCCCAACTCAAAGAGTCAAATGGAACCGAGGCCTCAAGGCCTCAAAGACACTGTCCTGAGTTGGGACTCCCCAGACTAGACTCTGAAGACACCTGAGAGATGTATGAAAAAGCCAAGACCTTAGGACAAAAGGCTCTGCTATCAGGGCCCAGACCAGCTGCTGGAAGTGTGAAGTGTGAAGCTGTGCCTAACAAATACACAATCTGACTTAAGGGGTGAAGGCAAAAACAATACATGAAAATGGCAGAAAATTGGTCATATAAACCTATCTCATTAAAAGAGGCATGTAAATGCTTTCCCAACTCGTGCAAAAGCCCATGAGTTCAATCCCCAAAATCACAAAAAGAAGCATTAAAAAAATCCCAGAAGCCAGGCGCAATGGCACACACCTAAAGTCCCAGCTATGCCAGCAGTAGTAGGATGATTTGAGGCCAGGAGTTCAAGGCCAGCCTGGGCAGCCTGAAAGATCTCAAAATATGATCTCAAAAAAGAAATGGAGAAAAAAAGAGGGCTCTAATCCATGTCAGACATTAACCACTCCAACTCCTTCATCGGAAAGGACGTGACTAGACAACCTGAAGACCTCCAGCCAAAGATGGGTGGTCACCTGCAGCCACCAGGAAACATAAAATGAAGCCAGTGTACAACCAACATATACCCAACAATGTGGGTACACCTGCCAAGGAGCTAGACAACACGGCAGGAGGAGCCAGGAGTAAGAGCTTATGAGTGGCCATCTTTGTGATGGCCCACCTAAAGTAAACATCCAAAGATCAGAAACCTGTGTGAGACACTGACACGTTCAGGTGACTAAATATTTCCACAAGATTCCACAATGACTGCCATGCAAGCCTGATGGCTTGAGTCTGAAGTCCCAGAGCCACACAGAGCCAGGCATGGAAGTACATACCCGTATCCTTAGCCCTGAGAGGCAGAGGCAGGAAGACCCTTGAGTACCAGCCAAGTCTACAGCTAGTCAGTAAAATCCAGGTAACGTGAAAGACTGTCTCGTAAGGTGGTAAGCCAGTCGTACATGCCTTTAACCCCAGCGCTCAAGAGGCAGACAGGGTATCTCCAAGTTCAAGGCTAGCCTAGTTTACACAGCAAGTTCCAGGGCTGCATAGTGAGAATCTGTCTGAAAAAAAAAAGGTAAGTAAGAGCGATAGAAGCAGACATCTGGCCTTACACAGGTGTAGTCCCCCCCCCCCCACACACACGCACGCACGCACACACGCACGCACACTCTCACACACACACACACACACACACGTACACACTCACACACACGCACACACACACGTCATTAGAGCCAGTGGTGTCAGTACACACTGGTAACCTTAGCATCAGGGGGGCTGATACAGGTGAATTCTGAACTCAAGGCCTACATAACAAGACCCTATCTCAAAAACAAAACAAAAAGTAAAATTAAATGAAGAGTATCAACCTCCTGTTTCTATTTGCTGCCATGAAAAGGCCCAGGGCAAAATGCTGACTAGAACAGCAAGAAACAGAGTGAGTACATTGGGCAAAGACTGTGTAGCACATGGGCACATCTGAAGGCTGTCACATCTGTGCCTGTGGAAGGGCCGGAGAGATGGCTCACATTAAAAACATGTACTGCTGTTTTCAGGGGACCTACATTTGGTTCCTAGCACCCACACGGTAGATCACAACCATCTATAACTCTAGTTGAAGGGCATCTAATGTCCTCTTCTTGTCGGCACAGGTACCAGGCATGTAAATGGTGCACTTATATACATGCAGGCGAAACATTCATACACATAAAATTTCATAATCTTTATAAAGATTTTCTAATCTTTTTGTTTGTTTGTTTGTTTGTTTGTTTGTTTTTCGAGACTGGGTTTCTCTGAGTAGCCCTGGCTGTCCTGGAACTCACTCTGTAGACCAGGCTGGCCTCGAACTCAGAAATCCGCCTGCCTCTGCCTCCCAAGTGCTGGGATTTAAGGCGTGCGCCACCACCGCCCAGCCAAGATTTTCTAATCTTTAAGAAAAACATAAAACAAAACAAACAACAACAAAACAGATCATGGTGTCCCTCCAGAATGATCCCAGATGTCCACTACTGGCCTTTCTGATTCCTTCAGTACCACTTGAATCAGAATAAATGGATGAAGCTATTAAGGTATTTTTCTTCCCAGCATCCCAAGATCTGGTGGGATATGGATACTTGAGGAAGAAGCCAAACCATCCATAGATTACCACACAGTCCATAGAGGCAGGGGCTCACGTCCTAGAAAGCACGCAGAAATGTTCAGAGGACAGGGGACAGGTTTAGAGAGCAAGTGAGCTTGTCCAGTGAGTAGAACAGGTCTGAAAGCCATGGTCCAGGGGTTAGGGGTCAGGGGTCACGCAGGGGTCATGAGCTGAGAGATCTGAGGAAACGACCAGGGTAGTCCCACCTCAAATGGGCAGCAAGAATCCATGTCCTTGGGAAGAATCTAAAATCTTTACTAGAGATTAGCTGGTGGCTGGGAGATAAACTCAAATACTAAGAAGACGCAAACTCCCTAGAGTCTGGAGAAGGGAGAGGAATGGGCTAGCGTAACGCGAGCCGCCAGAGCCGAGACCCACAAGAATTCTGAACAAGGTTAAGATGCAAAAGATGCCAAAACCAGGGACAGGAGTTGTTGTGAGCAACTGACAAGGAAGAGCCCTTGAAAACAATCAGAGGGCTGGGGCTATAGTTCAGTGGTCAGAGCGCTTGAGCAGCGTGGCGAGGCCCTAGACCCAACTCCCAGTACTACCAAAACAGAGTAGGGGCTTGTTGAAACAGTCATGCATGTCTCTGCCATCTTCTCCTCCCAGGCACAAACCCTAAGCCAGACCAGCAGACCCAGTCAGCTTCTGTGACAGGACACGACCCCCTTCAGCCCTGTGAGTACTCAGCTAGAGAACAACAGTGTGGACATGTCCTTCCTACCACAGGCCCACCAGGCCCTGAATGACTTCAATTCTGCTGCTGTGTATAGGTGGATTCAGGGCTCTCTCTCAGCCTCAGCCACTCACAGGATTATGTGCATGCAGGGTGATTACTATAGATTTGGCCTTCCTAGAAATGCAGATAGGCCATAGGAGCTGCTGCAGCCTCGAGTCCAACAAATTTCCTAAGGCACCTACCTCCTACCAGAAGACACTCAGATGAGATTTCTCATTACACAACAAACCCAAATGCACAGCTATCTGGGAGAGCTGCCAGGTAGCTAACTGTCCAGGTTGTCTAAGTCCCACTTCCTGGTGTCACAGGGCAGCTTCAGGAAGGGAGAATGAAGTACAGCGGTGGATGGCTAGGGCAGATGGGTAGGAAGCGGCTGCCCCACAGCACAGAACTTCACTGTCTTGTCCAAGTACAACAGCTGCCTTGGTCCCTGCCACTGTCCTAACCAGGCACACCCTGCACTCTGAGAGCAGCGCTCTCCAAACAAACTCAACAGCACTGACCTGGCTTCCTGTCATGCAGAACTCCAGAGTTCAGTCCTGCGCCTGCCGGCCTACGCAGGCCATGAGTGTGCGAGGAAGATCACACCAAGCACCACAAACGGGGGAGTCAACCAAGCTTTAAGCAGCAATACTCAGGCTACCTATGCGACGTCAGGGCAGATGTCTGTCTTCTAAGCCACACAAGTGAGGTAGATATAGCAAGAATGCTGGAAGATGTTCTAAAGCAGGAATCATTTTCAATAAATGGACTGACCCAAAACATAACAGGCCAGAGACCTGGCCTTCAAAGCTGACCCCACTCAGCCACCAAGACACATGTGGAGGCTAAGCATCTCCACCTCTGTCTTCTTCCACACATAGTACTGTTTGTTGGGTTAAAGCAACAGAGGCAGCCTAAGACATCTTAAATTAAATCCCAGGGGCCGAGACAGTTGCTCAGAATTAGAGTACATACTCAGTGCACACAAGACACTGGTTTCAACACCAACAAAACAAAACAAAACAAAACAAAACAAAGCCAATACCCCACCATCACCACAACATGATGGGAACTGAGCCTAGGGCCTCAAACCTCCCCTTTTTCTAAAAGGCAAAACAAACAAAAGTCTATAAATAAGACCTCCAAGGCCTCAGCAGCTGAAATAGTTTACTACATCACCATCCTACATCACATGCAGCCACCAGTATAAACCTGGGCCTTAGAAACCTTAAAAAAATTATTTCTATGTATGAGTATTCTGAACCACATGCATGCCTCGTGCCTTGGAGGTCAGAAGAGGGTGCCAGATCCCTGAAACTGGAGTTACAGATGGTTGTGAGCCACTATGTGGGTGTTGAGACTCAAACCTGGGTTCTCTGCAAGAGCAGCATGTGCTCTTAATCACAAAGCCATTTATCTCTCCAGCTCCAGCCTCAGAAAATCATGATGGTCACTATAAAAAAGTACAGGCAAGCATCATGAGTGAGAACACCTGTGATCCCAGTACAGAGGGGAACCATAAGGGCCGTTCAAGGCCAGACAGAGTACAATGTGAACTCAAGGACAGGAAAGGACAACTTACTTAGACCATGTCTCAAGCAAAAGTACAAAGAGGGCTGGCAATGGAGCTCAGTGACAGAACCTAGCAGAGGCAAAGGCTCTGTCTCCAGTACTGTGAAAACAAAAACAAAACCTTTCCTGCAAATTACCAGTTTTTGGTGTTAAAATTAAAGGTGAGGCCTGACGAGCCGCCTCAGTGGGTAAAGGTGCTGGCCACCAAGCCTAGGGGCCAGAGTTCAACTTCTAGGACCCACATGGTCAGACAAAGGACTACTTCCCGAAAGTTGCCCTCTGATTGCCACATATATGACGTATTTGTGCATGTGCACAGGCGGGCAGGCAGACAAACACAGGTAACATTTTAAAAAATGTTTTAAAGGTATATTCTCTTACATTTATAAACAGATGCAAAAGTGGGAGATCAAGAAAAAAAGCAAGGAAAATTTCTAAATTTGTTTGTTTGTTTGAGACAACAGCCCCTCTATGCAGCTCTGACCTGGAACACCCCATGTACAATATACAATTTATTATTTCACATATAGGGTTACGAAAGTCTTGTGACTTAAAGCATTGTTCCTGGAGAGGTAAAGTTAAAATGGGTGCTGTCCAGCTGCCTGATGGCACACATATGATGACCTGGCGCCATCTTTCTAGAACAAATCTGACATCTAAGACACTACCTGTGTACAGGACCGCACACACATATACAGGTGTACACACACATCACAATCACCGCTCCTAGGATTCATCCTTAGGGTCACAGTGGTTTTTTAACTATCTGAGAAGAACCCCCAGCGATGTTCACAGCGAGAGGACCAGGCACTCACGCACCTATAGTGCGGCCTCCCCCTTCCCAGAATGCTAACATCAACAGGTCCTCCTGAACAAACTATACTCTGAGCATGAACTGCTGAAACTTGGCCCTATGCAGCCCAACACTGGCTCCCCTCACTATGAGAGCCTGGCACACTGGAAACCTAGCAGACTGCAGTGCACACAGGACACTGAAGCAAGTGCACTTGCTGTCCAAAAAGCAGCTTTCAGTCCACGGATAAAGGCTGTGGCTGGTATCACTGTAGTAAAGTTTATTTTCTGTATTAATTCACCTGTTCAGTAGCAACTGCCTACAATTCTAAAACATGTCAAGTAAACAAATGACCACTAAAAAGACAAAGACCATGCAGTGCGGGAGCTGTCTGAACTGTGCTGGTTCACCTTCCCTGTGAGGCTGACTGGATTTGGAATGCCACGTGAGCACCCCCCTGGACTCTGTGGAGAGTTTTCTGGAAGAGCCCACCCTGAATATGAGTGGCACCATCCATCCCATGGACTGGGCCTCACACTAAATACAAAGGAATAGAGAAGGCTGACACTCACACTCTTCTGTGCTTTCTGACTGTGGATACAATGTGACCAGCCACCTTAGCTGCCTCTAGCACACCTTCACCTTCATGATGGCCAAAATAAACCTTTGCTGAAGTTGCTCGCTCGTGTCATGGTGATGAGAAACGTGACTAATATGGGAAACTTAGGCATGGGGTACTGCTGCGGTAAATGTGATCCATGATCTGCAGACCTGTGGTGTAAAGAAATCCTGGAAGACACCAAGCAAAACTTCTAAGCCATTTTGACAAGCTTCTGAATGTCAATGGAAATGTGGACACTGAAGGTCAGGCTCCTGAAGTTTCAGAGGGAACAAAGGTTCTATTGGGGACTGGGCTAGAGGCCACTTGTATTACCATCTGGCAAACAATCTGGCCATATTCTGCCCATGCCCTTAAAATCTAACGGGTTGGGGGCTGGAGTGATGGCTGAGTGGTTAAGAACACTGATTGCTCTTCCTGAGGTCCAGAGTTCAGTTCTCAGCAACCACATAGTGGCTCACAACCATCCATAAATGGGATCTGATGCTTTCTCCAGTATGTCTGAAGAGAATGACGGTGTACTCATATACATTAAATAAATAAATAAACCTTCAAAAAAAAAAGAAAAGAAAAGAAAAAAGTAACGGGTTAAGTTGTCTGGTGGAGATTTCAAGACAGCACAGCATGCAGGCTGTGGCACAGTTACTGCTTACCACTCTTAGTTGATAAAATGGAGCACAGAGATAAAGGAGCATGCAGGAGTTTAAAGCTGTACACAAGGAAGGCACAGACAGAGCATCTACAACTGCGGGGTAATGGCACACTTTGCACTGAGGTAAGAAAAGCACCCTTAGGGCGAGGTGCCACAGGTCTTTAGGACTCCCAGCACTCAGGAGGCAGAGGCAGGCAGATCTGAGTTTGAGGCCAGCCTGGTCTACAGAGTGAGCTCCAGGACAGCAAGGGCTACACAGAGAAACCCTGTCTGGAAAAACCTGAAAAAAAAGAAAGAAAAGAAAAAGGCCAGCATGCTCAGGGCCAAGAGTCGCTGACAGAGAGGTCCAACTGATTGATACAAATGCCAACTCCAGACAGCAAGACGGCTGAGTGGGTAAGAGCAAGTCCAGCAAGCTGACTTCAGCCCCCAGATTCCACACAAGAATAAGGAGAAACAACTCCACAAAGCTGTCCTATCTGTTCGCATGAGATCGCATGTGTACACGCGCACACCCTTTGAGAAGGAAAAACTCATTTGAAAGAAAGAGCTTGAACTGAGAATGCCATCAAGGGAAAACAACCACTTGGGGAAGGAGAATGCCATCAAGAGAAAACAACCACTCGGGGAAGGACTGTCCCCAAGTTCAGCTGCTGAGATACAGAAGGCTACCAGCGCCATGGAAGGGGCCATCTATTTCAAGCTGGCAGCAGAACTCGGCACCATCCTGAGGATGGGTTTTGCACACATGCAAAATATAAGAGGCGCAGGGCTAGAGTCTTTGCCAAGAGGCTGAGAGGCCCTGCATGAAACTGGGAAGGTAAGGCCTAAATTGCAATGGAGACCTCAAGATACAGAATATCTCAGGACCAGAGCAAGGAACATTTGCCAAAGAAAGCTGTAAGCACAAAATGGAGCTGGCAGAAGCCTCAAGTGTTCCAGGCAGCAGTACTAGAGAGGCAAGGCTAACTACTCAACTCTATTTCAGCCCAGGGGGGTCCATTACAAGGCCAAGATGACAGGCACGGGGGTCGCCAGGTTTGGTGTCTGCCTACTAAATTTTGGTTCTGCATTGGTCCAGTCCTTGCTACTGAGTCTTGAAAAAGAACAAATTTGCCTTTAAAAAAATTTTTAAAAAAGATTTATTCTTATTACTTTTGTGTGTATGCATGTGTACATGTACATGTGAATCTATGAGTGCAGGCACCCAGAGAGGCCAGAGGTGTCGGATCCCCCAGGAGCGGGGACTCAGGGCAGCTAGTAGCCTGGGACTCAGGAGGACTCTGGGAACTGCATCCTCTGCTGAAAGAACAGTGTGTATCTTAAGCACTCAGCCATCTCTCCAGACCCTTAGTTATTTTACTACACTGACTTGTATGTGTGTGCAGCTGCAGAAAACACATGGAAAGCAGAGGAAGCTTATGGAAGTCAGTGCTCACCATGTTAAGTCACAGGGATCAAACTCAAGTACTGAGGTCTGGCAAGTGCGCTGTCTCAACAGCCTCAGAATTACAGTTTGTTAACATGTCAGAAATGTCAAGATCTGGAGGCTTGTGCCAATGGACTAAAGGTATTCTGCCTTAGGGGAGGAGCCTCTGAGGGTCTCGGATGGAATGATGTGTGCGCTGTTAGGCTGACAAGAGATGGACTTCATAGTTAGCTCTCACTGTCAGTGATGGAGTACCCCTCTAGGCATGTCTGTGGGGTGAGCTTTTCTGATGACTGACAAATGTAAGAATACTATATTCCTAGTAAGATAGCACAGCTCCCCAGGCAGAGAGTGCCAGCACCGACCTTAGGAGAAGACATACCTGCCCAAACCAAGCCTCTCTGGCTTCCTCAGCAGGGTTACCATGGCTCACCCTGCCCACATGCTTTCCGCACCAACGGATAGTCCACAGTACCACGGGAGGGCACTGCAGGTGCACTTCAAAGTAGCTGCAGGCACTCACCACCCCTCCACCATTGCTCCTTTGCCAGTTCCTGCCATCCCCATCCTGTTCACTGACAACTGCCTGCTTGGATCCACAGCCCCCCAGTTCACAGCAAGCCGGACTTACGTGCTGGTCTGCCTAGGTGCCAGCAGGGGCAAAAAACCCCTAAGCTGTCTGTCTCCTGTCTGCCCTTCCTGCTCTTCTTCTGTGACCTAGAGTGACTTTTGTCTCTGTTCTCACGGGCGTCATGGCCATCAGAGCCCCATGTCTACAGTACACGTCCAGGTTTTACCCTAAGCATCAAGTGGGGGGGGGGGG
>NW_022196905.1:156691051-156709003 GCF_008632895.1 Mastomys coucha | reverse complement strand
GTCCATGGTGCCTCTTTCCCTTCAGCAGAGTTACAAAGTCCCTTTCTGAACCCAAACATCGCATCCTACTTAAAAACACAGTTGGCCACAGAGAGGGCCCAACCCTTCACTCTCGGCAATCTCCATTTCCAGCCAGAAAACAGAGAGAGCCACTTCACCCCTGTCTATGTCTGTACGCACTTGGGAGGGGGGAGACTAAGCTGCAGCACTCTGATACCCAGTCACTGCACTGGCCTAGCCACACCACAATGGCTAACCCCAAACCGGCAGGCCTCACACTCTCAGCTGGATAGGAGATCCTGACCACTTGCCATCACAGTGCACCGCCCCCTTCCCCAGGGACAGCACACAGGAGTGTATAATGCAAAACTAAGATGACAGGGCTTGGAGCATGCTGACTCACTGAAACTGCACCATGCCGTGTGGTCTCACAAAGGCATGGGAGACAGAACCCCATTTACACACCATCTACCAAATCTAGCTACTTTGTGGGCATTCACAGAGCAGCATGTCTCTCATTAGGGCACACACTGGGGAAGAGTCAGAACATGGACGTAGATAAACCACAGACGTAACAAGATCAAGCCAATGCCATATACAGTTGTGACTTCAGGTGACCTACACAAAGTCTCTCAGGGTGAGACATGACTCCCAAGGGCAGGTCCAGTGCTTGATGACTAAAAGAAAGGCGCCATCTGATCCACGTGGGCCACTAAGCACGGCTGAATCTAAATCCTTGGGCCTCTAGTCAGGCCAGGCCTCAGCACCTGCACCAGTTTCGCTCCACCTGGGCCCAGTCCTAGTTGATGCAGTATGTCTGCCTGCACTTCCAGAGCTGCACAGGAAAGGCACTAATCTAACAGTCATAGAACAGTGGATACCGAGAAACACTTCAACAGACGCAGTCAGTATTGGAGGGATTTAAAGTCATAGTGCAAAAACGTATGTATGTGACCAACAATACAGACTGTATTTTGCAGTCTAAAAGCCTAACTGTCTACACCTGCTTCAAAAAAAAAAACTTCAAAACGCTTGGTACCTTCACAGTAAATGTGAAGCTAAACCAACCAGCAATCCCACGGGGTTTCATTAATCACCAAATGTCATCTTTCTGAGAAAAATGTGCCCAAACAAGTAGTAGGGATTCAACCCATCAAGGCTGAATTATGGTCTTACATACTACATAAAACAAGGACAGTGTTAAGTTCCACGTTGACAGCTCTCCTGTGTGGAAACCCACAAACAACACCCCCTCACACATTCATTATAACTGAGAGATGTATTCAAAATTGTTTTTATTTAAGCAGTTTAGACAGATTAAGGAAAAATCCAGAAATCATCATCAAACCACACACACACACACACAGTGTCAGGCTTCAGATGACAAAGAACATTTGTGCTGAAGGGAGGCACCCACCTACTGACTCCCCATCCCTCACCTCCATCCCCGCTCCTGCCTGTAAAATGTCTGCGCAAACCACGGCCACGCACGTATGGCCACTCTCAAATAAAGGGAGAAAACGGCACCGAGCTGTGCTAACACATCTGCAGCACGCAGCAATCATACTTACATCTTTTGCCATGTTACCAGATCCAGGAAATCAAGGCTTTAACTGCGTACCCTCCACAGAAGAAACCGGGCTTATCTGGTAAAAAAAAGGAAGGGGATGAGTAATGAATGAAAATGAAAAAAGAAGTTTAACGCACATCGCATTTCAAAGGAAACATCTCCCCACCAGCACGAGGCAGGCCTCCAGGCAGCAGGGGCCTTTCTTGCACAATCCCGACAGGAGAGCTAGCCAAGCAGGTCCCACACGGGGATTTTAAGTCACCTCTCCAAATGGAAATGCTCCCTGCGGGCACCAGCAGCTCCCACCAGCGGCGGGGCCAGACCCCGGCCCCTTGGCGGAGCGAGGCGCAGCCGTCAGGCTCACCCCACCTGGGCACGCGGGCCCCGCCTGACCACAGGCCCCGCCGAGGCACAAGGCCCCCACTGGGGCACACGACACTGCGTGGCTCCGCCCGCACCGCAGCAGGCCCCCCGGGGCAGCCCAAGACCCCGAGGTGCCGCCGACCACTCTGACAGGTGGGCACCCGGCCGCCCGACCGCCCGCTCGCCCGCCCGCTCGCCCCACCTGTCACTAGGCCCGGCCACCGGCCCCGCGCCCTGGCGCGGACACAGCCTGAGGGTGGCCAGGACCCCTGCCCGCCGCCCACGCCACGCCACGCCACGCCGCGTCGAGGCCGACTCCGGGCTGAGGCTGGGCGGCGGGCGGGATGCGACCGGACGCGGGAACCGGGCTGGGGCGGGAATGGGGCCGCGCGCCCAGCCCGCGCCCTCCCGCCGCGACCGGCCGGTGCCCCCGCCGCACCTGGCTGGCCGGCGGGACGCGCGGGGCGGACGACGGGGGCGCGGGGGCGCCGGCCCGGAGGTCCGGCCCTGGCGGTCCCTGCCCTGAGCCAGCGGCGCCGGGACGCGGGCTCACCCTGGGCCGAGCGTCGGGCCGGCGTGACGTGCGCGCGGCGCGGTGACGTGGGCGGCGGCGAGCCCGCTCCGCGCAGCGCGCCTGCGCGCCTTTTCGCGCCTTCGGCGCCCTCCTCCTCCTCCTCCTCCTCCCGCCGCTCATCTCCCGCGCCTCTCGCCGGTGCTACCCGCCCTGGGGTAGGGGAGGGGCCTGTGCGCGCGTGCGCGTGTGGCGGGACCCGGCTGGAGCCCGCTGAGAAGCGCTGCGCACGCCTCCATGTGCGCTCGGACAGAGGCCACGTGTGTGTGCGCGCCTCTGTGTGTGTACACCAAGGGCCAACTGTATGCATGCCTGTGTGCATGCGCAGGGAGTAGAGGGGCCACGTGTCTGCCTCTGTGTGTGTGTGTGTGTGTGTGTGTGTGTGTGTGTGTGTGTGTGTGTGTGTGTGCGCGCCACGCGCGCCAACAGTGAAAAGTCTGGTGTGTGCCATACGTGCATGTACACATAGGGGAAAGATCATGTGTGTGCACACCTGTGTACATGCATAGTCTGGCTGTATACACGTGTTGTATTCGTGGAGTGCACGAATTCATATGTGCACGCCTGAACATATATACAGAAGAAAACCTGTGCAAATAAATATGGATACCTATGTTTAATGCCTGCGCACTGAAAAGAACAGACGTGTGTGTACACACGAGAAAAAAGAAGTCAGTTCTGAGAGTGCTTTAAAGTGCCTGTATGTGCACCACAGGGAGAAGAATCTTGTACATTTACACCGAACAAAATAAGGATTGTTAGAATGAATACTGGAAAATGCAGAGACAAGATCCCCCGCCTCTGCTCAACTATTGACCTCCATAGCCACGTGGTCTGAACTTGGGCTGTCACTGATTCAGGGCGGGAAGCAGCCTGAAGGACAGGTGTGTGTGTGTTTGCGCCTTTCACTTCAGAAACCATCTACTTCATCCCAAGAGGGGTCTTGTAGACCCTGAGCACTGAAGATGCAGTCCATCTTAGAGACCACTTCTTTTAAGACTAAAGCTGGAGAGCCCGGGAGGAGAATAGGCTGAACCACTAATCTGTCCAAACGGTTCAGATAAAATGACCCAACTTTTCCCAAGCATATGGGACTGAAGAGCAGAGCACTGTTAAGTACTATCAGAAGACTGTTAATATGGTGACCAAATTTTATTCTGGGGGAGAGGCCAATTTGACTCCCAAGCTGACAGATCTTTCTCTTGTTACCTAGCTGCCTCGGTCACATGACTCAGCCAAACAGCCCTCCTTTAGCATCTGACTAAATTGCCTCAAGCTGCTGTCCTGTTTTGAACACTCCTCAGCAGCTTTGAGGAAGCAACCCTGCAACCACAGCTGTTTATTGCTAAAGCAGAAGGCAATACTCAAGGCATGCGTGTTTCAATAGCTTGCACCAGACTTTTAGCCATTGAAAGCTCTAGTAACCATTTTCACCTAGGACACGGGTGGGGGTGGGGGTGGCCATCTCTAGTGGTGCAACATGATTGGTGCAAACATCCTTGCCACACCCCATTTCTGACTATACACACACACACACACACACACACACACACACAGGCTACTTGGCTCACTTTTTCAGTAAGTTGGGAGAATCTTTTATCCAATAGAAGCCTCTCTCAAGTGATGTTACACATTTTTTTTAAAGATTTATTTATTATTATATCTAAGTACACTGTAGCTGTCTTTAGACACACCAGAAGAGGGCGTCAGATCTCATTATGGATGGTTGTGAGCCATCATGTGGTTGCTGGGAATTGAACTTCGGAATTCCAAGGACCTTCGGAAGAGCAGTCAGTGCTCTTACCCACTGAGCCATCTCACCAGCCCCACATTTTTTTTTTTTACAAGCCAGACTGGTAACATAAAGAAATGAAGGACAGAGCATCAGCGGAGTGGTGGCGGCAGCGACAAGGGGGACTCTGAAGAGTTCCAGAGAGTGAACAGTACACACAGAAGCGCTGGGACAGCAGAAAAAGGGAGATGGTTAAAGGAGATAAAGCACCAGGACTGAAGAAGGCTATGAAGAGCTAGAGAAGAGTGCATGGGTACCAGTCACTGGAAGAGTTCCTGGAGCTGGCACGCCTTATTCAGTGACGGTCTTACAATAGGAGTAAAAGCTGAAGCTACCATCACACGAATTCCCAGCACCCCATGCCCACACAGAGCCACAGCACCAGCAGACACAGCCTATTGCTGCCGATGGAAGCTTGGATTACAGAAAGCTGCCACGTATTGTGGCTGCTGTTGGCCCAGAATAACCTAAGCTGCCAACTTCAGAATCTCGAACTGTAAGGCTCTGGCTTCTAAAGCGTGGAGCAGTAGGCCCTTGGCTCTCGGGGAGTAGGGTTGTAAGCATCTGGATCTGTCAGTCCATCCCATAAACTTTGAGTGTGTAAAGCCTGAGATTGCCAGCACTGGAGAATCTTCTCCTTGCCCAATTGTGTGTATCTGGATAAAGCAGAATAACCCCAGCCAACCGATTAGTAATATAGAGGTCAGAGCTCTACCAAGTGCTGGGCTAATTAACATTATGAAGACCTTTGAGGAGCACAGACCAAAGGCCTCACTCAGTATTATGCAACATATTATTACTAGACACCCCTATTTTGCATGGCTTTACAATTAACCACCTTTATGCTGACTACACCTGCCTCCACCACTTCAGCTAAGCCCCACCTTCTTAAGCCGCCAAGCATCTAATTAACCTTGGTTCTGCACATCAGAATTGAAGTCATGCACAGAAGCCTTCAAATGGCCAGGAGTCCTCCTGTTTTCTAGCTCTCCTCTCCTACCCCAGTAACCGGAAAGGAACGGGAACAAACGCCATGCAGCCTCTGCAGTGGGAAGTGGCGTCTGCCTCTCGTATATTTAACAAGGATGGGTTTCTTAACTACAAGGAATGACTTAACATGCCAACAGTCTTCAACATGCCGTTGTTCCTGAGAGCAATTAACTCGATTTCGCTGGAGGATGCAGAAGGTCCTGGAAGCATTCTGGAAGCCAAATCGACCAGAGTTAGAAAAAAACGGTGATGAGAGCGAAGGTCAGGTGGGGCCGCCGCCGAACAGTGGAGCCACTGAACAGGTAGAATGGCTTGCTTGGATGCGGTGTCTTAAAATGGATTGGTTTCCTGGTTTTTGCTTATAATTAATGATAGATGGACCTGCTTCTTGGATGAGTGACCAGGAAGCATTACAATTACATGGATGCCTACATGTATGTCAGTTACTGTTGGCTTCGCCATGACAAGATACCAGACAGAGTCAACTTACATGAGGAAAGATCTATTCTGGCTCATAGTTTCAGAGGTTTCTATTTATCATCATTTTGGCCCCACACACGTGTATGGAATACCATGGTGAAAGAAGAATGTAGCAGAGGGGAGCTATTTTCACTCCTGGGAAGCAGAAAGAGACACAGGATCTTTGTATAGCATTTCCATCCTGCAGGGAAATTCTTAAGTGTTCTGAAGGGAGATGACTTGAGACTCAGGAAGTAGAGACTGAAGAGAGGGCTCCGAAGTTAAAAGCACTTGCTATTATTACAAAGGACTGAGCTTTCATTCCTAGTACATGGCAGCTTAACACCATCTGTAATTCTTGGTCCAGGAGCCCTAGCACTCTCTACTGGCCTCTAGGCACCAGGCATACATATGTTGTACATACATACATGCAGGCAAAACACTTATCACATTATTTGAAGAAGAAGGAGAAGAAGGAGGAGGAGAAGAAATCACCACCACCACCACCACCATCATCATCATTATCTTGGGGCTAGAGAGATGACTCAGTGGTTGAGAGCACTGGCTGCTCTTCCATTAGGACTCTGGTTTGATTCCCAGAGTCCACATGGCAGCTCACAAATGTCTGTAACTCCAGTTCCAGGGGATCCGATGCCTTCTACAGGCACTAGTACACATGCTGCACAGATATCCATGCAAGCAAAACACCCACATACATGACACAAACAAGAATGGAACACAATGCTTAAAAACACACACACACACACACACATTAAAATAGCAGGAAGTAAGCAACCCTATGGCTTCCGGAAGTCCCTGAAAGCAGACGCAGTGGATCGTCCCTCCCTCCCTGGCTCATGGAAGCAGTAAGGAAGGGCTGCTGAGAGATGGCCTCCTATAAGCTGTCTAGAAAAGGCCACCTGGGAAATACACATTTCAACACGTTAAGCTTCCTGCAAGTTGTATAGTGAACTCTAGATTTCCAGTTTCCAGAAGTGGAGACTGGGGTGGGCTTTGGTGACGCTGCTGTCTTTGGGTCATGACAAGGGCATCATCGCTGAGATTGTCACTGTGGCGGAGGTGAACAGCAGGAGGCAAGAAGGCTGTTCAGCTAAGCTTAGTGGGGCTCGGCTGCAGAGCCTGACTCCGAGTTGTTTATTTTAGGAGTATTTAAACACAGAGCAACTTGGTGAAAACTTTGCTCATGGAGATGAATTCAACCCCACATATACACCAGAGCACACCTAAATCTCTTTGAGGAACAAAGCAAGCTAAACACAGATTAGACTAGATTACAAGGAAACCCTATAGAGTACATGTGACACCTTCCATAAAGATGAGTTCTATAGATTGACTATATGTGACACCTTCTATAAAGACGGGTTCTATAGATTGACTATATGTGACACCTTCTGCAAAGATAGGTCTCATGGAGTGACTGAGAACAACCATTTTAGAAGAGGGGTGTGGAGGAATGCCTGGTGCTGGAGAGACTTAGGCCACGCAGATTGTGCAAAGATCACTGGGCTAGAAAGTATGCCCATCCCAGGCTTCCGGGTGTGAAGCAGGTTTTACATTCCTTCCCTGGAAGGAAGGAGCAATCCTTTGTGTTTAACATTCCAGGATCCCCTAGTGCAGTCTGTGAGCACAAAGGCCTCCATGCCTCTGAGGGCCACTGCCACCGCTGTGAGTAACCCTTATTCCTAAATTACTTGTAAGGCAACTCCAAGGAAAACTCACGTGGTCAAGTTGGACTATACTGGTAACCTTAGTTTGCAATGAATGTGCTTGCTTCTCTATGGGGGATAAGTAGACTTTGTTTCCTTTTGTTTTCATTTTGTTTTTCTGCAACATTTTACACTGCAGGGATATAGGAGTCAAAATGAGATTAACCCTAAGGACATGTCTGCAGCCACCTGCTTCCTAGATCTTGGCCCTACCTACCTGGCTTTGTGCTCACAGACTGCACTAGAGGATCCTGGAATGTTAAACACAAAGGGTTGCTCCTTCTTTCCAGGAAAGGAATGTAAAACCTGCTTCACACCCACAAGGTTTTCGTCTTCTCTCAAAAATGCCATCACATTTGACTCCAAATTGAGGGATTAATACACTGAGGCCGGAGTCCTCTGGTCTCTGGAAATGCCCTCAGACATCAGCGGAGGCGTGCTTCATTAATATTCTAGACATTTCCTAAGCCAGTCTTATCCACAATCACAATGTCCATCATGGGTGCTGAGGACACAGAGAGTGGGTAAATGGGTGCCTGCTGTAAAGGCGGGACAGCCAGCATCCATCTGGTGGCACACCTTTGTAATCTGTGCTGGGGTGGGGAAGAGACAGGCAGCTCTCTGGAGCTCACTGACGGGTCAGCACTATTTACATCACAAAGTACAGGGAATGTTCCTGGGACCCTGCCCTGCCTTGGAGGAAGACCTCTGTGATTTAAGAACAAAGCTATTCTTACCTCTGCCAAGGTGAGGGTGCCCTGTAGCAGCTGCTTGGATCCAGTGTTCATTTACCAGTCTAGTTTTCTTTTCTTTTTTAATTAATTAATTTATTTATATCCCAAATGCTACCCCCTCTCAATACCCTCCTCACAGAGACCCTTCTCCCACTCTCCATCCCCTCCTCCTCTGAGAGGATGGGGACCCCCCTCGTTCCCCGCCACCCTGGCACATCAAATCTCTGTCAGAGTAGGCACATCCTCTGTCACTGAGGCCAGACAAGGCAGTCCTGTTGGAGAATGGATATCACTGCCAGGCTTCGGCTTCATGGGGAACCTCTGCTCCAGTTGTGTGGGGGGGGCCCACATGAAGACTGAACTGTACATCTATATATGTTTTGGGGGGAGGCGTGTTCCAGCCCTGTGGTGGTTGGTTGGTGGCTCAGTCTCTGAGAGCCCCCAGAAGTCTAGGTTAGTTGACTCTGTTGGTCCTCCTGTGGAGTTCCTATCCCCTTTAGGGCCCTCAATCCTTCTCCCAACTCTTAATAGAGTCCCTGACCTCTGGCCAATGTTTGGTGTGGGTGTCTGCAGCAGTTTCAGTCAGCTGCTTGGTGGAGCCTCTCAGAGGACAGTTATGCTAAGCTCCTGTCCGCAAGCATAACAGAGTATCAGTAAGAGTGTCAAGGACTGGTGTTTGCCCATGGGGTGGGTTTCCAGTTGGCCGGGTTATTGGTTGGCCGTTCCTTCAGGCTCTGCTCCATCTTTGTCCCTGCATTTCTTTTAGACAAGACAAATTTGGGATCAAAAGTTTTGTGGGTGGGTTGGTGTCCTTATCCCTCCGCTGGGGGTCCTGCCTGGCTACAGGAGGTGGCCGCTTGAGGTCCCACATCCAGCCGTGAGGTATCTGAGCCAAGGTCACCCGCATTGCAGTCTGGTTGTTCTCAGCACTGAGGTAAGCAGTGAAGACTTGGACGTTATTCTAAAGCTCTGGGCCTTCCCTTCTGTCTGCTCTCCTGGGAGCTGTGGCGCTTGGTGCTTGTAAGTTTAGAATTGGTATGTCATGTAGGCTCTCTCAGCACCTGACCCTGTTACATCACATCCTGCATCTCTGTGTTCATGGACCTTAAGTCTTTTACACACAGTATGTATTGAGATCTGTTTTTTATCATTCTGCCAATTTGTATTTTAGTTGAGCTTAGTCATTTACACATCTATACATTGTTGCCCAATGACAAATTCATATTTACTTCATGCATTTCTCTTTTAAATTGTATTCCAAAAAGAGTAAAAGCCAGGTATGGTTGTCTACATCAGAAATTCTCACATCTGGGAGGTCTGAGGCAGAAGGATTGCCATGAGTTCAAGGCCAGCCTGGACCACAAAGTGACTTCCAGACCAACCTGGGCTTTAGACTATCTATCTCAAAAGAAGGGGGAAAAAGGAGTTAAAAGTCAACATGAGGGGCTGGAGAGATGGCTCTGCACTTCCAGAGGTCCTGAGTTCAAATCCCAGCAACCACATGGTGGCTCACAACCATCCGTAATGAGATCTGACACCCTCTTCTGGTGTGTCTGAAGACAACTACAGTGTACTTACATAAAATAAATAAATAAATCTTAAAAAAAAAAAAGTCAACATGAGGCTGGAGAGATGGCTCAGGGTTAAGAGCACTACCGCTCTGTCAAAGGACCTGTGTTCCATTCCAAGCACCCACATGGTAGCTTACAACTGTCTGTAACTCCAGCTCCAGGGAATTCAGTGCCCTCTTCTGACCATTGTAGGTACCAGGCATGCATGCGGTACACATACATACATTTATATGTATGGGCAAAACACCCATACATATAAATTTTTTAATTAAAAAGATCAAGCCAGTCAGGCGGTGGTAGCGCACACCTTTAATCCCAGCACTCAGAAGGCAGAGGCAGGTGGATTTCTGATTTCCAGGCCAGCCTGGTCTACAGAGTGAGTTCCAGGCTAGCCAGGGCTACACAGAGAAACCATACACATACAGACACAAAACAAATAAGCATAAAGACCCACCACCACCACCACCACGAACAACAACAAAAATATAAAGGTTTTCTGCATTTTAATTTTAATCTGGAGAATGTCATATCATGTAGCTTATTATTTTTAAATTTTACATGTGAGGTCAGAAGAGGGTCTGTAGTCCCTGGAGCTGCAGTTACAGACAATTGTGAGCTACCTGGGGCCTATCTAGTTCTCTGGATAAACAAGTGTTCTTAACCAATGAGCCAGTTCCCACAGCCCTTACTTTTGAAGAGCAGCTTTGCCAACTTTAGAATTCTTTTTTTTAATATTTATTTATTATTATATCTAAGTATACTGTCGCTGTCTTCAGATGTCAGATCTCATCACAGTTGGTTGCTGGGAATTGAACTCAGGACCTCTGGAAGAGCAATCAGTGCTCTTAACTGCTCTTAGCCATCTCTCTCCACACACACACACACCTTTTTTAAAGATTTATTTATTTTATTTATGAGTACACTGTAGCTGTCTTCAGACACACCAGAAGAGGGCATCAGATCCCATTATGGTGGTTGTGAGCCACCCACCATGTGGTTGCAGGGATTTGAACTCAGGTCCTTTGGAAGAGCATTCAATGCTTTTTTTTTCCCCCCCAAGACAGAGTTTCTCTGTGTAGCCCTGGCTGTCCTGGAACTCACTCTGTAGACCAGGCTGGCCTCTAATTCAGAAATCTGCCTGCCTCTGCCTCCCAAGTGCTGGGATTAAAGGCATGCGCCACCACATTCAGTGCTCTTAGTAGCTGAGCTATCTCTCCAGCCCAAATTTAGAATTCTTGATAGGCAAGGGTTTATTTTTATTTCTTTCAGAACTTAAAGTGTTCCACCCTACTGCCTCCTGGTCATTATGCTTTGAGGAGATGCCAATCCTATGACGGTTGCAAGTCAGGGACAATGACTTCGTTCTTGGTGATTTAAACAGTATGTATTTACTTTTGTCTTTTGGGCCTCTGTGTACTGGTGTGGGTCTCTGGGTTTGTCTCTGAGCTTATGCAATATGGAATTCCTTGAACTCTGGGCCTTTAAAGTGGATAGATTCATTCATGCCTTTCATCAAATAATGATCATTTGAAGTTTATCATGGATATACAAAGGTAGCCTGCCATAGGATAATCCATGTAACTTCAAAGTGAGAGGACACATACATATGGGTGGATGTTGATTTTTTATGAAAATATTCCTTGAAGCTTTAGTTGTAATAGCCAAGAGGTGGAAAGATCCTGTCACTGATAGAAATGGGATTTAAAAAAATTGGGCCATAGCACACACATAGCCATATAAAGGAATGGGATTCTGACATGTGCAACAGACTGGAAAACATTACACAGTAAAATAAGCCAGACACAAAAGGATGAATAGCGTGTGAATCTACTAGAATCTTGAATTCAGACTAATACTAGCGCTGTTAGTAGCAAGGAATGTGCACTCACTCACTCCTTGTAATTGCAGGGTCTGTTTGCAACGATGACAGTGCTGTAGGAGCAGGTGACAGCAGCGTTCATGCAACACTGTTCATTAACACTAGGAATGGGAATATAAATGGTAAGCTTTGGCTAGGCATGATCCCAGCACCTGATAGGCAGAGGCAGGCAGGTCTCTGTGAGTTTGAGGCCACTCTGGTCTACATAGTGAGTTCCAGGACAGCCAGGGCTACACACAGATACCTTGTCTCAAAACAAAAGATAAGCTTCATACACACCTACACACACACACACACACACATTTGTGTGTATATATCTGAGTTCTCAAAAGTTAAAAAGATAATAAAACCAAAGATAATAAAATCCATACATTAAATGAGTGAATTTAATTATTATACCAATTATTTAATTAATTATATCTCAATAAGACTTTTTCAAAGCTATCAAGGACAAATTGTTGGGTATAACAGTGGAATTTTCATAGGGAAACATCATTCTCATGCTTACTATGAAAATAGGTACAGGTTCATGATACTGGAAATTTATTTACACATGCTTCAGATAGAACATAATAACTGTTTAGAATTTGGGGATTTTATGATCCAACCACTATATACTTTGAATTTTTCAAAATAACTGAGATAACATTTCATTTCTATACAGCATTAGTCAAGAAGTCCCAAAGTGCGATAAGACAAGAAAGGGGGGCTGGTAATATGACTTAGTGTGTGAAAAATGTTACCTACACAAACCTGCCTCAATGAGTTCAGGGGTAGGGGGTTCAATCCCCAGAAATGCAAAAGTCAGATGCAGCGGCTGGTATTTGGAGTCCTTGCCCTGCAGTTAGGTGGTGGGACAAAACACAGATCCAGAAGTTCACAGGCGAGCTAGCCTCGGGCACAGGAGTGAGAGCAACAGAAACAAGGGCGAGCCTGTCTCAAAGGTGGAAAGAGAGAACAGATTCCTGAAAGTTGTCCTCTGACCTCCACATGAGCACTGGACACGCTACGCTGCCATGCTCCTGTATCCAGCATACACCGGCACCAACGCGGCGGGGAAGACTACCATAAAAGTCTTAAAGATAAGAAAACGAAATTGAAAGACAAATACTGAACAGGAAGACATATTTATTCTCAGGTGGTGACTGAACCTGGGGAAATTAAGGAAGGCACCGCGGCTAGCCAGTAAATGTAGCAGATTCTGTGATGCGAGGCCAGTTCAGGCAGCCAGAGTGTAGGTCAGTGAGAGGCAGGCATGAGCCTCTGGGTTCCTAAGCCAATGCTGCAAACAATTAAATGACTGACAGTTCCTTATAGCAACAACCTGCTGGAAATATAAATATAGTTTATACAGCATGAAAGAAATGTACTTAAAATTCATTCAGAGTATCATAGATAAAAATATAAAATATTGCTTCAGAAAATCTAAATAAGGGGCTGGAGAGATGGCTCAGTGGTTAAGAGCACTGACTGCTCTTCCTAAGGTCCTGAGTTCAATTCCCAGCAACCACATGGTGACTCACAACCCTCGGTAATGGGATCAGATGTCCTCCTCTGGTGTGTCTGAAGAGAGTGACAGTGTCCTCACAATTAATCAATCAATCTTTTTTTTTAAAAAAGAAAATCTAAATAAAAATATGAATACAAATCACATTGATGGGTTTGGAAACTCTTAAGTTCGCCATCATCCTTGAACTATCCTATAGATTTAATGATATCTTGATTAAAAAGTCTGCATTTTTGGCTAAAACTTGACAATCGGTTTTTGTTTATTTGTTTGTTTGTTTTGAGCTAGGTGTCTAGATGTCTTTGATCCATGGTACTCATATGAGGTGGGAGGATTTGTGAGTTCAAGCCTAGCTTTGGCAACCTAGCAGGACCTCCATCTCAAGAACTGTCACAATGCCCTGATTGTTTGCTCTCTCAATGGCAGCACTGGAGCTTGGATCTGGTACTCTGAACATGCTAAGCACACTGCAAAACTATATTCCCATGGCCACCCATCCTACCCAGGGAAACAGCCTACACTGATTTATAATTATCACCAAGAATTCATAGTTTATATCAGGTCCTGTTCTTGTTTTTGGCTTTTGTTTTTCTGAGAAAGCAGGCTGCCCTCGCACTGGCCTCAGAGATCTCCCTCCTCTGCCTTGGTACGCCCCCACAAGCCTGGCAGGTTCTAATCTTGTTATGCACTCTTTGAGTTGGGAAAAACACACACTGGAGTGGGACCACCTCTACCTCCTACTGAATAGTTTCATTAAAACTATTCACTGCCTAAAAGTCCTCTGCAGTCTGTCAACTGCCCACTGTCACACACTACCCTCAGGCCTCCGTAACCACTGCCTTTTTTTCTGTCCCAACCGTGTTGTCCTTTTCGGGATGTCACAGGCCAAATGAGACAAGTTTGGACTGGCTTCTTCACTCAGCGTCATTTAAAGTTCCCTTAGGTATTTTCACAACTCAATCACTCTTTGTTTACTGCTGCCTGTTCCACACTCTGGATGCGCCCACAGATTCTCTGAAGGATTCTGGATTGAGTGTTGGCAATAAGGAAAATCTGCTCTAAACCATCATGCACAGATTGTTACATGGACACAAATTAGCCAGGTGTTCCTGTGGACAAATGCCGGAGTGGCTACTTGCTGGGTTGAATGGTAAAATTATGTCTGGTTTAATCAGAAACTCCAAACTTTCTTTGAAAGGGAGTTACATTGTTTGCATGTACTAAGTCTAAATGGGACCAAGGAAACAGAGATGACAAGAACCCGGGTACTAAGGGAGAGTAACTGCAGGATGGTACCTCAAAGTTACATTGTATCCTAAATTAGCTAACATAGTATTTCAGGCCTGATAATCAGGTCAAATGCATTCCTGAAAAGTTGAAAAGTTCTGATTGACACCTACAAAGGTCAGCAATGTCAAGGTCATGTCTATATGTTCTCACAGATACAAACCACTGCAGGAAAATATCAAACAAAAACATTAAGAGATTCTTATGCACTCCTGTATCCTCATGAGAGGTGTGAGGGGTAGAAGGGGCTGAGAACTAGTCTTCTGTAATTCTTATGCACTCCTGTATCCTGGCACTCCTGTATCCTGGCACTCCTTTTGGTATCATGAGAGGTGTGAGGGGCAGAAGGGGCTGAGAACTAGTCTTCCGTGAACTCCCAGATCAACTTGTGCCTCCGTATGATGGGGTGGAGGGTGGCTACCCAAAGGTATCTGTTTGGAAATCTTGGTCATCCAGCCCTGAAATTCAGCTCCCACAATGCTGGCCCAAGCACTTTTTGGGTCGAACAGAGCACAGTCACTTGGCTGAAATGCATAAGAAAGGTAAGAACTGGTGGTCCTTCAGGACCATAGGAAGGCTGCTTCTTCATGATGCTAGGGAGCATCAGCTGAGATAGATGACAGTTTCGGGCCCAGAGCTGGCTCGGGCGCCTGGCAGTCACAGAAGCCCACCCCTCCAGGCAGTCTCTACTTTCAGTCAGTTTACCGTGGTCTGGGCAAGTTTCCTTCTAGGTCTTTGACCTCTTAAGTTTGCGATATGCCCTCTCTGCTCTTCCAGAGGGCCTGGGTTCCATTTCCAGTAGTCACATGGTAGCTCACAACTGTTTCTAATTCCAGTCCCAGGGAACCTGCACTCTCACACAGACATACTTGCAGGCAAAACACCAATGCACATAAAAAAATAAAAACAAATCATTACACAATATTAGCTGGGCAGGGTGGTACATGCCCGTAATCCCAGCACTTAAAAGACAAAGGCAGGAGGATCTCTGTGACCTTGAGACCAGTCTGATTTATAAAATGAGTTCCAGGACAGCCAGAGCTGTTACATAGAGAAGTACTGTCTTAAAAATCAATCAATCAAATCAATCAATTAATCAAATAAAAATACCTCTGTTGGGCTGGAGAGATGGCTCAGCAGTTGAGAGCACTGACTGCCCTTCCAAAGGTCCTGAGTTCAAATCCCAGCAACCATGTGGTGGCTCACAACCATCCATAATGAGATCTGATGCCCTCTTTCTGGGGTGTCTGAAGATAGCTACAGTGTACTTACATATAATAAATAAATAAATCTTTTTTAAAAAAAGAAACCTCTGTAATTTGCCTATAATCTACCTTTCAAGGATAAACTGTTTGGGAAAAAGAATTCCCAATAAAAGTACAACACATAAAGTCAGGAAAATTTAATATCAGACGCTATCTGTGTTCAGCTAGGATAATCTGTGCCCATTGGCCTGCTTCTCTGTGACATCATCACACTGTAAATCCCCTAACTGGTGTAAGTCTCTTCCACTTCTTCCGGTATAAAGCAGTACCCTTACTCCCGTCCCTACAACAGGGACTGGCCCAGTCCAGGTAGATCAGAGACATCCCTGGACACAGTGTCTGATATTTTACTTCAGCATCTTCCCCTCCAGGCAAGGATCCTTCTGTTCTGGGCACTGTCTCCTCTCTACCATCTATCCTCCCTGCCCCTGCAGGAACATGAAGCCCTTTGTGATCATCAGACCCCGGGGACATGATAGGAAAGTGACTCCAGCCATCTTCCTTCTCTGCATCCCATTCTGAAGTCAGCTGTACCCAAGCTTTTCTGAGCATATCTCTCCTCCCCTTCATCTTCTTAATGGGGTCTCCAGGTACTCCAAGAGCCTTGGCTTTTCTAGAACCAACTTCAAGAAGGTTAGTGAGCCTGTGTGCCAGTTCTATCCCCTCAGCTACTCCGAGTGTATGACAGGAAGAAATCTCTGACTCCAAACCCGCTCAACCCTGTTGGGACCAGTGTGGAGCATGCAAACTGTGCATAGCTGATGTGGGCTGGTGAAAGCCAATGAAACTGAACATCCTTCCCAGTCCTTCTGCCACATCTTCTGGGAACACAGCATCTTGGATGTGTCTCTCTCCACACCTGGAACTGCATTTTACCTCAACAAAACCTCCATGAGTGCATTGTGCTTCAGCACTGGTACACTGCAGCTGACGGCCAAGCTCTTGGAAGGCAGAAAACTGACATCCTTGAGTTCTCTGTCCAGGATCCCTGACTGTCCCAGTCAGTGTCCAAACACTCTTTCCCTTTTTTCAGGAGTCACTAGACACTGTAGCCACTTCTGGCCAGCAGGCAGTGCCAGGATGTCTTGCTCCTTTAGCATATCCCAAGCACATAGGAAGGGCGATGGCATCAGCCATCTGACACCACTCAGGAGAGCAACAGCATTTTCTAAAAGCCCATGCTTCTTTTGTTCGCCATTTCGAGAAGATGCAGCCTATTTCAGTTGACTTCGATGGCTTAATTTACATTACTGCCATCCATATATGCACACATAAAATACATAATCACACCTTATACTCTGTCCTTCTACTTCAGAGTATACGGTCAATTTGTCCTGCTCTGAAAACCAGTATTTACAGAGAAATTCTTGTTTAAAGCAACAGCAAGGCTGTTCATAGTATACACATATATAATTGTAACTCTCAACTAAAATAGAAAATGTATGCAACTGAAAAGTAAAACACCTACTATGTGTGAATGCTTCCAGACCCAGAATTCAGGTGCTACAAGTTTAATCCCCAATACAACAGTGTTTGAAGGGTGGGCTCAGAAGAGTTTCAATCAGAGAGAACCTGCCCTCATGGGTGGTTTAATTACACTCACTATAAACAAGCCCCTGGGAGCGGGCTCTCTGTCTGCTCTCCTCACTACTTGAAATCCTCTGGCATGCAGCCCTGGGGTGCCATCCCAGAAGCAGAAAGACAGAGCCTTCCCACCATTGACCTTGTGCTTCTCAGCATCCAAAACTAAGAGTAAATTCCAGTTCCCAACAGATGATCCAGCTGTAGCACCTTGGAGAGACTGACCACGCTTCTCAGGAGAGCCCTGGCAGGGTCAGGTCTTCACTTCTAGAGCACCTGATAACTAAACATACCAGCTAAATTCCAAAGTTAGAACTTCAACATCTTTAAAATGCATTCATTTGGTCTTTAAGAACTATATGATGGGGGCTGGTGAGATGGCTCAGCGGGTAAGAGCACTGACTGCTCTTCAGAAGGTCATGAGTTCAAATCTCAGTAACCACATGGTGGCTCACAACCACCCATAATGAGTTCTGACACCCTCTTCTGGTGCGTCTGAAGATAGCTACAGTGTATTACATATAATAAGTAAATAAATCTTTAAAAAAAAAAGAACTATATGATGACATATGAATGATCCTTATTAAAAAGACATTGGCTGGGGCTGGAGAGACACTGGCTGGGGCTGGAGAGACACTGGCTGGGGCTGGAGAGAC
>NW_022196905.1:156684478-156691041 GCF_008632895.1 Mastomys coucha | reverse complement strand
ACTGGCTGGGGCTGGAGAGACACTGGCTGGGGCTGGAGAGACACTGGCTGGGGCTGGAGAGGCAGTGAAGGGCAGCTAAGGGCACTCAGTGCTCTGGGAAAGGATCCAGGTTTGGTTCCCAGCACTCACACAGTGTCTCACCCGTAGCTCTAGGTCCTAGGCATCTAAGCCCCCTTCTTACTTCCTCAGACACCAGGAACATACGTGATGCTCACACATACACATAAGTAA
Organism: Mastomys coucha; assembly: GCF_008632895.1. Taxonomy (NCBI): domain Eukaryota; kingdom Metazoa; phylum Chordata; class Mammalia; order Rodentia; family Muridae; genus Mastomys; species Mastomys coucha. The sequence goes on along the minus strand of NW_022196905.1, from coordinate 156,690,810 downwards.
ATCTACAATTAAAAAACATTGGCTAGATTTTTGTCAATGATTAGTTCAACACAAAAATCTAACTTTAAAAAATGAGAATTTTGGAGGCTGGATAGATGGCTCATGGGTTAAGAGACTGGCTGTCCTTCTAGAGCACCTAGGTCCAGTTCACAGCACCTATGTGGCAGCTGATGACTGTAACTCCAGTCCCTGGGGACCTGGCACCCTCACACATGCATACATGCAGGCCAAGAACCACATAAAAATAAGTAAATCTTTTTTAAAAAAATGAGATTCTCAGTAAGTTTCAAATAATTATACTCTGATCATAAATGGTCTTTATTTAAGAATGTATATTCTTGTGATTCAAAATCAAATATCTTAAAAGTAAAACTAATAAAAGTCAACATGATAATGTTTTATTTAAAATAGTTTCAAGAGGCAAGAGGACATTGAGGTTTTAAAGATCAAAAGTAAGTTTCCAAGCTCAAAAATAAAATTAAAATCTCATATTGCTATTATGTTTAATAACAAATATTTGACCAACAGATTATAATTGTATAATAAATAAAATGGCTTTCTAATTTTACCAAAAAAAATCATAAGCTGATAAATTAACAAGTGGAAGTTAATAATTTTCATTAAAAAAGGCACATCCAGGCAAAGTAGTTCAGGTGATTGTAAAATGCAGTGTTAGAACTCTGTACATAATCAACTGACCGCAAATAAATTACCCTGGAAAATTCTTAAACATGATAGGAAAGTCTTTGAAAATGCAAGCAAGCATGAGGGTGCTGCCTCTCGGTCAGTGTTACTCTGATGGGAAGCCAGTGGAGAGGTGCAGCAGCAGACCATCTCAGGACTGCGACCCCCCGATGGATCCCTGCCCCACACACAGTCTGTGGTCATCGGGTGCTGTCAGAGACTGGACCGCCTCTCTGGTCTCGGCACACACTTGGTAATGGCTGCTTTCCACAGCACTGGGGCGAGTAAGAGGCTGAGCGTGGTCACACTTAGGATAAGGAGGTATACCTGCAAAGGACAAACGGCACAGTCACAGGAGTTCCAGGAGTACCAGGAGTACCGTCCACGTGTCTCGCTGAGCATCAGGAAGTCCTGCATTTTCAGAGGACACCTTGAGTAGCACATGTTGAGTGTGTAGCCCCACTGAGTGTCAGGAGGTACACTGTCAACCAAAAGCTGTGGTAAGTTCTGGCAAGTTCCAGGGTAGCAGCCTGGTTTCATTGCTGAAGGTGAACCCTACAGGCAGGGACTCAGACTCGATCCACCCTTTCCCCCATGATGCAGCTCTGCATTCGGTTCGAGAACCCTCCACAGTGCTCCGACACAGTGTCTCTGACACTGAGGTTTCCTCACGCTCCTTACACAGAGAGACAGCCTGGGAACTGCATGTGCTCCGCAGGCCTCCCCAGTGTCAGTGGGAGCGTCCACTGTAGGGTCAACAGCTCATCACAGCAAATAGCAGCCTGTTAATTATAATTACTGTAAGAAAGAATGCCATCACTTCTTGGCCTTTTGACGAAGATCAAATATAAAAGACAACAGCAAGGTTAACTAGTTATTTTCACCTATGAAATTCAACATCCTATATGAGAAGGAAGCGGCCAACTTCCATGACTCCCACCAAAGTTCCTTCCAGGCCAGCTTAGCACCCACTGAGAGCACGCTGCGGCCCCTGAGGCCTGGTGTGCCTGAACTAACAAGCCAGGGGAGGAGGGCATCAGGGGTGGGGGTGGAGATGGGGACGGGGTTCACTCTTTGCCTAACTGCTTGCATTGAAGCACTCCGTGCTCCACGGGGCTCTCACTTTGGTCAGATTATAGACTCTCACCTCTCTGGAGATGATGCCTGCTCTCCGTGCTCGACTCCCCAGTACAAAGGAGAACTCGCTGACCTGTGCCAGCCCTGCGGATACGATCCACTTGATGTACTGGCTGCTCCTTGGCAGGATGAGAGACAAGACCAGCACTGCCAACACAAACTGTAAGAGTAGTTTATCGCATCACCATTCGTGACCAGAGGCCGGACAAAGTCACTCTCATAATACAAAACCAAGATGGAATGGCGGTTACCGTTGCTTCTAGTCACAAACCAAGTGGGAAGGCGCATGCAGTGGGCACATCAGATACCCACCCAGAAGGCACAAGATAAATAGATAAGCTATTAAATTCATCTAGAACAAGAAGGCAAAATAAAAGGCTTGGATTCATTGACAGAAAATAAGCCTTCGCCCAGCAAGTTGAATCGATAGCATTAAATATTAAGTGCTCCAGACGAAGATTCAGTCTACACATGAGATGTTCTCCAGTGAGCAGCCAGGAACTGGCAGGCAGCTCAGCACTGGCAGCTCAGCAGATATTGCTAAACAGGCAGTCACATGGTGACATGGGCACCAGTACAGGTAGCAGTAATCCGTGGCCACGAGGGTGGACATTTGGGAGTGTCCACTGCATTTCCTGCATGCTGACATACACCACTATGAGGAAGAGGCATGGACTCTTAGACTTGTCCAGAACAAGCCTGCAGATCCAGAAAGACGCTCCCTGACCTGGCTTCTGGCAATTCCCCACACCTCAGTTCTGAATCAGCACATCACCCTAACGGCCTAGCTAACATCCTGGCCCAGACCTGCCCCCGCCTTGAGTCTGCCGAGGGTATGGATCAGCAGTGTCTCCACACGGTGGCACTTGGAGACACAGTGTCACTGGGGCTTTGCAGGACTTATGCAGCTGCTGGCTGGAAATGAGGACTAATGGGACGTGCTCTGTGTAATGTGTGTGAGATTTCAGCTGCGAGTTCTAGGAGAAAGCTTCATACCTTCATGATGACCACGGACAGGGTGAGGAATACCAGCACAGTCAACTCATAGATCACAAAGGTGGGGAACACATGAAGCCCTGTGGGAGACAGAGATCTCAGAATAGGGTCCAGATAGCCCACAGCTGTAAATCTACAACTCCATCATCCTAATTAAACCCATTTTTATAGAGGGTTAAACTAAAACCCAAGGCCTTCTGAGTGCTTTGGAAAGCTGTGCTCCTCTTCCAGGGAGAGAGGGAGACAGGGCAGCCCTCCATCAGGCCACGCCCGCAGAGGATGCAGCAGCATCCCCAAGAAGCACAGACCCAGCACTCCTGCAGGCTTTGGGCCAGGGCACTCACAGCTTGTGTGTACGTGCGTGTGTGTGTGTGTGTGTGTGTGCATGCATGCGTGTGTGTGCGTGCATGTGTGTGGTGTGTGTGTGCACATGTGTGTGTGTGCGCGTGCGTGCGTGTACATGCGTGTGCGTGCATGTGTGGTGTGTGTGCACGTGTGTGTGTGCGTGCGTGTACATGTGTGTGCGTGCATGTGTGTGTGCACGTGTGTGTGTGTGCGTGCGTGTGCATGTGTGTGTGTGTGTGTGTGTGTGTGTGTGCGCGCGCGCGTGCACAGCAGCCAGAGGAAGGGTCGGGAACTGTTCCCCATCTACACAGTCTTTGTCATTTCCCACTTGGCCCAGACAAGGAAGAGGCAGTCGGGTCCACCTTGCTTTAGGTACTTCTCTTTGTCCCCTGTTCCTGCACAGAGGAATAGGGGGCTGCAGTGGGAGCATCTCTGCCCACTCGGAGCTTTGTCATCTTCTCAGGAAAACACTGGTGCCTGGAGGCCTTCTTCCCCATCAGAGGTTCTGCCCCGAGTCAACCACTCAATACACTCCATCCGCAGCCTCAGCTCTTGAAGACCACGCCTCTGCTTAACCCACAATCACAAATGTAAGGGTGCTCCCTTTCTTTTTCTTTTTTTTCTTTTTCTTTTTTTTTTGGTTTTTCAAGACAGGGTTTCTCTGTGTAGCCTTGGCTGTCCTGGAACTCACTCTGTAGACCAGGCTGGCCTCGAACTCAGAAATCTGCCTGTCTCTGCCTGCCTCTGCCTCCCAAGTGCTGGGATTAAAGGCGTGCGCCACCACCGCCCGACACTCCCTTTCTTTCTAGACAGTTTCTTCCCTGTTGAGCTATGGAGATGCTTCCCCAACGTGGTTTAGACTCTGGTTTGCATCCGCCTGGCCCTCCAGCCTCTCTAGCTGGACACCTGGCCCCTTTTGAGCTCTCTCCTCTACTGCTGGCTCCATGTGGCATAGCTTCCCTTTTGGGGACCTGTCCTCAGTCTGTGTTGGATCAGACAGCTGCCTCAGACTTTCAGTGAACCCCGCCCCCCACCTCTTCTCACCACATTCCTGAATGTCCCTCAAGTCCCTTAAGGCCATGAGAAGCATCTAGAGTCTCATTTGGAGTCTCATTTATAAGTCCTAAAGTCTGCACAGCCCTGGCCACTCTAAGCCTGTCCCACCAGTCCACACGGACTTTCTTGGTGATGTCTGACTTTAGATGATTTGGTGCCATAGCCCATCTACATAGGTATGACTGAGTTCAGGAGCAGCGTGTGATACGGTGATATTCATGTCATCCAACAACAACCATAGCTGGTGGAGATTCCCCAGCCTGAGCCCATGGTGGAGATTCTCCAGCCTGAGCCCATGGAGGACAGGTACAACCTAGGTATTGGGCACCTAATCCGTCTTCCTGGATTCTGTCTGCAAGCCATTCAGGAAGATCTGTCTTTTCCAAAAGATGGGAGGTCCAGCTGAGCCGTGGGTAACCACTGACTGACTGCTATCTCTCCCATGGAATGCCTTGTGCTGGGCATTGTTCTTGTCTCTCCCATGCCCCATCCCATCCCCAGGCTTTCCTGGGGTCCTCCCCTGGGAAACCCTGCGCTTCCTACCCTAGTTATGACGGCTCTCCTGGGATGATGCCCTCTGTTTAGCCCATCCACAAAGGGACTTCCTGCACCTGTGCTACAGCTGAGAACTCCACCCAAGCCCTAACCCATGGCCCCTCTGCCCTGAGCCTGTGCTATACTGAGAACTCCACCCAGGCCCTACCCAGGCCCTTCTGCTGAGAACTCCACCCAGGCCCTAACCCAGGCCCCTCTGCCCTGCACCTGTGCTACACTGAGAACTCCATCCAGGCCCTAACCCAGGGCCCTCTGCCGAGAACTCCACCCAGGCCCTAACCCAGGCCCCTCTGCCCTGCGCCTGTGCTACACTGAGAACTCCACCCAGGCCCTAACCCAGGGCCCCTCTGCCCTGCACCTATGCTACACTGAGAACTCCACCCAGGCCCTAACCCAGGGCCCCTCTGCCCTGAGCCTGTGCTACACTGAGAACTCCACCCAGGCCCTAACCCAGGCCCCTCTGCTGAGAACTCCATCCAGGCCCTAACCCAGGCCCCTCTGCTCTGTGGACAGAGTCTTTTCCTTGCACAGATGAGTGTGAAGGGACATCTGAGAAATAGAACCCACTAAGGAAAATCTGCATTTCAACAACTTGGCCACAAGCATCAGTGACGGGGGCGAGCGAGCTGCCAGCTGTACAGCCACTCTGGTTTCTGCTCATGGCAGATTTCACATGCTCTGTACAGCGTAAGGTCACCTCTGCAGGCTCTGACACTGGACAGCCAGTCACTTGGTCTCAGTGTACCTGCTTCCTCGTCTATAAGTATGGATTTGAGAAGCAGGTTGATAAAATACACCAAGTGAAGTACATGGTCAGCCTTATGGTCCTTATATGCTGATGCTCAGGCCACAGATGTGAGGTCTGTAAGATGCTCCCAAGGTAGATCTCATAAAATGTGTAAAGATCAACTGCTAGGCCCTGCCCCACAGAGTCATCTTAATCTCGGTTAGAATCCTCCTTTGCCCAGGACGGGTGGAATACTTGGGACCGGACCAAGCAGTTTCATCACTCGTAGAACCGAATGAGGATGGTAGAGGTGCCAGTCAGCAGCCCCTCCTCTCTAGAGGCACGGGCAACACCACAGGACCTTGACCCAGCTCTGCCACTGCAGCACACCATGCACTTATCTATGCCTACAAAGTGTCAGGCTGAAACTTTCTTGAGAGGGGACCATATGGAGTCAGTCTGCAGGAGGTGACCAAGGTATGATGACACAGGGGCGAGCCCCAGTTGGCAGGGCTGTGTCTAGCGAGAGAGTCTCTGAACATGGCTTTCATTATAGAAACTTTGAGGCGTGAGAGAAATCATCTATTGTTTGAGGGACCTGGGCTGGGGTCTTTAGTAATAACATCCTGAGATAGCATCAGCATTGAAGTAGCCATTCACATAACAGAAAAGCTTGGCTGTGTCCTAGTAAGACCTCATTTATAAAACAGGTGACAGGCTAGGCTGAGCCACAGACCCATCAGAAGGTGAGCTACAAAACCTGGTGCTACATCTACACCATGCTGTCTACATCTACACCATGCTGTCTGTCTACATCTACACCATGCTGTCT
>NW_022196905.1:156681371-156682583 GCF_008632895.1 Mastomys coucha | reverse complement strand
CATCTACACCATGCTGTCTGCCTACATCTACACCATGCTGTCTACATCTACACCATGCTGTCTGTCTATATCTACACCATGCTGTCTGTCTACATCTACACCATGCTGTCTGCCTACATCTACACCATGCTTGCTGCCTATATAACTTCGGGGCCTCAACAATAGCTTTTTTTTTTTTTTTTTTTTTTTTTTTTTTTTTTTTTTTGGTTTTTTGAGACAGGGTTTCTCTGTGTAGCCCTGGCTGTCCTGGAACTCACTCTGTAGACCAGGCTGGCCTCGAACTCAGAAATCCACCTGCCTCTGCCTCCCAAGTGCTGGGATTAAAGGCATGCACCACCACTCCCCAGCTAGCTTTTTTTTTTTTTTAAGATTCATTTATTTATTTTATGTATATGACTACACTGTACTTGTCTTCTGACACCCCAGAAGAGGGCATCAGATCCCATTGCAGATGGTTGTGAGCCACCATGTGGTTGCTGGTAATTGAACTCAGGACCTCTGGAAGAGCAGTCACTGCTCTTAACCTCCGAGCCACCTCTCCAGCCCTCAACACCAGCTCTTACTCTCCGCAGCCACCTCAGTGTCTTCCCTCAACACAGCAAGCCCTTCCTCGCCACTTGGCCATAAACTGCTCCTCGTTCCTTGTGCCCTGCAAGTGTGGTTCCTTTTCAGACACAGGCTTGCTGGCCAACGTCCTGGGGTCACTACTGTTTCTGTCTAGCAGCTGTCCTTGGACTTGCTAATGTGCCTTCACCAGGCACCTGCCTCACTCACCTCATGGCTGCAGTGTTGTCTGATGGAGTGGACGCCATTTATGTAGCCAGAGTCCTGAACAGAAAGACCTGGTGACCAGAGGTGGAATGGCCAGCTGTGTGTGTGAGCTCCTTTAGAAATGAACATGAATTCCCTTGATGAGATTAGCATAAAGAACTGAAGCAAACACACATGGACTTATTAACTTGATTCAAGGATAATGAAGCAGGTGTTTCTGTTCAATAACACGCTGGCAGAGTTCTGGGCTTAAGAGCCTATTAACGCTCCTAGGGCTGGACAGATGGGTCAGCAATTAAGAGCATGTACTGCTCTTACAGAGGACCTGGGTTTGGTCACTAGCACCTATACTGGGTGGCCATCTCTATAGCCCACCTGAAGGTCACCTTAAATTACTATGTACATTTTCACCTACGCACTGATGAAACCTGACAAGCAACT
>NW_022196905.1:156666232-156681210 GCF_008632895.1 Mastomys coucha | reverse complement strand
TCAAACTCAGAAATCCACCTGCCTCTGCTTCCCAAGTGCTGGGATTAAAGGCGTGTGCCACCACCGCCAGGCCCATCTTCCCTCTTTTAAGTCTTTGCCTCAGACTCTTAGGAAAGCATATTTATACACAGACAAAACAGACAACTCTTGCATGCTTATCGAAAGAATCACAGTACTTTGGGGAGTACCTATGGATGCGAAGAAGATGATGGCCAGGAAGTCACGGATAGGCTCCATGTAAGCCATGATCTCCTCGGTGACCATATGCCCTTGGGAAGAGACCAGCGCTCCAGCCAGGAAGCAGCCAAGCTCCATAGAGACGTCCAGCAGCTCTGTGACCTGCGGATGACAGAGTTAGCTTCATACCCGGTACTGTCCAGTCTGATACTTTCTGTCAGGGTGCTCACAGCTAGACACCCCTCAACCCTGCAGCAAGAACCACTCAAGTGCCACCCTAGAGACACAGGTTCCTGGGGAGCCCCGAAGGATCCCCAGAAAGAAACACACACAAGAGACTAACATTGGTTGAGTTAGCCACCCCTAAGAGAGAAAAACTAATATCTCAAAGTCAGCCACGTAGACAGCTGTGCTATTTTTAAATGAGGATATTTCCCAAGCCTTACTTTGAATATCTATAACATGTTCTCTATTTGTATCATGAAGAGCCACACATGCTCTAGCACTGAAGCTAGCCCTCTCACTGACCTCAAGCCTCATGGGGAAGATGGACTGACAACCACCCCAGGCAGCCACACTGACAAAGAACCAGAGAGAGCTCCCGCAGATCCAGGGGAAGCACAACGGTCATCAGGAACCAGTCCTGTAACTCTCGCTCTGTTAGGCTCAGAGCCCAAGACCAGGCCAGAAAGCTACCGGGTGTCTCCAGTCCTGTAATTCTCGCTCTGTTAGGCTCAGAGCCCAAGACCGGGCCAGAATGCTACCGGGTGTCTCCAGTCCTGTAACTCTGGCTCTGTTAGGCTCAGAGCCCAGGACCGGGCCAGAATGCTACCGGGTGTCTGGTGTCAACACCGTGTGCGAGAGGCATGAAGTAAGAGCAAACAAAGCACTAGCAAATCAAGACAACAGCCTCACCAAGCCTGAGCAATCCACACGCATACATTAGCACAGACACACACATGCATACACTAACCCACTAGACACACATACAAACACACACACACGTAACAAATACATATATGCACATATATACATTATCCACACGTATGTACAAAAGCACACATGTGCATGTATACCTCACACAGTAGGTACGAGAATGAATTCAATACACACAAATACACAACACAGCTACTTAGATTCTGACAAGGTTATACTATGAAGCAGGGGGCAAAGATTCTTTTATCCATGTGGCATTCAGGAGTACATGTGAAAGATGAACCCTCACCTCACACAGAGACTGAACTCATAGCCCAGGTGGACTGCAGGTCTAAATGAGGAAAGGGGAGCAATGATGCTTGCAGAAGATAATGCAGAGCAACGTTACGGCTCCAAAATAGCCAACATTGTGGATAGTACACTGGATACACCATGTGCTACCCATAAAGAAAACACTTGCTTATTGGATTCCATTGAAATTAAAAACCACAGTTTATTAAAAACTGCCATTAAGAGCAAGCCATGGCCAGGAAGACATTAGCAAGGCTGGATGTGACAGAGAACACTATGCAAACATACAGCCAGAAGTGCTGGTGCACTCTACACGTGAACCTAGAGGCATCAGGCTGGAGATAGCCAGATACTAACAGTCACATGGTGTCTGACCCCACTTAGAGGGACCAAGCCCACAGCAGCAGGACGCAGACCAGCGGGAAGCAGACCACTTAGGGGATGGGATGAGGAAAGGAGAGTAAAGGGATGCTGTCACACATCAGTGGTGAGAGCACAGCAGAGACAGCACCGCACAGTAAGACGATTAAAATCCTGAAGGGTATGATGAATAAATCACAGCTGCTTTCTAATGACACAGGCTATGTAAGGATGCATCCCAGAGCAGATCCCAGCTGCCCCAAGGAAGTAGCAACCGGAATCTACTGCATATGTGTATGTAAACACACGAAACAGACAGCTCCGAGAATGGGTGAGAACTGGGCTCCTGTCAACGTTAATGTCACAGATCAGGCTTTGGGCGAACCTGACGAGCAGTGAAGGTAACCGGAAGGTAGCCTGGAGATTCCACCTCTTTAGAAATGACATCTGGGGGCAAACCACAGAGACAGAGACAGCAGACAGCAGCTCCCTCACACTGCCCTAACTGGAGCAGCGGCATGAACGATGAGCATCTAATGTCACAGCTGCGCCTGACAGCAGCTGCCCAGCAAACGCAGGTGAGTGATCAACGGGAAGAACCAAGGGCCAGTGAGGAGTTACGCTGGCTGGAACATCCCTGGGGACGGCAGGCAGCATCGGCTCACACAGACAAGGCGGCTTTGCTGGACCTTACTCTCAAAAGGGAGATACTCTGGAGTGGGTAAGGCAGGGGGCGTTTTTAAATAGCTGACATTTTTGAAAGTTACAGTCATCGTGTGCAGAAGCAAGTTTTGTGCTTCCCCAAGGTTATAAAACAATACGATATAAAGAAATAATTTAATTTACTGTAAAAACAACAACAACAACAACAACAACACCAAAAAAAACCCTGAAACCTGGTTGCTGGGCACAGTGGTGCATGCCTTTGTATCCCAGCACATGGGAGGCAGAGGCAGGAAGATCTCTGAGCCTACAGAGCGAGTTTCGGGACAGCCAGGGCTACACAGAGCAACCCTGTCTGAAAAAACCAAACATAACCAAACCAACCAGCCAACCACCACCACCGCCACCACCACCACCACCAACAAACAACACCAACAAAAACAAACAACACCAACAAACAACAACACCAACAACCAACCCAGCAAACCCGCAACCTTTACTGCAAGACAGGTGCGGTTTGAAGAGGAGCACTCAGGTTCCCGGGCAGCATCCTGGCTAACCCTGGCTAAGCCTGGCTAATCTTGGCCAGGCCACCGACCAGCCGTTCCTAACCCTGAGCACTCGCTTCCTTCCTTAGGTTCTGAAACTGCTATTTTATAAGTACTATACAAACGGATCCTCTCAGCCATAGACCGCCTTTGAGGGTCTTCTCTTGCACTCTGCATGACTCCCTGGAGAAATGAACGCCTCCACTTTGGGTGGATAAGCAGTTTCACTGTAGGGCAGACTGGCTGGTATGGTATACCATAGTTCCTACTTACTTAGTGTATATATGTTTATGGGTACACATGTGCAAAGATGGAGGCCAGAGGTCAACATCAGGTGCCTTATTCAATCATATTCCCTCTCTATTTCATTTATTTATTTATTTATTTATTTATTTATTGCTGATTCAGCGTGTCACTAAAGTTGAAGCTTACTTACTCAGGCAGACTGCATGGCAAGCAGCCCCAGGGATGTTCTGTGCCTGCTGCACAGCACCTTAGCTCATGGGCCACAGGCACTTGTCACTACCTTAGCCAGGGATCCAAACTCTAGGCAAACACTTGACCAACGGAACCGTCTCCCCAGCCCCAGTGTACCACACCTTCGTACCAGTCCCCTTGGAGGACAACTGGACTGGGTTTGGCTATTATAACCCAGAGTGCTATGAACATGGATGGGTTTCTGAGTGAACATGTGCAGCAGCTGAACAGTACAGTCAAAGGTGTGTCGATGCCACTGTTACTACAGGACTGATTATGGCGTCTCGGGGTCTTTTGCCCACTCTCTCATGGGAAGCTTACTTTCTAACACAAATCTGCTTAGTTTTGCTTTTATTGCTATTTCTTTTCTTTTTTAAGATATCATTTCTCCCTCCCTTCCCCCTGAAAACCTTCTCATATACTTTTCCCTCACTCTCTTTTGCATGTGTGTGCGCACACACACACACACACACACACACACACACGTGTCCCTTTTAAAGTCCTTTCTTCACTGCATGAGAAGCCATGCCGTTAACTAGCCTATCCTCACCGAAAGGCATGAAAAGTGGTTTTAAACTTGATCAGATATTTTGAGTGCAAAGCTGCATGAAGGTTAAGACGGTAGTGTGCTCATGTGACTTTTCACAAACACTCATTTGTGTTTAAAAGCACAACACTCACAAATCATATTTTCACAAGTACTTGGATGGCCATGGTAGGTAACTGAATAAACAAGTCCTCTCATGTAATGCCTTAAGCACTGCTCCGTGAAGGTCTAGAGAAGCAACCACCAGCTCCGTGGAGGCTGCTCATGGGGCTGTACGAACAGCCAGACACTCGAGGGTTACCGTGAGCATCAGGAAGGTGAAGGCCGACACTCCCAGGATAAGGATTTCTTTGTTCCCCTTGCTTTCCGTGTGCAGCTTTCGATAATACGGTCCTATGAGATACGTCTTCATGACAAGACACAAAAGAAAGACAGCAGCTAGCGAAAAGAGAATTTGTCCAATCAGAAACAGTATGCGCAATACTTCCATGACAACGCTAGGAAAGAAAAGAGACAAGTGTCATCTCACCCCTAATGCATCCCATTAGAGTCCATAGATAATCTTAATAATCTTTTCTTAACATGTTACAAGATGAATGACCCAAATCATACAAGTTTTTATTTTTAAACACTAAAAGAAAACCTATATATTACATTAATTTAGAAAATTAAGTCATGTAACTCAAATGCAGGTTTCTTGGGGATCTATACTTTGAAGTAAATCAGTTTTCAAGAGTGTAAAGAGTTTCCACCGGAGCTGGGGAGGCACTCAGTGGGTGAGAGCATTTGCTCACAAGCATGAAGACCACGGTTCAGTTGCTGAACTGTTTGCCTAGAGTTCGGATCCCTGGCTAAGGTGGTGAGAAGTGCCTGTGGCCCACAAGCTAAGGTGCTATGTGGTAGGCACAGATAACTAGTGCCAGTAAAAACAGAAAAAAAGGCCAGGCATGGTAGTGTGGCAATCTCCCAGCACTTAGGAAGCTGAGGCAGGCAGATCTCTGTAAGTTCAAGCTCAGCCTGGGCTACAGAGTGAATTCCATGCTAGCCAAAGGCTTGCTGGTGCCATCCTAGCTCCAGAGTAAGGGAGAGGCATTCTTATTCAAAGGAATAAGACAGAGTAATAAAGCAGGGCCCCTGATGTCTTCCTCAGCATGAGCAGCTCCCCGTACGTAAGTACACTGCACGCACATACACACACACCATAGATTCAATCATGCGCACATACACACTCATGCACATGCATATGCAGCACACATATACATGCATGTATACCAAACATACTGTACACACACACCACACAATACACCATATAAATATGCACGCCACATACCGAGACACACACACCCCATACACAGACGCACAAACCACATACAGTCACAGGTGCACACGTGCACATACACCGAGTCTCAACTGACAGCTTCTGATCTCTATGGACACTGTGTGCTAAAACTCTAGTTAGAGGGTAGCCGTCGACTGGCGAGAAGCACGGTGTTTCTGTGAGTAAGCTAGGAGCTCGTCTGTCCAGATCAGGCTTTCAGTCTCTCACACGGTCTACTCTTCATTCTGTAGGCTCCCTATATCTTTCAATGTGCTTATATATCCTGGCTGGCATCATGGAGACCTGCTGCACCTATAACGTAACCAACGGCTTTTGGACAAGTTAGCTTTTCCCCGTTGACGTTTTCTTCCACATGGACCAAGCAAGCGCAGGTTTGGGGCCATTGGTGGGGAAAAATGAAAAGGAGAGGGTATAGTAGTGCCGCTGGCAATGACATCCACCACCACACCTCTACACAACACCACACGTCACAACATACATGTGCAAAGACACACACGCGCCACCCCTCTCCAGAGCATCCTTGGCCTCTGGGTTGCCTCAGATCAGGGGCACCACCGTCCCACACCACAGTCACAGTGAAGAGCAGTGACATTGTGTAGCCTTCCAGCCCAGGGGCTGGTACACAGCAAAGCCAGAATCAGTTTGTGGGAGTCCCACAGTCTATGCTCAGAGGCACATGTGACGTGAGTTCCAGCACCGCACTGGGGAAGGTGTGTGGCATTTCTATAAACAAAAGACTTTGAGCTGGACAAGCAGTCGCAGCGTGCACACTCACCTGGAAGAGGTACTTGCTCCCGCCTGTATGAGAGTTGGCATGACCGCAATGAACAGCCCCAGCTGTACGTCTTGCATCACCAGCATGCCTAGCAGCACTGTGCTGTAGTCGATGTCACCTGCTGGTGAGACAGCGACTCAGAACAAAGTCCCCCAGGTGAAGCCCAGGCCTCAGCGGCTGCAACACACTCCTGAATCTAACTTCCGGGACCCATGACAAGGTGGAGGGAACGTGACTCCACAAAGTTGTCTGCACTCCACATGCATGCCACGGTGCATGCTTTTACACACACACAGTAGTTCAAATTAAAGATCACAGGGTCTGACATATTTTCAAAATAATTCACAATAATCTTTGTAATTTAAACATACATAGGTTTTTAAGGATCTCTTTGGATAGGTAGGGCCCATCTGCAGCCTAACAACTGCAAGGCCGAGACAGAATGATCCCTTTAGACAAGAGTTTGAGCCCATCCTAAGCAATGTAACAGGGCCCACCTCAAAACACGATTTAGAGGGCTTTAAAATCAATGATTGCTCTCAGAAAAAAATTTAGCTACTTTTGATTGAGATGGGAGTGTGCAGGTTTTATTATTGTCCAGCCTGGCTGTGAGGCTCTGAAGTCTCTCACTTAGCAGGAACTACTAGTGCACACCATTGCCTGAAAAACTTTTTTTTTGTTCTCTTGTTTTTTTTGAGACAGGGTTTCTCTGTGTAGCCCTGACTGTCCTGGAACTCACTCTGCAGACCGGGCTGGCCTCAAACTCAGAAATCCACCTGTCTCTATCCCCCAAGTACTGGGATTAAAGGCGTGCGCCACCATTGCCCGGTGCATGAAAAACTTTTTATAAAGAAAATCAAAATTCCTTATTCTTGTGGCTTGCTATTAATATAATTGTAGCATAATGCCACTATCAAAAGATGCTCTGGCTGGGCAGTGGTGGCTACACAGAGAAACCCTGTATTGAAAAACCAGAAAAAAAAAATGCTCTGGCAAACAAGATGATGTGCTTGGATAACAGAAATATAATCTCTTTGTCCTCAGCCCCGGCTCCCTAACAAGCCAGACTCAGCTCTCTCGGGATGGAAGGCTTCACATTCTGCATACTTCCCGAGCGATCTCCAACGCCCTTCCCTCTCCCCTGGCACAGGAAGGGGCTCCTCTTCACCATTGTGGAAGGCAGGAACTTCAGACTGCATTTCTATCTTAGCGGTTTCTGCTTGTTCTTATGCGCCATTGCAAATCCTCATGGATGGAGAAAAGCAGAGAGCAGCACATGGTGTGCATGTGCTGCAGGCTTCCAAGCTGCCGCCATTGCCACAAGCCCTCCCTGCTCTGCTCTGCAGCACCAACACCACACATGGACTTTCTTCTTGGCTCCCCAGAACTGTGAGCCATCCTTAAGTGGCTTTTGTCAGGGTTACTTCACCATAGCAACAGAAAAGCGAGCAGAGACAAAGTCTGTGCATCCCCGGGCCTCCCTGTGCCCACAGCTGTCAAGGTGAAAGCCCCATCTTCTTTCAGTAGCTCTCAGGTCCTGCTCCTCACGCGCTGCTGCTGATCCACGCAGAACTCACACTAAGGTCAGGGAGGGGCTCCGACTCCATCCTTCCAATCGAATCAGGGCAGCAGTTCTTACAAGTGACTCCCATTTCCTCCGTTGTACCTGCAGCACTTAGGGTGCCTGCTCAGTCCACAAGTGCGAGTGGCAAGGCCACCTAGTCACAGCTACAGAGAATCCTGTTATTTGAAGGTTTCGCTGGGTAGCCCTGGATGTCCTGGAGCATGCTCTATAGACCAGGCTGGACTCAAACTCTGAGATCGAGTTCTGCCTCTTGGGTGCTAGGAATTAAAGTCATGCACCATGCCTTTAATTCCAGCACTTGGGAGGCAGAGGCAGGTGGATTTCTGAAGACCAACCTGGTCTTCAGAGTGAGTTCCAGGACAGCCAGGGCTACACAGAAAAACCTTGTCTTGAAAAACCAAAATAAATAAATAAAATAAAGTCATTCACCACTACTGTTCTGTGCTCAATATTTTGTTAAATTTATGTTTATTTTATATGTATGAGTGATTTGCCTGTATGTGTGTGTGTATATATATATATATATATATATATATATAATCATGTGTATGTAGTGTCCCAGGAAGCCAGAAGAGGGCACTGGACCCCTGGGATTGGCGTTAGAGAGGTTGTGAGCTGCTGCTGGATGCTAAGACCCATATCCTAGTCCTCTGCAAGAGCACCAAATGCTCTTACTCACTGAGCCATCCCAGCCTCGCCTTCCTCCAACCCACATGGGCCCTGCCTGGCCTCTTGGCCTCCCATGAATCTGAAGAGCCTTTTGCCAACTCCCATGAAAATGTTGGCAGGTATCTTTATTAGAATAGTGGTAAACAAATTCAAAGAGAAAAGACATCTTAGAAAAGAAATAGGTCTTTTGGTCCATAAACACAGACAAGTTCCCCGATAAGTCTTCAGTAATACTCCATTAATATGATTTTCTTCTCTTAAGAGTAACATATACCTTTTGAGAGATTTATCCCCGAATTCCTTATATTTATTACTACTATACATTAAAACTTAAAAAAAAAAAAAAAGACAAGATCTTTAGCCCAGGCTGGCCTATGAGGCTGGAAGTGACCTTGCGCAAACTTCTGATTTCCCTGCCTCTCCCTCCCAAGTGCCAGGATTACTGGCCCAATGCCCTCTCCCCATGGCTTATGCAGTACTGGGGACTGAACCCAAGGCCTCAGGCATGCTAGGCAAGCACTTTTCCAACTGAGCTATATCCCGCACATTGGCCACTCCTCTCCAGTTGGATCTGCTGATAGTGCAAGTGAACCTCCTTAACACATTAGGTCAAAAGCCCATCCGTCTACATCCCTCAGCGTATCCGCCTTCCCTCCACAGGCCAGTAGCAGCATGCCCTTTGACCTTTTCTGCAGTTTTGGTTGACCTTAAAAACAAAACAGAACCAAGCAGTCCTGAGCAGCCCAGCTGGGAAGCCCACGCCCTCACGATTCCAGCTAGGAAGGCCACGCCCTCACGCTTCCAGCTGAGAAGGCCACGCCCTCACACTTCCAGCTGGGAAGGCCACGCCCTCACGCTATCAGCTGGGAAGGCCACGCCCTCACACTTCCAGCTGGGAAGGCCACGCCCTCACGCTATCAGCTGGGAAGCCCACGCCCCCACGCTATCAGCTGGGAAGCCCACGCCCTCACGCTCTCCCCCCACCCCCATGAATCCCACAGTCCTGGGTGCTTCCATGCATGCTCGCTCTGCCAAGCAACCTTTTGCTGTTGCTATCCTGCAGCTCAGGATGAGGATGTTAGAAAATGCTCCTCCAACCCCGCCATCAGTGGCATCTCTGTGTGTGTGACCTTCTCTCCCACAGCTTCTCTGCCTTCAGGAATGACCTAATGGTACCGAGAAGGTGCGCTCTATTTCTGTAAGCCACCCGTTTCTTCCCTTTGAGGACTGGAAGTGCTTCTGCGTGTTGATATGGGTAGGACGACGAACTTTCCATTTTCCCAATCAGAGTTAGAGATGCACTTTAAACTTAGCTTCATGTCTCCCTCCGGTTCTGGAAATCACCAGCCATTCCTTTCTCCATTGCTTCTCCCACACACAGACGTCCAGCTTCCATCTCACCTGCATGTGCGTAAATGCTCTCTCCCGTTTCTCGTCTGCTCTCAGCTTTTTGTATCTGGTCCAATTACACGGGTGTGACACCTGCATTTATGCTTTCAGTCATCTGACCGTGCCACTGTGGTCTAGTGAACACTCCTGTGGAGGACGGACGGACGGACGGACGGACGGACGGACACACAGACCCTGAGGCTGACAGCAGTCTTTTCTAGAATCAGATTTCTCCTGTGCAGGCCACATGAAGCTGCATGGAGCTGCTACATACTTCGCCCCTGGCCTGACTTTTTTCAGCCTCTGTCAACCCCCTGTCTTGTGTTTCATCCATAGGTTTCATCCATAGGAATATTGGACCTGTCTGCTGGATTACTACAGATGTGGCCACTCAGGTAGTGACGGCAGGTGAGTCACCCAAGGGACTGGTACATCCGTATGCCGTGAGTCCCACAGGTCTGGTAGAAACAGACGTTCTCTGAGCCTCTTTTGCCAATGAGAAGCCCCTACTCTCAGGTCATACTATGAATGCCCTGCGACAGTCCCAGTAGACTCAAGAGCTCCAGCCCCAGCTTAGAGTTCAGGAGGCCTGGGGCCAGCTCCACACAGCTCCTGTGTCGCACACCCATTTTAGTGTCACTAAAGGAGTCACGGCCACGTCTTCTTGGTTTTCTTTTTACATTTTCTCTATTCCTGATGAGTTCAAGAGTGTGAAACTGCTGAAACATTTTGGGGGTTGTTTTACTTTCACAAAGTAAGAAACCATGCTGCCTGGTGAACACGCATAGGTGAAATTTATAATACGGCCAAAGACACAGCTGAGAGATGAAGCCACTTGAGACTGTTCGATGCTGCTCTGGCCTCACCACACAAAGGAGCGCCTCAGAGTGACAACAGCTCATGCACATAGGACAAACCAAGCCAAGTAAGAGAGCTGGGAGTTTCTCCATTGCTAAAGCACTTTGGTTTTACAGAAAAATTTCCCAATTGTGTTAGTTCCTAGTACTGCCATAACTAAACCAGCAAACACACAGCCGCTTAACAAAGCTCCGCCTCTCAAGCTCCGCCCACTGTGTTGCCATAACTAAACAAACCAGCAAACACACAGCCCCCTAAGAAAGCTCCGCCTCTCAAGCTCCGCCCACTGTACAGCGTAGGCTTCTGATCTTGCTCTAACTTCTTTCCAGCTCTCTAAGAATGCTAAATACATGAGCACACAGTGGGTCTTCCTTCCTTCCTTTCATTAAGATTTATTTATGTATTATGTATGTGACTACACTGTAGCTGTTTTCGGACACACCAGAGGAGGGCATCAGATCCCATTACAGATGGTTTCTGGGAAATGAACTCAGGACCTCTGGAAGAGCAGTCAGTGCTTAATGCTGAGCCATCTCTCCAGCCCCTGGGTGTTTCTTTTAACCAGGCAGAAGGGTGAATGCACGGAGGCACTGAACTCAGAGGCGAGCTCCCTGAGGTGTTGACTCAGGTGTTAACCTGAGTGAAGTGCTGGGCAACCCTCGACTTGCAGGCGAGGTGCACAGGAATATTTACCACAGATTGAGAGCACGCAGCTTACCTACCTTCTTTATCACCCCGGGCACTGCCCACTAGGAACCTGGACACCAAGGGTGTGCTTGATAAGGACAAACAGGTGGAAATGAAGACGCTCTGAGTGGGTCTGATCCGCAGGAGGTGTCCCCACCATAAGCCAAAGGCAATCATCAGCAGTGTCATATAGCAAGGTCCTTGTAAGGATATCCTCCACACCTGGGAAAGGACACGTGTGTGTTACTGACATACACACACATTCATTCACGTGTGTTCTGAAGCAACAGCTCATCTCTGAAGTGCCTTTTTCAGGAAGGAACTCAAAGCCTATGCACACACCTAACGAACACACTCCCAGGCTGAAACACCCTCAGACACAGACACACACAATCATTTCACCGTAGCCCTGGAGGCTGTTTATAGCCCTGCACCAAATATCAGATGCTGAAATCTTTCGATGCTCAGTTAAATTTTACTTTAAATTTTAATCTTTAAAGTTTACTTATTTTTGTGTGTATGGATGTTTTCTATGTACGTTTGTCAGTACATTCATGCCTGGTGCCCCTGAAGCCCAGAAGAACACACTGTAACCCTTGACAATGGTGTTATAAAATGGTGTTGGGCCAGGCAGTGGTGGTGCACACCTTTAATCCCAGCACTAGGGAGGTAGAGGCAGGTGGATTTCTGAGTTCGAGGCCAGCCTGGTCTACAGAGTGAGTTCCAGGACAGCCAGGGATACACAGAGAAACCCTGTCTCGAAAAAAACAAAAACAAAAACAAAAAAAAAATTTGTTGGATACCACGTGGGTGCTGAGAACTGAGCACCTGGAAGAGCAGCCGATGCTCCTAACTACTGAGCCCTCTCTCCAGCCTTGCTCAAACCTCCCTATTTATTAAAAATGTGTAGTACTTATGTATGCCTTCCTGTAGACTTTAAATCATCTCTGAATGACTTATAAGATACAATACAATATAATTGATTTGCAAATGCTTATGTAGTATTAATTAGAGAATTAATGGCAAAAGTAATCTGTCATGTGCTCAGTATGGAGATATGTTCACTCTGCAGCTGGCTGAATCCAGGGATGCAGAATCCGCAACATGGAGACGTGGCTACAGGCTTATTCAGACACAGGACTTCTCTGTCACACACCCCCTCACCTGTGTGTAGACTCATTTTGTTTTGTTTTATTGTTTTTTAAAGGCAGGGTTTCTCTGGGAAGCCCTGGCTGTTCTAGAACTTGCGCTATAGACCAGGCTAACCTCAAAGTCAGAGATCATCTGCCTCTGCCTCCCAAGTGCTGGGATTAAAGGTGCATACCACCATTGCCCAACTGTGTATAGATATTTTTAAAAATCAGATCTTCAGAACAAGTCCTGTAAGTATAGACCACATCCTCCTACTTTATATGGAGATGCGAAGATACAGAAGATGCCGTGAGAAGTCACATGATCAGTGAGCAGCAGAACCTGGAAGCAAGCCCAGGCCGAGCGGCTACCCAGGCAGATGAGCATCATTAGGTGCTCAGTATACATGGAGCACAGTGACACACACGGTAGGACACATGAAAGTTTGAAGACTCCAGGGTCAGGGTTTCAGTTAGATTAGGTTCTCGGCCTAGCAGAGGGACCACAGTGATAGGCACTCTACTTATACAGTGCAGGGAGCCGGCATTCGCCATGACAAGATGGCGCCTACTTCCGCTGTCAAGTAAACAACTGTTTGCGCATGTGCGTAGAGAACTGTTTGCGCATGTGCGTAGAGTGAAAAGACGCCATGTCACGGCCCATTCTGGGGTGTCACGTAGGGTAATGAGCAAACAGCCAATCATGGGCAGACACGCCACGCTGTGGGCAGACACACCGCACTGTGGTGTATATAAGCAGTGCGGATTTTGGGCTCCATCTCTTTTCCCTCTGGGAGAGGGCAGTAAACGTCGTCGCTGCAGAAGGAACCTAGTGTGTCCACGTGTCTTCTTCCCAGCGAGACGACTGCGCGGCCTACAATACAGATCTAAGCACTGCATATAACATGAAAGTCATCCTATTTTTGTCTTAAATATTTGTTCGTTTTTCTCCTCTCTGCCACATACTCTCAGACTGACTCATGGCTAGGGACGTTCACCCCAGAGACTGGTTCCAGGTGTTCACGCGCCCTTGTCTCCTTCCTGTGCTTGGCAGTCACAGAGGAGCTCAGGAGCTAAGTCACTTTACCATTCCTGTCACAAACTGTGGGAGTGCCCCGGGCTGCATCTCAGAAACTACTGAAGAGGCTGACTCACTCATGCAAAGCAAACTCAGAGGGCCTGGAGTTTAAGGCTGCGTATGTCAATCAGCAGCCATGAGCTCTGAGAGGTAACTGACCCTATAGCTCTAGTTACTACTTCGGGAGGGAGGAACAGTGAGACTATTGATCTCTGAGACAGGGCTCTGGGGTCCTTGTGAGAGCAGACCACCCTTAGCAGCTCTCCTGCACGTGGAGGGTCCAGACCACCCTTAGCAGCTCTCCTGCACAAGGAGGGTCCAGACCACCCTAGCAGCTCTCCTGCACATGGAGGGTCCAGGGGAGAGACAGTGCCCAGAAGGACTCAGGACAAGTCAGAAGATGTTCTGAGGCAGCATGAGACCCTGGATGGGCTTGAAATGCAGCCTCCAGGCTGGGTCACATCACTTGGGCTTTACCCCCAATTGATTCCTGCAAAGAGGAATTAGGAGGCTCAAACTTTCAGCAACAGTGCTTATCCTTAGACAGTTGGGTACCTGCCTCACAGGCTGCCATAAATTTGGTTTTTCTTTCTCAAGGCACATTGTTATGAAACCCTAAAGTCAAGCAACAAGGCAGGACACATGAGACCACAGCAAGAACCTGCCCGAAGACCAGACAGACAAGAGAAGAACACAAAATTCTGACTCCCCGGGAGTCATAATTTATTCAGAAAGAAGTAGAAATGGATGAACTATTAAGAAATGAACAGCAGTTCAGAGGGAGGTACAGAAGCCCACATCTGTAATCCCAGCACTAGGGAGGGTGAGGAAGGAGGATCTGTGAGTCCAAGACCAGCCTTAGCTACACCATTAGACCTTGTCTCAAAACAAAGAGGATAACTTAAGTCAGTTGTAAACCAGGACTGTGAGGAAGGTCCTGGCAGGTCCAAGAACCCAGGCCTCAGTCAGCAGGGACGAGCATTGTAGGTAGGAAGACCATTCTCTACCACACTGGGAGGAGGACCATTCTCTACCACACTGGGAGGAGGACCATTCTCTATGACACTGGGAGGAGGACCATTCTCTATGACACTGGGAGGAGGACCATTCTCTGCCACACTGGGAGGAGGACCATTCTCTACCACACTGGGAGGAGGACCATTCTCTACCACACTGGGATTGAGGACCATTCTCTGTCACACTGGGAGGAGGACCATTCTCTGCCACACTGGGAGGAGGACCATTCTCTACCACACTGGGAGGAGGACCATTCTCTGCCACACTGGGAGGAGGACCATTCTCTACCACACTGGGAGGAGGACCATTCTCTGCCACACTGGGAGGAGGACCATTCTCTGCCACACTGGGAGGAGGACCATTCTCTACCACACTGGGAAGAGAACCATTCTCTACCACACTGGGAGGAGGACCATTCTCTGCCACACTGGGAGGAGGACCATTCTCTGCCA
>NW_022196905.1:156663053-156665984 GCF_008632895.1 Mastomys coucha | reverse complement strand
GGAGGACCATTCTCTGCCACACTGGGAGGAGGACCATTCTCTGCCACACTGGGAGGAGGACCATTCTCACCCAGATCCCAGTGACTTTTCTACTCATCCCTCCTGGGGATTCCGAGCCCTCAGAGGGTGTCTAGCGAATATTACTATTTTGGAAAACACTGTCAGATCTTTTCTACCGAACATAAACTGCCTACACAGAAGAGATCTACTGATGTGAATGAAGTGTTCTCTCCTTACTTTAGGCTACCCTAAAGCCCCCCGTCATTTATGCCTACATGGCAAAATAGGAAAGACATACTGAATACTGTGGTTTGCTAATCGATAGAAATCTTCTGCATTCCAAACCAGGGACTGCAACGGTAACAGCTGCATTCTTGGCAATGAAATTGCAGAGCCAAGGCACATGTCTAGGTCTAGGGCTACCACTCAGCAGATGAAAGGCAAGGTCCTGCAGGGCCACTAAGTGAGGGCCCAGCAAGGCCTCAAGGAAAGTCGGATTTCCAGTGCAGCACTCTTCTCCTTCGTCGGGGGCATCACCCCATCCCTCAAGCACCCAAATCACACTCACTTGACAGAACAAGAGCCCTCCTTCAGGCTCTCCCCATGACTAGATCACAAGGGCAAAAGCCCCCAGACAGCACCAGTCAGAACTAGCACAATAACGACGTTAACAATATGTCAGAGACTGTCACTTCACCATCAACCTTTAAATACTACAGAAAAAAATTAATGATGAAAACCAGGAGAAACTTTAACACAATTCCACTATACAGGTGTGGTGGTTTGAGTATGCTTGACCCGGGGAGTGGCATTATTAGGAGGTGTGGCCTTGGAGGAAGTGTGTCACTGTGAGGGTAGGCCTTGAGACCCTCCTTATGTGCCTGCTGGGAGACAATCTGCTCCTGGTTCCCTTTGGAACAAGATGGAGAACTCTCAGCTCCTCCTGCATCATGCCTGCCTGGAGGCTGCCATGCTCCTGCCTTGATGATAATGGACTGACCCTCTGAACCTGCAAGCCAGCCCCAACTAAATGTCCTTTATAAGAGCTGCCTTGAAAAAAAAAAAAAAGCCGGGCGTGGTGGTGCACGCCTTTAATCCCAGCACTTGGGAGGCAGAGGCAGGTGGATTTCTGAGTTCGAGGCCAGCCTGGTCTACAGAGTGAGCTCCAGGACAGCCAGGGCTATACAGAGAAACCCTGTCTCGAAAAACCAAAAAAAAAAAAAAAAAAATAGGTCGACAGACGATGTTGGAAACTGATTACCAGGAAGGCTCAGGGCCCAGGGCCGTACTGAAGAGCTTATTGCTCACTGTCAGGAAACAGGACTTCATCTGCCTTGTTTGCCATGAACCTCTATTCACACCAAATGTCTCTAATTATAAAATCCCATATGAGCCACTGTACTTGGAAACAGAGGTCACATGTTACCATGAAGCCCACCCAATATAGCACTTGAGATGGCCAAGCCCAGCTTACTCTAACAAAGCAGGACACCTCACGAATCCCTTCTACCCAGGCTTATTCCCTCCCTACCCCATACTCTTCAAGAGAACACACAGGAAAAATTGAACCGTTTTTAATCTAGGATCTAGAAGATCCTAGATTACACTTTCAGTTTAGCAATGGACATATGTGGTTTATGATATAAGGCGAGCATGAGGAAACCAATGTCCCTGGAAGATGGCACTGACACAATTCAGACTCCCCAAGAAGCAGCACTCGGCCCATCAGTCCCAGGCAGTGAGAGCAGACACATTAATGGGGCTGTCAGCAGAAAAGAGTGAAAGAAACTTCAAAGCAGCAGCAGCAAGTAGCCTCTCCCCAGGCAGGGCAACAAAGGATGCTACAGTGTAAAGACAACATCAGAAACCAGTGGGAGCCTTGGAAGCAAACAGGGCTTTCAAAAGAAAGTAAAAAAGTATC
Organism: Mastomys coucha; assembly: GCF_008632895.1. NCBI lineage: Eukaryota > Metazoa > Chordata > Mammalia > Rodentia > Muridae > Mastomys > Mastomys coucha. The sequence goes on along the minus strand of NW_022196905.1, from coordinate 156,664,063 downwards.
AGACACAGGAGTGGTGGCGGTGCACATTTATTGTCCAGGATGTGGGACGCAGAGACAGGACTGCCACAAGTTCAAGGCTTCATGAATATCAGGTTCTACAGGGAGCCATGGAGAAATCTCAAACAGAAACCCAAAACACTGGCCAGCTTTCACAGTGCTGGAAGACGCTAAGCCAGCTACACGAGGGGAAAGCAATCAAGGACTGTAACCATCTGCGAATCATGCACCACAACGACTGGCCTGGCAAGGCACGCCCATTGGTGTAATAGTGGCATGAACGTCACAGGAGTAACCACCTATCTTCTGACTGGACTCAAGTGCCATTCCCTGAGATGAAATCCATACTTGTTACTGAGCCAAGAATCTATGGCTAGACAGACATAGGCTCTGGAGGAGAACCCACTGCTGTTATCTGTTAAATGGGTAGAGCATTGAACTGACTCCTAAGGACTTATTATACCCATAGAGTTCCTGAGAACAAGAGACTAGAGGATGCTCAGCCCTAAAAGGAATATAAAATATGCCACACCCCCTTTCCCAAGGTTTAGGGATCACTGCAGAAGAGGGTATGGAAAGGGTGTAAGGCAGGCGATGACTACAGGGAAGCATCCTCTAGACACAGCAGGGAGCCACACATAGGAATCCACAGCAGCTGTGACAGCAGACACAACACCCGTGCAAGCCCAAGTGAAACCAAATCCCAGCATGGAGAAGGGAGCTGGGACAGCACCCAACCACTCGCCGTGCAACCGTCAGCTGCTGGGAGGGACAAAGAGTTTCTTGTAAAACTGGATTCCCTGATAACTTGACCATACTCCAACTGAAGACCTACATCCAAACACATTTGAGTAGCACAAATTGGCCTCTACAGGTTAAAGAAGAAAAATGAGGCACAGTTGGGTGGGTGGATCTGAGAAGAGTTGGGGGCCTGGATATGATCAAAACATACCGTCTGAAACTTGAGCCTTTCAAAGAATTAGAGAGGGAGAGAGAGAGAGAGAGAGAGAGAG
>NW_022196905.1:156657547-156663043 GCF_008632895.1 Mastomys coucha | reverse complement strand
GTTGGGGGGTGGGAGTAGGGTAGAGCTGGGAGGAGTTGGGGGAGGGAGTGTTTATGATCAGAATAAAGTATAAAAAATGCTATGCTTCTTTACCTTGTTATTACCAAGTAAGAAGTTACTAAGGGCCTCCACCTTCCAAATACTAGAGTGGAAGTGTGTGCCACCGTGCTCAGCTCCCAATAGTATTTACCCCCTAACACTTTTAACCTTTAAGAAATTATTTCCCTATTTTTGAGGTAGAAGAGAAATCTCTAATTCACTCTCCATCTTGGGAATTTTCTTCTAGAGAAATATACTGAGTATTAAATCTCTATTACATTTTACCCTTAGTTACATAGTTTTTGGAAGGACACGTGTAAAACTGTGTGAAAATTCATCCCATTTATTAAGTTTTGACTTTTTCAAGTTGATCTTCTAAAAAACAGTATCAAACTAAAATGTCATATTCTAGTTTTATTATTTTTTTAAAAGCCTACTTGCTAGCCAAGAGGACTCTAATGAGTTCAAGGCCAGTCTGGTCTAGCAAGATCTCCAAAATAAACAAACAAACAAACCCAGTGTCTCCCCCAGGTGATGGCAGAGGGGTTCTTACCTTTCTCAGTTTCTCTGGGGAAAATTCTAAGCCAACCAGAAACAGAGTAAAGAAGACTCCAAATTCTCCTAAGGTCTCCACCTGTACAATAGACTGGGAAACAAGAAAGATTATGCAATGTTTCATTTACTTAGTATACTTTACCAAAAGAACATGTGCTAATATATAAATAGTCTCTAGCCCCTTCTTCCCCCCAAAACCAGTATGTTTTTCAAAAAGAAAATAGATTTTGTGAATTTCTTATACCTGAGATCTTTTTGATTTCCTTAAGGTATGTGTCACACACACATACGCACACACAAATTTTCTTGATTTGCCAGTGGAATATTTACTTTCATTATAGTGTCTATGAAGAGGCAGCTGTGCAGTTCGCTGACTTCCACATAAGCGGTGGCCATTCGGTCTCATTAACTCTTTTCTTCAGCCTCTGTCCTCCAGGGAGACAGAGCCACAGAGGCCGAGGTTAAGGCCGGGTCACCCCGACTTCTTGTTTGGAAATGAGCATGTCTAGGGAAGCTTTTCTCCAGAGGTGAATTTTCACATTTGGTCACATCACAGAGGTTTTGATATGTAGGATTCAATTATATATATACACACACACACACACACACACACACACACACACACACACACACACACACATATATATCTTTTGACTCATTTGTCTTTTGTTTTTAACACTGTCATATTAAAGGAAAAGAGACAGCAGGTTTAAGCCCTGATGTTTCCCAGTGTTGCTGTGGTTGGACACAGGGGTGTCCTGAGCCGCCAGCATGCTTGTCCCTGCTGCTTGCGCCGCCGTCTGCTCACCTTCCGGCTCTATCTCCTCTGTGTCTCTTGTTTACGATGCTTGTTTGGACCATTCGATGCTTCCTTACTGTTCCTTCTGTTTTCCTGCTATCTCTCTTCCCTCCTCTTGGTCAGACCGTAACTATGATGCCCACATGGTACACTTACATCTCCATTTCTCAACTTCATAATGCAAGCCTATCAACTTCCAATAGGAAATGGCTGCTGCTCTGTTTCTCCTGACCTTGGCCAACCTTTATCTAGGATACTCTTGGGTCTTTCCTCAAAAGCACATTACCTTCCTCATGGTCCAGCTGATCCGTCAGCACTCGCAGCACCCAGGTGTTTTAAGGTAACAACAGCGTGTTTGTGAGAACGCCCGTGTGTCTGCTCTTACTCTCATCTCTACGTAGGACAGGGATGTTCCACTCAGTCGTATCACACGGTTCTAGGTCAGTAACTTGGACACGAGCCTGCACAGCTCGCTGTGCCGTGGAGCCGTGGAGCACCTCGAGGGATGGAGGGCTGCCTTTGCAGCAGGTGAATCCTTCCCAGAAGGCCCAAAGCTTTGAGCCTGAGCAGGCTGGGCTGACAGCTCTTTTCCTGGCCAAAGATCACTTGCTGTCACTGAGCTCTTCTGACCTGGTTCAAGGAGTGCAGACTGGAGCATCCTCCAGGTTCCCTGGGTACGGCTTGCTTCTGTTCCTAGGGTGTTGCAGTGATGTGGGGAGGATTCCGAGGCTGCTCCTGTGCCCTCCTGGATCATTTCCTCCATGATGAACTCGCAGCATCCACTCTGAGTATCCTCTTCCCACTGCCCCCACGTAAGTCACACACTCAAAGTACTCCAGGAGCCTCCTTTCCTGCCAGAGTGTGTCTATTTCCCGATGACACGGAGTAGCACCTGATGGCCTCAGCAAAAGGAACCTTGATCTCTACTGTCTAGAGACTGGGACTTCAGTCAGCGTCCCCAAACCACAGGAACTGTATAAAGCTACATGGAAACCAACGTTTCCACTTGGCCCGCTGTCTGAACGGTTGTCTGGATAACACAGGACATTATGTCGCCAGTCGTTTTTAAATATTAATATAATTTAGAGACAAACTACCTGTCATCAGGCCACTCTGCATCAAGAAGTAAAATATTCCCAATAGACTAAAGACTGCACCAAGCACACAGTGGCATCTGCACCAACTCAAGCTTGCATGTTCTTAAGGCTTGTTCCTGTTTCTTTTCATCTTGTTGGACACCAACGCAGAATTAATTGTTCTTACCTTAATACTGTTCAGTCCTGAAGGCCCCAGAAGCACGCCACAAATGATATACCCAAACATTGTGGGCAGTCCTATTGTTGTACAGAGCCAGCCGCAAGGCAAGGACAGCATCCCTATGGTCACAATGTCCTAACACAGGAAGAAAAAGTCAGAAAACACAGTGGTTGGCTGGGAGGGTGGGATGGGCAGGGGTCTCTGATTCCCTCTTATCTCATGAGAATAAAAAGCAAGTGATGATGACAGTAAGAGGAGGATCCCCATGACTGCTGTGCCTCACACAGAAACTGAGCACCTAAGCTGTGCTCTAAGAGATGAAGTTCAATCCTGATAGGACCTGTCTGCTCAGGCTCCCTAAACGCATTCTTTGACTCTTGAGTACTTGAATTCCATTGAGTGCTCTGGTCCCAGAGCCCACAGAGCTCACATGCTAATTCACGATACCATCACCGTTTCTCACCACTTAACAACTGATTACAGCTGGGCAGTGGTGGTGCACGCCTTTAATCCCAGCACTTGGGAGGCAGAGGCAGGCGGATTTCTGAGTTTGAGGCCAGCCTGGTCTACAGAGTGAGTTCCAGGACAGCTAGGGGGGCTATACAGAGAAACCCTGTCTCGAAAACCAAAACCAAAAAAACAAAAAAACAAAAACAAAAAAACCAACTGATTACATCACTGATTAACAGTAAGACCCAGCACGGTGCTGGAACCCCAGGCAAGCGAGTCTTGGGATGGGCTATTTACGCTGTGTCCAATATTTCATAGGAATTATTTACTCATCACAAAACGAGGGGGAGAGGAGCTCCGGCCTCTATGGAGGCTACTGATGATGTCAGTCTGCAGTATCAGCTCTCTGGGTCCATTCTAGTCACAGTCATGGACAGCGGACAGCGGCTCGTTGAGGTTTGGTCTGTTGCCATGTATTGTAACGCTAAGTGCAGGCCGTCTAGACCTAGGGAGTCCGCAGGTAGACCCAAGTGGTGCTATGTAACCTTGCCCCCAAGTTATTTCTGATTGGTGAATAAAGATGCTGACAGCCAATAGCTGGGCAGAAGAGACATGGGTGGGGTAGGTAGGGATCCTGGACTTGGGGTGTAAGAGAACCACAGGGGTGAGAAGAAGGTGACTAGAGGAGGAAGCCGCCATGGTTTAGGTGAGTCATGAAATAATGGCCATGTGGGTTAGCTAATTGGAGTTAAGAGCAGCCCAGATGAAACATGGCAAATTATATAAAGCGATTGCTGGCTGGGAAGTAGACATGACAGCATGGAGGGTAGACCTCTGCCCAGCTCCTGGATTACTGGCTGGGAAGTAGACATGACAGCATGGAGGGTAGACCTCTGCCCAGCTCCTGTGCTAATTTAGGCTTATTGTAAATATAAAGGTTGTGTGTGCCTGTTATCCAGGAACTAAACGGTTAAAGGCGGAGTAGAAAGCCTGGATTGGGATTACATTTTTCTATAGCAGCAGCACCAGGCATGCGCTTGGTTCTCCAGTAAGAATTAACACCTGGGAGGAGCCTTGGGCATCCTGTCTTCTCTGCCCATTGGAGGGGCTATCTGAAACTCAATTGTGATGCTGCATGCCTATAAACCTGACACAAAGGAGCTGAGACTGGATGACTGCTAGAACTCAAGGCCAATATGCACTACATAGTGAGTTCCGGGCCAACCTAGGCTCCCTAGTAAGAGCCTGTCTCCACAAAACAAAACAAAACAAAACAAGAAAGGCTTCTGAAAGAACAGATCTGAGTGTTCCAGTGGAGCCTCTGGCAGCAGGAAGGCTGGCGTCCAGTGAGAGGTAGGACACAGCTCAGCCTCGCTGATCAGCCCCCTGGCTGAAGGCTACGGCTTGCCTTTATGAAATGGTGGTCTGCTCGCGGGATAGTGGAATCTCTTGGCTTAGTCAGAATGTACTGGTTGTTCTGGGAGTCGATGAGCATGCTGAGGCCCAGCCCATCCTCCACTTCCCTCTTCGTGATGTTCTGTTTGGAACTGGCCTCCTCTTCCTCCACTCTCAGAACCGCCTCGAAGTTGACACCTTTGACCTATAACGATAACCAATATTACACAATTAGAATCAAATGCTTTCACATCAGCACTTAAAGAATAAAGACTGAAAGGATAATGTAAATGGTTTTGTATTCTGTGACAAAAAGATCAGGAAAGCGAAATCTGTTGTCAGGGTCTGTAATCCCAGCTTATGACAATGAGGCACAAGGATCCGAGTTGAGGACCTGCCTGGCCTCCAGAGTGAAGCAAGGTTAGCACAGGCAATTTGGCAAGCCCCATCTCAGGAGATAAGGGAGAAGAAGGCGGGTATGTAAGTCAGTGCTGTGACACTTTTCTGGCAATGTGCACAGCCCTGGGATCAATATCCAGTTCCAACAACCAAACCAAACCAACCCAATAGTATCCATTAGCCAGAATTAGGGAAATTTTCAACGTAAGAATTTAAGGGTAAAAATATTAGGACCGGGGGCTGGAGAGATGGCTCAGCGGGTAAGAGCACTGACTGCTCTTCCAGAGGTCCTGAGTTCAATTCCCATCTTACAACCATCGGCAATGGGATCGAATGTCCTCTTCTGGTGTGTCTGAAGACAGCTACAGTGTACTCGAATGTATTAAATAAGTAAGTAAGTAAATATTAGGACCATGCTACTTCCAAACATCTACTTTACCAGGTTTACAGTATATTCTTTCAAATGTTTTTGGAGCTCTTCTCTAGTCCAGAAGTGACAGATTGAACTTCCTGCTCCTTCCTGCTTCTACTCTCCCACACCTGCTCCTACTCTCCACACCTGCTCCTACTCTCCACACCTGCTCCTACTCTTCACACCTGCT
>NW_022196905.1:156649417-156657474 GCF_008632895.1 Mastomys coucha | reverse complement strand
TCCTACTCTCCACACCTGCTCCTACTCTTCACACCTGCTCCTACTCTCCACACCTGCTCCTACTCTCCCACACACACTACTCCTCTGTCTGATTTGTCTTTACTCCTTAACTGTCTCTAGTCCACCCTAGACCGCAATTCTTGGTGTCATTAGAGATTTCTCCTTATGATCTCAACATAGCAAGGTAAAGCATGGATCCTATTTCTGCTCTAAATCTGTCTTTTTCAAAACATAAGAGAAGCTCTGAAACCCAATGACCTAAACTTCCTGAATCCAGAGCCAAGCCACTCACACAGAAGCGACTGTGTCTGTCATAAGAGAAAGTAGAGCTGCATGGTGGTGCACGCCTTTAATGCCAGCACTAGGGAGGCAGGACAGGCCGATTCTGAGTTCGAGGCCAGCCTGGTCTACAGAGGGGGTTCCAGGACAGCCAGGGCTATACAGAGAAGCCCTGTCTAGAACTAAGGAGAGTAGAAAGTAGAGGAGCTACTCATTTTTGAGGACACGCCATATTAATTTCAATGTGGCACAGAAGTGTTTTAGCTTATCTGCACTGAGACGCACACATAAGTATCTCCCGCATGCCAGGGCCCATGTCATCACAGTGGGCTTAGCCAGTGGATCTGGTCTGCTTACCGATTTATTGTCATCGAAGGCATGCTCCTCGATCTCCTCTTCCAGACGGTCCGCAGCTCTCCTCACATCTTCAAGAATCTCGTCAAGCATGGAGAGACTCTTGTTTTGATGCTGCATGTTTTTAAGGGCTTCCACTTGGTGTTTTTCTGCGGCAAGGAGTTCCACATACTCTGTCTCCTCCTGTTGATTTGTAAGAAGTAGAGGTTTAGTAAGCTTACACCAAGGTGTGACACACTCAAATCCACTAAGGGCTCGCCTCTGGACTAGTCAAAGGGCCATCTGTCCAGGTGCAATTCCAGCTCTGCCCAGGAGAGGGCGCCGTGCATCCTAAACAGTTCGAATATGCTGAGCTTGGCAAAATGTACAGAGCAAGCGACAAGGAAACAAACCAAGAAGAAAGTATCCTACTGTAAACTGTGTGTGTGCATGCGTGCGTGCGTGTGTGTGTGTGTGTGTGTGTGTGTGTGTGTGTGTGAGAGAGAGAGAGAGAGAGAGAGAGAGTGAGAGAGAGAGAGAGAGGCACTGATGTAAACGGGCTCGCTCACCACCCATGAAAGTCCTATGCTAACATGAAACCACGTGCCGGGCACAGCAACACCCCGAGGCACTGTGCTGCTGTGTGTGTGTGTGTGTGTGTGTGTGTGTGTGTGTGTGGCACTGATACTCGTGGACACTTAGCAGCTTTCTGAGTTTATAGGTAGAGCCCAATCCAATCCTAGTCAGTGTGAGTTGAGCACTAAGAGTCATGTGACGCCATGATGGCAACGACAGGCTTCGAGAGAGAGGTACTCCCTCCAGCCACCCTTCCTAACTCTGTGCGTCACCCCGCCCCGACTCCCATCCCCTGATACATCCCTAGAGGGCAGGTTCCTCCACCCCAGACTGGTGGCCGACCTTGATGGCGGCCTCCCGCAAGGCCTCCAGCCGCTGCTTGCTGCTCTCTTTCATGTTGACCACGTCTCTGTAATCGCCCTGCAGGGCTCTCTGCAGTCCGTAGATGGCTTGGAAGACCGAATTCTCACTTTCATTCAGCTCCTTCTGGAAAATCTCAAATGTGTGCACCTGGAAGAGCCTCTCCTCGCCGGAAAGGCTGGTGTCCTTCTCCACGGCTCTGATGGCGTTCTTCAGTTTGTTGAGAACCACACTCTTCTGCCGCAGGAGCCCGGTGAGCCTCCTGCAGCTGTCCAGGGCCCACTGCCTCCTCTGAGTGGCAGTAGCACCCTTCCCGCGGTGCAGCTTGATGGCATGCCTGGCCACCTCCTCGTGCTCCGCAGCACTGGCCATCAGGTGAAAGAGGGGGAGCATCATCCACAGCAGACCCTGGCCCAGCACCTTCATGGTCCAAGGATTCGGGGTGGGAGTGGAGACCTCTGCTGCATCCGGCTTGCATTTTACACACACATTTTCAGCTGAAAAAACCAAATCGGACGTCGCATCAACTTCTGAACTTACCATATCCATATTACAATCAAATAATGAATGTTAAGTACCATAAGTGGAGAGTAAAGGGTTTTCACCTGACTTTAAAGACAAATTTAAAGGTCTAAAACATGGGCCCCAGGCACAACATCACATGCCTGTAATCCCAGAACTTAGAGAGGGAAAGAGACAGATTAGATTGAGAATTCAAGGCCAGCCTATGCTACCTAACATCTTGTCTCAAAGGAACCCAACAGGTAAATCAATAAGTAAATTACACACAGCTTCATAAACTGGCCATGTATGAAAGAAAAAACCCATTCGACTTAAGAGGAGCCACATGTCAAAAGTAGAAGAAAGAAATTCTCCATCACACCAGAAGCCCTTGCCTTCTGGGATGCTGATGGTGGGCTTGGCCACCTTGCTTGCTTTCCAAATCCTTTTGGAGTATTGCTAATTTTTCCAAAATGAGCCGTAGTCAATGAAGCAAGATACAAAGATTAAAAACATTCACCAGAGTCTCACCAAGCCTGGAACTCTATGTTTTGATCAAATGTCCAAACAGCTTCCAACACTGAAATGCAGGCCTGTTCTCTTTCCCTCCAAAGGGAGACCTAACACAAACATATGGGTGTTTGGCAAAAGAGCAGAGAGAACCTGGTTCCTGAAGTCTCCTTTACGGGTGTGAGAAAGGTCTCTTTGCCAGCTACAGCTGAGATGACTAGAAGACACTGGCCAGGCAGGAGAGAGAACTGTTTAAGAAGCTGGTAGCAGTGGTGTTCAGTAACCAACCCTGACAGACAATGATCCAGGAGGCCGGAAAACGGGCTGAAGAAGAAACAAAGGGAAAAGGAGTTAAACTCTAGGAATTGGCTGAACATGGAACCCCTGGCCACAAGGAGTTATGTCCACAAAGAAAACAAAATATACTGCCTTTATACAATTTACAGCTCATGGATATAGCCCATCTAATCTCTCAATGGAGCCTCCAACTGACTGTCCTGCCTGTACACAGCATCCTCTACCCCCAAACATGCCAGCATTTCACTTCCCTGGGAATCTGCCTCACACACTTACTTCTCTGCTAACCCCAATGATTTTTTAGGCAATGTGGGCTAGTTATAGCAAAAATAAAAGATGGCATTTCTAAAGACTCTAACTCTGCACAGCTGCATGGCAGAGGATGGCAAGCATTCTGAGAAAACCAGGAAGGGAAGGCCAATGGACATGGGCTGACAAAACAAATATGACAACTTGATCTCTGAGTTCCTGGACAGCCGGGGCAACACAGAGGAAATCCTTTGCTTTCTCTTTTCCTTTCCATTCATTCCTCTGTGTGTGTGTGTGTGTGTGTGTGTGTGTGTGACAGGACCCAGGGTGTCTCTGTGTAACTCTGGCTTAGTTCTCACTCTGTATACCAGGTTAGCCTCAAACTTAGAGATCCCCCTGCCTCTGCCTTCCAAGTGCTGGGATTAAAGGTGTGTAATACTATGCCTACTTTTATTTTTTTTTTTCTCTTTCTTTCTTACTTTTTTTTTTTTGAGGAAGAAATTTTCTGAGAATCAAACTCTGGGTTACTTTTCATTTGGTACAGCAACATCAATACTTCTAGCATAAGAATCATACAAATTTGCAGGCATGGTGATTAAGTCTTATAATCTCAGCCATGAGTTTATTAAGAAGAAAAAAATCTCAATATCCATTATTGAAAAGCTATGTTTACTACTATGTGACCAGGCTACTTTCAAACATCTGATTCTCCTGCCTCAGCCTCCAAAGTAGAGCTCTATCCTTTTTCTTTTTTTCTTTCTCCCTTTCTTTCTTTTTTCTTTTTCTTTCTTTCTTTCTTTCTTTCTTTCTTTTTTTTTTTTTTTTTGGTTTTTCGAGACAGGGTTTCTCTGTGTAGTCCTGGTTGTCCTGGAACTCACTCTGAAGATCAGGCTGGCCTCCAACTCAGAAATCCACCTGCCTCTGCCTCCCAAATGCTGGGATTAAAGGTGTGCGCCACCACTGCCAGGCTTAGAGCTCTATTCTTTGCAAGATGATATAAAGAAGGAGAACTGGATGAGACAGCAAAGAAAAGTCTCCACGGGAAAAATTACTGAATTAAAGCCCTTGGTTTAAAGTCTATCTATCTATCTATCTATCTATCTATCTATCTATCTATCTATCTATCAGCAAAGAAAAGTCTCCATGGGAAAAATTACTGAATTAAGCCCTTGGTTTAAAGTCTATCTATCTATCTATCTCTATCTATCTATCTATCCATCCATCCATCTATCTACCTATCTATTCATCTATGTATCTATTCATCTATCTATGTATCTACTCATCTATCTATCTATCCATTAATCTATCTCTATCTATCTATCTATCTATCTATCTATCTATCAGCAAAGTCTCCATGGGAAAAATTACTGAATTAAGCCCTTGGTTTAAAGTCTGTCTGTCTGTCTGTCTGTCTATCTATCTATCTATCTATCTATCTATCAGCAAAGAAAAGTCTCCATGGGAAAAATTACTGAATTAAGCCCTTGGTTTAAAGTCTGTCTGTCTGTCTGTCTGTCTGTCTATCCATCCATCCATCCATCATCTACCTATTCATCTATCTATGTATCTATTCATTTATTTATCTATCCATTCATTTATCTATCTATCCATATATCTATCTATTTATTTATTTTTGAGACAGTCTTACTATGTAGCCCTAACTGTCCTGGATTTAACTCTGTAGACTAAGCTGGCTCAAACTCCCAGAGATCTGAGTCTCTGCCCCCCATGTGCTGGGAGTGTATTTTTCCATCAGCAAAGCCTAATTTAAATCTACAGTACATTTAAAAAGAGCACTTCTACCCACATGAACACAACAGGTAGCTGTCAAAGATGAAGCACTTCATTAGCTGGCCAATCCTTGAAACTACTTTAGAAAAAGAAAAAAGAAAACCATAAGACGGAAGAGGAATAAGATGCCATTAACCAAAGAAAGATAAGAAAACCAGGCTAGGCAAACAGTGATTTGACTTAGGACCCATGAACCATAGCGTCTTGGTGGTGTCCAAAGGGTTGGTCAAACAGCTACTTTATTTGTTCGGGAGGTGCCAACCTAAATCCACAAAGAGAGGAGACACAGAGCCTACTCACTAGCCTGCTGCTTGTTTGTTCTTTCTTTAGTCAGGGAAGCCAAGGAGAAAAAGATCAGTGAAGAAAGAGGCCCTTTCAGCAGCCGCAAATATTTCTCTAGTAAGCACGCAAATCTACACTGCACCCGGGAAGATGAACTAGATGCTGAAAATAAATAAGCAAGAGAGGTTAAACCCACTGTGCTAGAGTGACCTTCCACGTCACTTTCAACCTACTTCATTAGTTTTACACATACACAAACTACCCTAAATTAAGAATTAATGTGTAAACCACCTTGGTTGATTGATGATTCTGACACCTTCCTGGCTGTATAAGCTTAAGTCGTGTTGCAGGGCACTCACATCCCTTATTGAAAGACAATCTTGGGGCGTCTTTCCAGGTCAATCTTTAAAAAGAGGCTGTCTGCCTCTATACTTCACGGGGCGGGACACAGAGACGACAGAAAATTCCAGAGAAGAACAAAAACTGGAGGCTCGGGGACCTGAACCTCCGAGTTTAGGTGAAGTGATGGAAACGGGAGTCTCCCCCATACACCGAAAGAACTTCTAGGAAAAGACCCCCATCCCCGGGAAAGTAGACAAAGGCAGTCTCCTAGGAAGGACCCCCTTTTGGAAGAGACAAACCAAGAAGGAGTCCCGGGTAGGGATCCGCAGGATAGAGCAACTCGGATGAGGACCCCAGTGGAGCACATCTCAGGACAGGAGTCCCGCAGCCGCAGAGCTCACCCCGATGGAGGAGGCCGCTCTCTGGACATGCGACCACAGCATCACTGTCCCCGATCGGGAACTCCCCGGCGCAGCGAACCAAAGGGCCGCCAAGGACTTGCCCTCATCTCTTTTCCGACCACGGGACCAGGACACTGAGGACGGCACCGCCCTCTCCTTACTTCAGGCGCTTCTGACGTGCAGCTGAAATGTAGCTGCGGCTCCTTTAAGCAGGCTGCCGATGGACAGCTCCGTCGTCCACCGCGCGGCGCGGTGCACGCCGGGAACTGGAGTTTCGGGAGCCGGCAGGCCAGCCTCCTTCCAGATGGTGCGTAGCCTATGAGCCACAGAACGGCAACAGCCTCCGAGAGAGGTTACGATGTGCCCAAAACGCCGTGCCTCGGAGCCGAAGGGCGCCTGTCCACACTGCACGGGGAGAACCGAAGACTGAGCGAGCTCCGCAGACGGCTGAAGGGGGTGTTCGGATACTGCGCCTGCGCAAAGTGCCTGCCGCTAGCAGCGGCCGCGATTGCCTGCGCAGAGGAAGAGCGGCGTGCGCGTGCGCAGAAGATTGAAGTCGCTTCGGCAGCCTTAGGGAGCATGGTAGGTGGCTGGCTTTGCGCTTTGCAGGTGCCGGGCCAGAGCCGGGCGCGGAGGTCACCGCTCGGCGGCGGCCGCAGGATACCCGAACGGAGGGGCCGGGTGTGCCCGTCGGGGTGTTGAGGGAGGGCACGGTTGACTTGGAGAAGCATGGTATGAAGAGGGGTGTGAGGAGCCCTGTTGGATCTCGGGGAGGGTAGTGGCGCCGGGTCAGCCGGGTGCTGACCGGACCGGAGGGCGGGACGGGGCTGTGCGACGGGTGACACCTGCCTGCTGGGCGGAGACGACCCGCGTCTGAGTGGACAGTGACGCCGACTGGGGCGGAGCTGGCGGAGCTTTGAAGCCGTCAGTCCGGGGAGGTTTCTGGAAGAGGTGGAAGGAAGCAGTCCCCGGAAGGTGGTGCGCTAGGCTCTGCGGGGTTAGGGTGGCTTGCGATCCGCTCAGCTCTCGCCAGGCAAGATATTCCCTCTTGCCCGCTCTCTTCCCGAGATCTGGCTGGGAATCCTGGAGACGGGGAAGGACCGACTGGACGCCGAGGTAGGGGAGGGTTTGCCTAGTAGAGCCCTGCAGAGGCCTGGACCGCGGGAAGGACGCCCGACAGTCCCATTCCTTGGATCTCGGGGTAGCCTTGTGCTGAGAGGATGCGAGCGAATGGGAGCCGAGGAAGACAAGTTTTGTCTCTGTCCTGGGAGAGATGTCTGCTTGGCTTGGAGTTTGCGTAGAGGAAACAGAGGGCTGAGGACCGAACCGCGGGGGAGGGAAGAGGGGATGGAACGAATACCGAGAAGGACGAGGCTGGAAAACTAAAAGGTTTGAACCTAGAAATCAAGAAATAATGGAGAAGAGCAACAGAGAGACTCCTCTGACCAGCTGGTAGCAGACTCAGCGGGCAAGCCACTCTTCTATGCTCTTGAACAGGAACTTCACTGGGGAAGGAGATGTTGGGCATTTGAAGACTTGGGAGCATTTGGATTTTATGCGCTCACTTCCAGGCTTGCACAAGCCAAAGCACAGTCAATCTATAGTGGGCCACGAATCTGTTTGATCAAATGTTTGTCCTGTGAGCCCTTTGTAAATTGACCATAAGTGGAGGTATTTTGCTAAGTGTCTCTGGAAGGACATTTTACAGACGCTTTCTAAAATCTTATTATAGGAGCACCCTTGTGCCAGATTGTGTATTATTCTTCACAAGATAACGAAGCGTGTGAAACTTTGTGTACCAGTTTCTGTTGTTCAGAAGGTCCACTTGTCCCGTTTCTTGTATATCTTACTGATTATCACCAGCTGAGACAATTCTAAACAGCTGCTGTTGCTTGCAAGGAACTGGGCTGAGCTCTCTGGAGACTCTGAAAACATAAATCAGTGGGTGCGGGGACTTCTAACAGTGCTCTGCTGTAAATTTAGTTGGGTTTTGTTTTAAAGATTTATTTAGCTGGGCAGTGGTGGCGCATGCCTTTAATCCCAGCACTTGGGAGGCAGAGACATGTGGATTTCTGAGTTCGAAGAGTGAGCTCCAGGACAGGCAGGGCTACACAGAGAGAAACCCTGTCTCCAAAA
>NW_022196905.1:156629557-156649275 GCF_008632895.1 Mastomys coucha | reverse complement strand
GGGATTTGAACTCAGGACCTCTGGAAGAGCAGTCAGTGCTCTTAACCACTGAACCATCTCTCCAGCCTGTAAATTTAGTTTTGAAACATCTGAAATTGATGCAGATAAGACATTGGAAATGTTAGGCAGAGACACCCCCTCAACCCCCTTCTCCAAAAGGTTGTCCCTGAAGGAGCTCTCTTCTTGATGGTCTTTTTTTTAAGGTAATATTTTATTGCCCAAAAGGGTAAAGTAAACTCTACCACTCCAGCCTGAAGTGTTGGCTCAGCACTGAAGAGCAATTGCTTGTTTTCCAGAGGGTCTGAGTTCCATTCCCAGCATCTGCATCAGCAGCTTGATTGTAACTTCAGATTCAGGAGAACCAGTGCTCTCTCCTGGCATCTGTGGTGCTCCACTCCTGGCCAAGCCCCACTACAACTCCTCACACACACACATACACACACACTTAACAGGTCATGATGACATGTACTTTTAATCCCAGCACTTGGAGGTCAGGGTCAGGCAGTTCTCTAGATTCAAGGTCAGCCTGGTCTATATAACAAGATCCAGGCCAGGCAAGGCTATACCAATTCTTGAGGTCAACTGGACTGTCCAGTGCTTATTTGAGGAATTTTTTACATTTTGGGGGCCTGTGAGATGGCTTTACAAGTAAGGGTACCTACCAACAAGTACAATCCCTTTAATCCAAATGGTGGATAAAGAAGACCAACAATAGTTGTTTTCTGATCTCCACATGTATACACACATTGAGGCATGTGCACACAAATTACCTAAGTTTTTAAAAATCCTGTGCATTTTAAACACTAAAACAATGGAGCAGAAAATGCCCCCGCGTGCTTTGGCTTCCATGACAAGGCAAGCTCTAATGGAAGCCACTTGCCTGAGCAGACCTTAGCATGCATTTCGTGCCTGAGTATCCACATGGATGGACTTGGCACTTTTTAATTTTTCTGTCAATTTTTGGTTTATGAGCCATTTTTCATAAGAAATTTATTATCAATTCCAATTTCTTCCCATTGAACCCCCGTTCTCTTAACTGTTTTTTAATGCAAAGCAAACACTGCTTTGATTTATCTCTTGATTATTAGTTTTTAAAGACATTTATTACTGGAGCTACAGAAATGGCTCAGCAGTTAAGAGAACTTTCAGAGAAGACTCAGGGTTGGGTTCCAGCCCCCACAAGCAGCTCACAGCTGTCCTAATGTCAGAGGACCTGTCACCCTTCTCTGGTTTCCATGGGCACTAGACATGCAGACATAAAATAACACATAAAATAAAAATAAATCTTATAATGTCTTTTATTATGAGGTGGACATGTGGAATCAGTTCTTCCCCTCCCCTTATACGTAGGTTCTGAAGATGGAACTTGGTTGTCAAGCTTGTGCAGTGAGCACCCTGAGCTACTTTACCAGGCACTTTCTTTTTTGTGGGGGTATGGGGGAGACCGTAAGGGGTGTGGAGGGTCTCAGTATGTATCCTTGGCTGTCCCGGAATTCACTGGGTAGACAAGCTTTCCCCAAACGCATGGATTCTCCTCTGCCTCCCAAATGCTGGGCCTAAAGGCCTGTACCACCACACCCAGCATCTGGATAGAATGTTTACTCTGTAAAGGCGAACATCAAGCTATGTGACTGTGCTGCCTGCTCCTTGTTCTTCCTTCATGGCTGTTGTTGCTGCTCTTGTTGAGTTATCACCTTGGCATTCTCCTGAGGTCTGCAGTGGGTGGGCGTATCCTATAGAGAGAAGCCAATTTTAATATAGTGGAGGGGATCCGGTTGCTTCCGTGTCTCCACTTATGCCTTCTTCAGCTAACACAGAGATAATTCAAAACATCTATGAGTGCCTGACATACTTGCATCTGTCTGCCTATCACAGGCTCTTTGTACTGAGTGAAGCTAAGTTGTCATACATGGGAAGAGAGAGGCCTACAGGGGTGACTTCAGGAGTTACATAGCTCAGAACCAGGCATTGGCCTGTCTTCAGGAGGATGTCTACACTTTATGTGCAACTCTCTGTGGAATTATACTTGTCAAGTAGTGTGGCTGCCCCAGAGATGATATCCGGTGGATAGTCTTGGAGGTTCTTGCTTGCTATCTCGAAGTTTTCTCTTAGTGATTAACATGGTCCCAATACTGTGCAACCCACCCCATCTAGCTCTAAAATGGTTTCACCACCTCAAAGAAAACCATGTACCCATAAGCACTCCAAGTCCCTTCCTCCCCCTCAGCCCCTGGTATCTACTAATGTATGAATTTGCATATTCTGCACATAGTGTATAGGATTTTCTATACCGTATGACCTTTGTGCCTGCCATATTTCACTGAGCAGTGTTTTTGAGATTCACATTGTGGCATTTGTCCTTGCTTCATCCCTTTTTATGACTGAATGATACTCTGTATACAGATACCAAAATTAGTTTTATAACCATAACACAACTTTTAAATCCAGCACTAACAGCTATTTCACTGTAAAGATGCCTTGTCCATTCTTAATAGAGGGTCATTTGTGAATGGCAAATTTGTCTTTCTCTTAAGGCTTTTTACATATTTCTGGCTATGCCAGTCTTCCATGGGAAGATTGTCAGATTCATAAAAAGATACTGTATTAGTTGTCAGATGACTATGAGAGTGTATAAGGTCTGTCCTAAAGTTTAGTCTTAAAGGATAGTATCTAGAATATATTCCTTCAGAACCCATATCAGGGCAGCAGATTAGACCCGACAAACCAGCAGCTGCCTGTATAATGTTTTATTTGCAGTTCATAGTGTCTGAACTGTTGGCTCTATTCTGCAAAACTGAGCATGTGTGAGAAACTGTACGTATGGCAGTAGCCCGTGGTGTTCACTGTCTAGGCCTTTGGCTCAGGAATCCTGTGTATCTTTAGTACTTGGGGTTACTGAGTGCTTTTGTTTATATAATTACTTACAATCATAGTCATCAGAATTTACCATGCCAAGAGTTTTAAAAATATTAATACATATATGTTTGTGTGTATGTACATATACATATATATGTATATATAAATAAAGTAAACATATTTTAGAATTTGTATTAGTGGGACCAGCTGTCACGAGCACGAGGCTGCTCTCTTAGAAGACCTGGGATTGATTCCCAGTAGCCACATGGCAGCTCACAACCATCTACAAATCCTGTCTTATTGTATCCAACACCCTCTGCTGGCCTCCAGGGATACTGCACACACATGGTGCATAAACATACAGCTGGCAAAACACTCACACACATGAAAATAATAAAGATGTCAACGATCTTCTAAAAATTTGCATCAGTGAATCTTTTTTTTTTTTTGCCTTACATCTCTGAATCTCTGAAACTCTCTTCCTGTCCAGTATTATAAAGACAAGTTCTCCTGTGCGCCTCAACAGCACAGACTAAAACTAGTGCCCTGTGCAAGGCCGGCGTGCAAGTTCACAAAGTGTTCCGTGTTCTTTAAAGAAGGTCTCACACTTTCTGTGTGCATCCTCTTGTGATATCACAAATCATGGCGTCCCTATAGGCCTCTCCTGCGTGCTCATAAGGAGAAGAGCATGAGACTGGTGCCATTAAGAGCTGTAGGAAGTGTGTTTGCTCTTGGGGAGCCCCCAAAGCTCTCAGCATCCAGGCTCTGCAGTACCTACTCAAGCGTGATATATTTTGGTCATCTTACTCCTGCTGGGTCAACCGTGTTGTTTTGACTTGAGCAAGTTTTGTTTTAGGACTCTGGGATGTGCTCTGTTTGTTGTTGGTATTTGCATATTCTCAGGGGACATTGCTCACATCATATAATGTGAGGACCATTCCCTCGGGATTGAGGCCAGGAGTGTAGGACGACGTCTATCCATTGGTAGACTTTTACTTGGTATTACAGGAGCTTTCCTACCCCACTCACAGTTCCTTCTTTACTGTAGCAGCCAGGAGGCTTGGAGCCTGCTTCTGCTCCCATTATCAGCCCATGGTATGTGTGTCTTTTATTCTAACCCTATTCTTTTTTTGAGACAGGGTTTCTCTGTGTAGCTCTGGCTGTCCTGGAACTCACTCTGTAGACCAGGCTGACCTCAAACTCAGAAATCTGCCTGTCTCTGCCTCCCAAGTGCTGTGATTAAAGGTATGTGCCACCACTGCCCGATTCTAGCCCTATTCTTGCATCCTTTTCCCCTTTATTTCTTCATCTGCAGCTTGCTACTCATTATGCATTTCTGTAAGTTAAAATTTATTCAGCATTGCTATAAATTCTCATCTTCATTGGAACAAGATTAAGTGTAATCCTCTTATGTAAAGCTTGTTCCCTTCTTACTGTATAAAGCTTCTGTCAGGGCTGGTGATACAGCACTGCCACAGCATGGCACTTCCGCAGCATGTATGAGGACCCCGTGGTGGCCCCCAGTACTACCAAATAAATAAGGAGCCCTGAGTATGGCGGACTCTGTTTTGATTTCTAGAACAGAGCCGGTCACTTGTGCTGTTGCTCTCTCTAAGTTACTTAGAAGCAGAGTGTGGAAGTCACAGAGCTGTGCTGTGTCACAGTAGACTGTCTATAGCACCATTGCTTGGTGGCTTGTCCTGCCCCTCAGCTCAAACACAGCCTTGTTATTTTGTCAAGCTTGCTCTTGGCACTTTAGTTACTGCCTCCAATGTAATTCTCAGTTACTTTGTATTTCCATCAACACAGTTCTGCTTTTAAACTAGGAAAACCTCTAAAATGATAGTGCTTCCAAACTGTCCATTTTCTCCTTGTTTAGTAGAGCCTGAACTTAATGGAAGCTTCATGGCCCCGTGATGCCATTGGGCCCTCATGTTGACAGAAGTCCAGACGTATATTACTGAGACATTGTGCTAATCCTTTAAAAGGGGAAAACTATGCTTTATTCAAAGGGAACTGAGGAGACAGAAAAATGGTTTTATTTTCTTGCTTTTTTTTTTTTTTTAAAGATGGACCCGTATGTAGCCCTGGCTGCCCTACAACTTTCTTTGTAGATAAGGCTGGCCTCTGAAGATCTACATCTCTGCC
Organism: Mastomys coucha; assembly: GCF_008632895.1. NCBI lineage: Eukaryota > Metazoa > Chordata > Mammalia > Rodentia > Muridae > Mastomys > Mastomys coucha. Next base: position 156,644,271 of record NW_022196905.1, on the reverse strand, counting down.
TCCATGTGCTAGGATTAATTGTGGTTGGCTTGCTGATTTACTTACTTATTTTTAAACGAGGTCTCCCTGGCTAATGGTAGAATTCATCGTTAGAGGCCGGCTCTGGCAGCACCACTTCCAGCCTCAGTATATTTTCCATCAAATGTCATTGCCATTTTCAAAAGACTATGCAGTCTTAACTGATGAAGAGCAAGGTTTTGCTTGCTGTTGTTTCTAAAGTTGAGTCACCCAACCAGAAAAATAAATGGAGTAAAAATGTAGATGTTAAGAACAGGCTGAGCAAACATGGCTTCATTGGCTTTCCCACTTTTATCTCTCCATCCCAAAGCATAAACTGAAATCAGCTCAGAAGGACAAGGTCCGCCAGTTCATGGCGTGCACTCAGGCTAGTGAGAGGACCGCCATCTACTGCCTGACACAGAGTGAGTGGAAACTAGACGAGGCCACAGACAGTTTCTTCCAAAACCCAGAGGCCTTCCACCGAGAGTCTATGAAGAGTAGTGTGGACCAGAAGAAGCTGGAGCAGCTGTACTGCAGGTACAAAGGTAAGGGGTGGCGTGGCAGGAGATCTGTGCTGACATGCTGGCAGGGGCGGGGCCAAGGGTGACCCACCCTCTAGCCAAAAGGCTGGAGATCGAAAAGGGAGGAATCAAAGACTGATACCTGCCAAGCGAGCTGTCACCTGACCTCTGGATCCGTCTCTCCCAGGCAGTGAGTGGCAATGCTGAGGGAGCCGCTTTGCAGGCTACTGTTTGAGCCATGGTTACCTGTTAATAGCCTTTGTCCCACAGGCATGGTGGGGTCTCTTGGGTATGATACCGTCAGAGAGATGTCTGCTTTCTCTCTTTCATTTATGTCATCGGTTTTTCTTTGCTGGGCACCGTGGCACATACCTATAATCCCAGCACTTCGGGAGCTGAGGCAGAGGATTGCTGAAAACTCAAGGCCAACCTAGGATACCCAGCAAAACCCCACCTCATAAGACACCCATGCATTGCTTCCCGTAGAGCAGTAGGCTGAAGAGATAGCTCAGTGAGTAAAATACTTGCTATACAAGCGTGAGGACCTAAGCTCAGATCCCAGCACCCACACGAAAGCCGACTGTGGCCACGCACCAGCACCTCCACTCCAAGGAGAGTAGACAGGGATGGATTCCAGAGGGTCACGGGCCAGCTAGCATAGCCAAAGCATCCAGCTCAGGTTCAGTGAGAGATCCTGTCTCAAAAAATAAGATGGTGAGGTCAGAAAAATGGCTCAGCACAGAAGAGCATTTGCAGCTCTTACGTAAGACCAGGGTTTGGTTCCCAGCATTTATGTGGTGGCTCACAACCCTTTGTAACTTCAGTTCCAGAGACTCCTACTGGCAACAGGCAGACTTTTGGTTTAATATATACAGGTAAAACATCCATCCATATAAAATAAAAAACTTTTTTTTTTTTTTTTGGTTTTTTGAGACAGGGTTTCTCTGTATAGCCCTGGCTGTCCTGGAACTCACTCTGTAGACCAGGCTGGCCTCAAACTCAGAAATCCGCCTGCCTCTGCCTCCCAAGTGCTGGGATTAAAGGCATGTGCCACCACTGCCCAGCCACATAAAATAAAAAACATTTTAAAATAATAACATGGTGAGAAATAGGGGAAATACTTCGTGTTGACCTCAAACCTCTGTGCAGGCACATACAGGCATGTGCACCACATAGACAGCAAACCTTCCTACCATCATATATGAAAATAACATTGTGTGTAATTCTTAAATAACCAAAGGTAAGTTTTCTGTGTAGGGCAATCACATATGAGACATATGAGGTAGGGAGTATGAATCTCGAAGCTGTTAAATGTGTGTGCGTAAGCTAACTGAATTTGAAAAATAATTATTGTCCCACAGTTTTAGAGCTGGCAAGTGAAGTTACTTTAAAAAGAAAGCAGTCAATCGCTTTTGCTTTGGCAGAACTGTAAGAACTCTTGGTTTCCTTTGCGCTGCCATCCTGTGTCAGAGCTGGAGACAAACCCACGTGTGTGTGAACCCACGTGTTCTGTTACTGAGCCTCATCCTCAGCGAGGAATTAGCCACACTCTTGGCTTTGGTTTTACTTCTGGTGTTGATGGTTTTCCTTTCCCTAAAATCCAGAGACCTAGATTTTGAGGACAGCTGTTTTCTGAATAGATTTGTAATGTTCTATATCTGTTTCATACTTAATAGAACATGGTTGTTCATTGATTGGGGTGGCTGAAATATTTGCTCTCCCTGTAGAAGGGTAGTATGACTCTGATAAGGTGTTTTAGGTCTGCTTCTCAGTGTAATATGACACCTCCCCCTTCCCAATTTCAACAACAGACCCACAGGACGAGAACAAAATCGGGATCGATGGGATCCAGCAGTTCTGTGATGATCTGAGCCTGGACCCGGCCAGTATCAGTGTTTTGGTCATAGCATGGAAATTCAGGGCCGCCACTCAATGTGAATTTAGCAAAAAGGAATTTGTGGATGGCATGACAGAGCTGGGGTAAGTGAACCATTCTCAATGCTTTGTCTTCCTTTCATCCTCAGGGTTTTATCTACTCCTTTGTTCACATTAATTCTTCTAATTCTATAAATTTAAAAACTTCCTTCCAGTGGGGCTGAGGAGATGGCTCAGCGGTTAGGAACCTGCAGTGCCCTCAGAGGCCCTGCTTCAGTTCTCAGCACCCACGGCAGGCTGCCCTGCTTCAGTTCTCAGCACCCGTGGGAGGCTGCCCTGCTTCAGTTCTCAGCACCCGTGGGAGGCTGCCCTGCTTCAGTTCTCAGCACCCACGGCAGGCTGCTCTGCTTCAGTTCTCAGCACCTGTGGGAGGCTGCTCTGCTTCAGTTCTCAGCACCTGTGGGAGGCTGCCCTGCTTCAGTTCTCAGCACCCGTGGCTGCCCTGCTTCAGTTCTCAGCACCTGTGGGAGGCTGCCCTGCTTCAGTTCTCAGCACCCGTGGCTGCCCTGCTTCAGTTCTCAGCACCTGTGGGAGGCTGCTCTGCTTCAGTTCTCAGCACCCGTGGGAGGCTGCTCTGCTTCAGTTCTCAGCACCTGTGGGAGGCTGCTCTGCTTCAGTTCTCAGCACCCGTGGGAGGCTGCTCTGCTTCAGTTCTCAGCACCTGTGGCTGCCCTGCTTCAGTTCTCAGCACCTGTGGCTGCTCTGCTCCCAGCTGCTGCTCCCAAGTGCAGCTCCAGGGGATCTGACCCCTTTGGCCTCCTCAGGTGTCTGCATACATATGCATATACACATGTGTATGTATGCACACACACATGCATACATATGACTTACATTAGCAAAAAAAGCTTAACATTTGTAAACAGATTTCTTTTGAGTTAGAATTAACAGTGAATAGCAGGGTAAAGTTTTTTGTTGTTGTTGTTTTGAGACAGGGTTTCTAGTCCTGCACAAACATGACCAAGAAGCAAGCTGAGGAGGAAAGGGTTTACTCAGCTCACACTTCCACATTGCTGTTCATCACCAAAGGAAGTCAGGACTGGAACTCAAGCAGGTCAGGAAGCAGGAGCTGATGCAGACTTCCAGCCCAGGGATGGCCCCACCCACAATGGGCCCTCCCACCCTTGATCACTAATTGAGAAAATGCCTTACAGCTGGATTTCATGGAGACATTTCCTCAAGGGAGGCTCCTTTCTCTGTGACAACTCCAGCCTGTGTCAAGTTGACACAAAACCAGCCAGTACAATCATACAAAACATAAAGAAGGTAGAAAGACAGGGCACATTCTAGGTGAGAGTAAAACAAATACCTCTAGCAAGAGCTTACACCCACTTCTTAAAGAACGTGAAAAGTGATGAAAGCCTCCTTGGAAAGTAAACTAGAACTCCAGGGGCACGTGGGGACCAGCAGTGAGGGCTCGCGTGGGGAAGCAGCAGTGAGGGCTCGCGTGTTCTTCAGGGAAGCGTGGGGAAGCAGCAGTGAGGGCTCGCGTGTTCTTCAGGGGCACGTGGGGAACCAGCAGTGAGGGCTTGCCTTCAGGGAAGCGTGGGTGAGACGCGCAGTGATGCAGAGCCTTGAGGCTGTAATAAGGCAGAGCAGCAAACGGTGGGATAGGCCTGGGGAGCCATGGTGTGTGGTGCACTGACACCCACCCAAGAGCTGCTGCTCCTGGCGACACTTGCCTACCTAGACTTCCGTTCATATGTGCTCAGGCCATGTGTGTGGAAGTGCTAACAGTGTTGCTTGTGATGACAACCAGCATGCTTGCCACCAGTGTGTCCTGTAATTAGGTATTTTCTTTATTTACAGGTAAATTTCTCTTCCCGGTTTCCCCTCCAAAAGTACTAACTGACTTGTATCTGCACATACCACAGGTTGAACCTCACACACATAACGGAGGCCCAAAGACCAGGCACAAAATAGCATTGAGTTCACATTTACATCATGCTCAGATGCAGGAATGCTATCAGGGTGGGAGAAAGACACAGAAAATCAATGGAGCTGGCCTCACCTCTCTGTGGAGGGGAATTCCTCAGCCTCCATGGGCCTGATGCCTACTGCCCAGGTGTTCCCCCAGCTGTGGGTGGTACCTGGTTCACCAGCGGTTGGCTGCATCTGTGCCACATCCTATCCACAGTCCATAAGGATAGGAGTGGTGGGCAGTCTGGAAACCCATGGCATCCTCTCCACAGTCCATAAGGATAGGAGTGGCGGGCAGTCTGGAAACCCATGGCATCCTCTCCACAGTCCATAAGGATAGGAGTGGCGGGCAGTTTGGAAACCCATGGCATCCTCTCCACAGTCATAAGGATAGGAGTGGCGGGCAGTCTGGAAGCCCACGGCTGTCTCCAGTTGTTCTGCCACCTTAGTTTGATTTCCCTTGGGAATGCTTGTGAACTGCCCTCTGTTCCCTGTCGGACAGTTGAAGCAGAAGAGACCAATTTTGTTTTCACTCTCATATTTTTGCCTTAAAGAACAAGTCATTTTCTTATGAAGGTGTTTTGAGGTTTTTTTGGTAGGGGAGCTTTTTGTCTTGTTTTACAGAGCTAGGGATGGAGTCCAGGGCCTGCATCCAGTAGGTAAACACTACTGAGCCACACCCAGCCCAGGCTGATTACTGTTTTTAAAGGTGATTGCCTTTCTGGTGGAAAATCTGTTTTTAAAACAAAACAGCCTGAACACACCTTTAATCCGTGCTTGGAATGCACGGGTAGGTGGGTCTCTCTGAGTTCAAAGCTAGCCTGGTTGGTCTATATGGCTCCAGAGCAGCTGGAAGTCCATAGAGAGACTCCAGTTCAAAAACCAAAGTAAAAGAACAGGTTTTCTAACACCTGGCTACTTCAGTCTGAACTCACACCAATAAAGAGACCTCTTAAGCACTGAGACTTTGTTCTCTCATATTGTAGCACAGCGGTGGCAGTGGCCCAGGTCTATACAGACTCCCCATCTTGTCACTGAGCCACCTCACTTGGCCTCAGTATGGACAGAGTAAGCTGTGCCCTTAAAGAGGACACAGTTTTGATTGTTTTTTACTGACTTAATAGCACACGCCTTCCTTTCATACAGTCAGCGTGCACAGCCAATGGCTTGCATGCTTTCACAGATGTAAAATTTCAAGATCTTAGCAGCATTTGCAAGGGAACCTGGGAGATGAGGCTTCTGCAGTAAAGAGGGAATGATGGGAAGGCAGATCACAGGTAACAAGTACTTCTCTCATCGCAGATGTGATAGCACAGACAGGCTGAAAGCTCTTCTCCCCAAACTGGAACAAGAGCTTAAGGACTCGGCCAAGTTCAAGGACTTTTACCAGTTTACCTTCACCTTCGCTAAGAACCCGGGCCAGAAGGCTTTAGGTGAGTGTGACCTCCTGCTTTCGGGTGCCAGACCTGAGTCATGTCTTACCAGGACAAAATCAGTATGGTTCCAGCACACATAGCTATGGTGATGTGGTCTCTGTTTTAGTTTCTTCTACTTATTCTCCATCTAACTGGAAACACCAATTGATAATATCTTTTGGCATTGAAGTTTAAATACTTAAGCTATGAACTAGTTTGTGTTTCATGCTGTTGATCAGAGTTGACAGTGTGAGTGTTTGGGACTTGTTCTCTGCATGGTGATTTCTCCAGCCACTCCTTGAACAGCTCTACTGTACACCGAGCTGCATCCCAGCTCCTTGTGGAGCTGTACGAGTCCACTTGTGCTTTAGTACATATGTACACATCTGAGAAAATTTCAGCTTGAGGGTTTGATTTATTTGGGGTGTGTATTTAGTTTTGCATGAGTAGTGGCTTATTTCTGGCTCATTTCCTACGCATAATATCCACTCTCCAGCCCCCTGTGGTCTTTGTCATCTCCCCTTCCTTCCAGCCTGGTACAGGTCCAGAGGCGGCCAGCCACGCAGCCTTCTCTTCCCACACTTACTGAAGCAGTCCCTTGGGGTTGCGGGGTTGCTTTCTGCTTCTTGTCTGTTTTCTCCGGAGCCTGCCTATAAAATGGCCTTCTCTACTCTGAGATCATAGCACCTCTCAAGTCAGCATGAGTGCCTCAAGAGCCACAGGTGGGACAGCCTTCATGGCTGCAGTCTGAAACTTGTCTGAATAGATCCCCTGGGGCTTCATTTCAGAAGGTGGAAATGAAAGCTCTTCCTGTCAGAAAGCTGCTGGGAGACCTGCAGGTATTGATCCCTATTGAGGAGATGCCAGGGTTAGGGTGTGGTGTGGTGGCAGATTGCAGTCTCAGCCAGCACAGAGCCTTGACTTTGATCTCCAGCAAGAGAGATTCAGGTAACAAATGAGACAAGTGAGGCAGGTGCTGCCATCCCATACCTGTGGGTCAGCCTCGTGGTCAGGTGAAGCAGTTGGTATGAGACAAATGTTTGTGACCTTGTCACTACAGGGCCTGGTCCTCCTGCCTAAGCACACAGGGAAGAAAACAGCAAAGCCAGTGTGTCGTGAGAAGGAAGGAGGAGGCAGCTTTCCTATATCCTGCCCTTTTTATTTTCCAATTGTTTTGAGGTTTATGCACATTTATGACATATGTTTGGGTGATTTGCATGGATATCTGTGCATCACATTGGTGCAGTGCCCAGGGAGCCAGCTGAGGGTGTCATGTCCTCTTGGAACTGGAGTTACAGATAGTTCTTAGCTGCCATGTGGGTGCTGGGAATTGTAATCATCAACACTCATGACGGTTGAATCATCTCTGCACACCGTCTACCCTTTTTTAGAGACCAACCTTTGCTTAACTGAAAAATAGGAGCCAGCAAGATGACACATGCTCTTCTGCTGGGTGACCTATGGCCAGTCACTGCATACCCTGGAAAGCTCTTGCAAAGCCTTTCTGGTAGAGTAAGGAGGCCATGAGTTCTCCAGGCAATATGTCTGCAGACCCAGGCATTGGCCACAGGATTCTGGCGACATTAGAAATTTGGCTGTTACCAGGGATGTTGGTAAAAAGTCAAAATGTGGGCCAGAAGAGTAGCCATTCTAATGGTGCATTCGGGTGTTATAAGTAAGGCCGTGACAACAAGCATCTTACAGCAGTCCTGTCAGCCCGTGCATGTGGGTCCCCCTGATCTCTGCCATTCAGACACTCCGAGCAGGATCTGACTTGAGGTGGTCATGTTTGCTTTTCATATCGCTGTGGACTCGTGCGTCGCCACACCGAAGGCTGACCCATGACAGGCAGTGATTCTTTCTGAGCTTGAGTCACCTACTCTAAGCAGCAGACAGTCTCTTAAATATGACCCCTGAGAAACTGGCTGCTGCTTCAGTGTCTGCGGGACAGCTCAAGACTCAGCCAAAGTTGTTGTCTTCAGACCTAGGCTCACCTGCTCCTCCAGGGAGTCCTGGTGTTTTCTTTCCAGCAATGGGGTCTCAGTACTGTTCCTAGTAACCACTAGTGCTTGCTAATGATTGCTTGATCTTGTTGATGATTTCCATATCTCCTATGACAAGCATACTGCTGTTTCTTTTATTGGAATATATAAACTATTAAATAATGGGTTTCATTTTGAAATTTTCGTTCAGCATGTAATGTACACCGACTACATTTACCAAATATGGCCTTCTCTGCCCGCATCCCCTTTCCTCTTATTGGGTATCTTTAGTCACTGGTCTATTGCTGGGAAGAAACACCATGACCATTTAACTGAATACTTGCTTACAGTTTCAGAGGCTTAGTCCATAAGCATCAGAGTGGGGACCATGGCGGCACAGTTTCACAGGCAGCAGGTAGAGAGAGAGAGAGACAGAGACAGAGAGAGAGACAGAGACAGAGAGAGACAGAGAGAGAGACAGAGAGACAGAGAGAGAGACAGAGAGAGAGATTGACTGAGCCTGGCTTGGGCTCTTGAACCCTCAAAGCCCGCCCTCACTGCTTCACCAACATGGCCATACCTCCTAATCCTAATCTTTTTAAACAGTTCCACTCTCTGATCGGCTAAGCACTCTGAGTCTATGGCAGCCATTCCCATTCAAGCTTCCACGCTGGTCCCCCTTCCTTCCAAGTCATTCTTCCCCTCTTCTAATGTCTTCTATGTGTTGCACACATGTGCCTGCATGTGTGCACGTGCATGTGTGCACATGTTTGGAAGTAGATGCCTGAGGTTGGCATTGGGTGTCTTCCTTGGTCACTGTCTGCTTTACATACTAAGGCTGGAGTTCACAGTGCCAGCTAGTCTGGCTAGCGAGCTTGCTCCTAGGCTTCTCTGTCTCCAGCTTCCTCGTGTGGGGTTATAGGTGGGCTGCCATACCCTCCCAGCTTTTTTACTTGTTAGAAATTTTTTTTATGTGTATGAATATTTGTCTGTGTGTGCCTAAGTGTGTGGAGAACCAGCTCTGCCTGTCAGTATGTTCAATGATTCAAAAAGGGGGTGTCGGGTTGGTAATGGTGTAAAGCAGACACATGTGCACACACACACACACACGTGCACACACACACATACATGTGCACACACATGTGCACAGACACACACGTGCACACACAAACGGTGGATGAAGCAAGACAAGCTCCAGCAACTTCACACATATACATACATTCATACATTTACACATTGGGTGGTTGGAACAAAGCTCCAGCCATTTTATATACCTACACACCCATGCATTTTGTGGGTGGTTGGAGCAAGGCTCCAACAACTTTATTTTTTCTCCCACAACTTATATATCCCAGTAAAATCTTTCAAGCAGTACAAAAATTACAATGTGATTACATTCTATTTTTCTTTTAGTAAACAACCACGAAAAAACCCTATGTTCCCTTTATATAAAATACATTATATGGTATAGGTAAAAAAAATTATTCCCAAGAACCCACATACATTCATAACTAAGCAACTTATTATAGATTAACAAAACATAAGCAAGCAAGGTAATTTTCTCAGTCAGTTTCTTTTACTGGCAGGCTACAATTTGTGGTTACACAGAAAAGATCAATTACCTTATCATTTATCTTAAAAAATAATCTTATAAAAATCTTAAGAGAATCACAAATCTAAACTTTTATATAAAAGGTCAGTTGTTTATATTTTAAATCCTCAGAATGCACATGTACTTATTAACAGTGTTTTATTACATCATATCAGGAAGCTGAGGGCAACAATGAGCATTAGAAATCAATCATTTCCTCGCTCACCAGCCCAGCTTAGCAAGAGAGGCACACCAGCTAGTGCTGATTGCTTGCCATTGTTCATGTTTTCTGACCACAAAAAATCCCTAGCTCAACTGTGCCTTTCTAAACTTCAAATTGTTCCCTAAGATTTTCTACATCAGAGCCACTAACAAAAACATCTTAATCTAGCTTCACTAACAATCTATTTCTCCAAATTCTTGCTAAGGATGGTGGTCATTGCTGACAACCTACATCTCTAAGTTCTTTCCAAGGGTGATGAGGGAATCATTAGCGTGCAGCTACAAAAGATTGGGTACTGCTGTGAGTGCCAACGGTGCTGCCCAGGGAGCGCTGGAAGCCCCTTAGAGTTTCCACACGACTCCTAGTCTGTGAGGGATGCGATGTGAGGGCAGCAAGCAGAGTGACCCCTACAACAGCATGAAGCCCTCCTGAGGACTCCTCTGCACGGTCCTCACCGCTCTGCCTCTCCGAGGCACATCCATCGTGGTTGCGCTAACTAGTGGGCCACACTCCATGAGTTCTACAGCTTTTTAACTGTTCCTGTACCATGGGCCTCAATACATGTGCATGCCTGGTGCACACAAAGGCGGAAGAGGGTATCGCATCTCTAGGAACTGAGTTACAGATGGTTGTGAGCTGCCACGTACGCGGGTGCTAAGAATTGATCCCGAGTCCCCTGGAAGAGCAGCCAGTGCTCTGAACCCGAGTCACCTCCCCAGCCCCCCAGCTTTGCATATGGGTCTGCGGCTCCAACCCTGGTCCTCACACCTCAGTCAGGTCTGTGACTCCAACCCTGGTCCTCTTACTGGCCTATTTCCTCATTTTAATTTGTATGACTTCTTTCTCTCTCTCTTTCTTTCTTTCTTTCTTTCTTTCTTTCTTTCTTTCTTTCTTTCTTTCTTTCTTCTTTCTTTCTTTCTTTCTTTCTTTCTTTCTTTCTTTCTTTCTTTCTTTCTTTTTGTATTTTCGAGACAGGTTTTCTCTGTGTAGCCTTGGCTGTCCTGGAACTCACTCTACAGACCAGGCTGGCCTCAAACTCAGAGATCTGCCTGCCTCTGCCTCCCAAGTGCTGGGATTAAAGGCGTGCGCCACCACTGCCCGGCCTGGAACTTTCTATGTAGACCAAGCTGACATCAAGCTCACAGAGATCTCCCTGCTTCTGCCTGTGCCCAAGTGCTGAGATTAAAGGCAGGTGTCACCATGCCCAGGCCAATTCTTAAAAAAGATAGTAGATGTTTGCATATGAGTGAAACTGTGATACTCTGTCTGTCTGTGTCATGCTGGCTTCACTCAACGTGGCCTCTGTTCCACCTGTTCCCTGAATGACGATTTTGACTAATTACTGTGTGTGACTTACATGGAATGGCTCACTGACCCTGTGTGTGACTTACATGTGTGTGGTTTACTGACACCGTGTGTGACTTACATGTGTGTGGTTTACTGACACTGTGTGTGACTTACATGTGTGTGGTTTACTGACACTGTGTGTGACTTACATGGAATGGCTCACTGACCCTGTGTGTGACTTACATGTGTGTGGTTTACTGACACCGTGTGTGACTTACATGTGTGTGATTTACTGACACTGTGTGTACTGCATTCTTTGCATCCCTTCACCTGTTGACATATCTAGGCTGAGACTGTCACTCTGCTTTTGTGAATCGTGCAGTGATAAACATGGATAGACAGTCTTTTTACAAGCTTTTGCTGTGCAAATCTTGTTCCTTGATTTAAAACTATTAGTTAAATAAAGTTGGTGACAGCCATTACTGGAGAAATTAGAAGTAGGTGGGTTTGAAGTGAGCTGGTTGGAAGAGGAGGGACAAGGGGGAAAAGAGTAGGAATAAGAGAGGAGAAGGAAGCCAGCACCATGAGGGGAGAGGAACCATGAGCACATGGCCAGGAGAAACCGCAAATACTGGGGTACACCGCTGGGGAGGGAGCCAGGCCTACAGCTAGAAGAGTAGGTTAGCGGTGACCCCCAGTGATTGTCAAAGCCGTATAACCTAACCGTAGTCTGAGTCATTTATTTGTAAGCTAGTTGAGGATAGACCTAAATTGATTGTACTATACTGACTGTCTTACTGTGTAGTTCTGGCTGTCCTCAGACTCAAAATGTGCCTGCCTCTGTCTCCTGACCACTGGGATTGAGGGCGCACACCAGCCTGCAGCATCCTTACTCTATGACTTGAGTTTTTACTTTGGGAACTAAAACTCTTGGCTTTTATATCTTTCTCTCCCCTCTCCCCTTTCCCAGGAGACTGAAAGAAAATGGCTGTTACATTTGAAGTCTGTTTTAATTCAGACCCTTATCATCCCATTAAATGTTATCAAAATTCTCAGGAGCACACTGCTGGAGTTTTCTAGAAACTTAACAGAAGACTGGGGTTGGGCTTACTCAGGCTTTAGGGTGCCTCTGAGACCATGAGGCTAAGGGCTGGAGAGAGGCTCAGCGGTTAAGGGCAGGCGAGGTCACTGCTCGAGGTCAGTGGCTGTGTTTGGAGCAGGATTGTGTCTGCTGTGCCGCTGTACTTCACCTTAGCGGCCAGGCTCCATGTTTTCACCTGTTGTTCTTCCTGAGCCCAACTGCAGTCATGCGGTGTTGCACAGGAGTCCTGCCTGTGGCCCCTGCACTGGAGCAGTGCACTCGGACCACACTGTCCTTCACCATCTGTGAGCATAGGTAACACTTACCTTGAGCAGCTTAATCCTTAGAGGAGTTTGAGTTTTCAAAATGAATATTAGTCTGACCCAGGTTTTAAGCAGCACCAGTGCCTTAGTGTTACGTGGTTTTGGAAGCCTCCCTGGGTGGTAGGGAGTCTTGTGTGTCCTTCTGATTTGGAACTTAGTATAATAGTAGGACATTAAGATTCCTTGAAGCTAAACCCTTGAAGCTGAGCGTGGTGGATTAACTAGGCAGAATCTGAGCTATCACAAGGCAAGTGGATTGGTGCATGCCAAACTCAAGTTTTACAGCAAGATCCTGTCTCAGAAAACAAAGGCAAAGAATGGAAGAACCCATTTGTATTTACTGACATGCTACACTCTTAGCAGTCACCTTCTATTTAATGAAGTGAAATATTTTTGAAAGTTAGCATTTCATTTAACTTCTATGAGTTTAATTTGTCTTACAATGTCTTATAACTTGAAAATATGGAAGTCCTGGGAATTCCTTATAGGCCCCAGTGTTGTGTTTCCTGCATGGTAACAGTTTCAGTGCCTTTGAGAACACCAGCAAACTCAGATTCAGTGTGTGCCTTTAGTCCTGGCTCTGATGAGAAATGGGCTGATTGCTATGAGTTTGAGGCCAGCCCGATCAAGTTCCAGGCCAGCCAGGACTACATAGTGAGACCCTGCATTCAAAAAAAAAGGAAAGAAATGTAGGTTCTTTTTTTCTTAAGATTTTATTTATTTATTATATGTAAGTACATTAGCTTTCTTCAGATCTCATTACAGATGGTTGTGAGCCACCGTGTGGTTGCTGGGATTTGAACTCAGGACCTCTGGAAGAGCAGTCAGTGCTCTTAACAGCTGAGCCATCTCACCAGCCCTGAAATATAGATTCTTAATGCTTATACACTGCTTGAGTTAGTTATCACTCATAGTAAGACACCTCAGAACTCAGTGGCTTCAAATTATTGTCTAGAGCTCCAAATCTTTCAGGTCAAGGACTCACTTGGACAGCCCTTCCAGTGCCTGGGTGAACAGTATTCTCTAAGGGCATTGCCGCTAATGGCTGGGCTGGGTAGTTGTTACTGCCCTGCTTTTTTAACAGCAGGTAGCTACTCATGTATAATCATGACCATTCAATGTGTGCATGTTCCGTATGAATTTTAGCTTCCTAGTATTTTTGAAGATGTTATAAATTAGACTCTAAGATCATTGCCCACTTAAAACTTATAAAATTAAGGCACACATGCCTAGTGTGCATAGGACCATAGGTTTGATTAGGAAAATATGATGAAATATATTTTGTAAATATTTGTGACTATTTCTGAGAGGTTTCCTGTAAGTGTAAAGAGCTTCTCTCAGATGCAAGCCTCACATGGTTAGTCTTCGTTTTATAAATCTCCATAGCATAGCCTCAGGCAGTAGAATTGGCAAATAAAGCTGCCACAAATGTAATGATTGCTTTCCTGAGAACACAGGGCTGCCTTCTATTCTGACGTCACTGTTGTCTATTGGAATTGTTTACCACAAAGAAAAAAGTAGCTGGGTTTGTTCTTTTTGTTCTTTTTTTTTTTTTTTAGTTTGTTTCTTTTATCCAAGGAAAGTTTTTGAGGGCCTTTTCAAAAGAATGAATCCCTTTATGACTACAAATTAAGTTAAACGCAGAACTGTCGATTTAGTCTTTCCAGTTCCTCTGCTAAGCACAAGCAGAGCCAGGCAGGCATGGCTCAGCGCTTCCTAGCAGAGGCCCCTCTTGCTACGGGGAGTGGCTCAGAGCCTTGTTCTCCCCTTCCCTTGTGGTTTTATGTCTGTGTTTTATGCCAGGATCCTGTGGTGTACAGTATTGGTGGTTTTGAGACAGGGTTCTTAAGTTACCTTCCCTGGCTGCAAAGTCCTGGTCTCGCTGCCGTTGACCCAGCCGCAGTGTTTTTATGTGATAACATTCTTTATTCTGTGCCCAGCAGACAGGTCACCTAAGCAAGGGGATAAGTAAACTTTTTTTGACATGGATGTGTATGTACACACATACGTGCATGAGCACACACGTGCCTGCTCTTGGGATTATCCTCAGAGCCTTACAAATGCTAACATGAGTACTCAGCTGCTGGGCTGTGCATCAGCCTGATTCCTTGTTCTAATAAGGACTTACGCCATGTTATAATGGCCGCCAGCAAGACAGCTGGCTTGAGACTCTCAATCTTGGAGGAAATGAAGTTTTATACTAATTTTTTTTTCCTTTTTGAACAGAGGATGCTTCTTGTCTTGTGGAGCATCACACACGTACATTCTAACTAGCCTTACCTTCTAGCATTTTCTTTTTTTTTCCCCACCCCTTCTAGCATTTTCTTAATGGACTTTTTTTAGAAGTTCCTAGAAAGAAATTAATGCTAGCGGGCGGTGGTGGCGCACACCTTTAATCCCAGCACTTTGGAGGCAGAGGCAGGTGGATTTCTGAGTTCG